>NC_138180.1:51202579-51669008 GCF_964165515.1 Mesoplodon bidens
AGTAGCTCTGATGAAGGGCTCAGTTCTTTGCATCTCTCACAGGTTAGTAGACATTTGGTCCTGTCCAGAGTGTCCGTAAGATGTTTGGTCCCTACGATATTTGATGCATAAGATGTTTGGCCCACAAACATTTGGTCCACACCAAAAGGTCCTTGAAATTTTGTCTTATCCAAAATGTCCATCAGCCTATTTGGTTCATGCCAAATGGTTTTGGACAGGACCAAATATCCAGGACCTTTGGGCGTGGTCCAAATGTTTTGTGGATGTTTTGGACAGGACCAAATAGTCCTGCAAATATCGTGGATCTTTTGGAGTGGAACTAATGTCTTATGGATGTTTTGGACAGGACCAAATGTCCTGCAAGGCTCTAACAAGCTCCCATAGGGTGCTGCTACTGCTGGTACACGGACCACATTTTCCGTAGCGAACCTATACAAGACCGTCAAAGAAATGCAGGTGCAAACGCTTGGCTGCAGTATTCATACAAAGCTCTTGATTCAAAAACTGATTCTATAATAGACTATCCTGAGTGAGATGTATGCAAAGATCTATGCAAAGAAGTGGTTGCGTGGAATCTGGAATAAATATCATTTCATAGCCCCTCAATATTTATAGCTGATCTAGGAGGATGGCTGCACGTTTATTTAAAGGTAACTGTTAAGTGGAAAGGTGAACGTTGGCAAGACATGAGCAAAAACCATTATCAACATGCAGAACTTTGAGAGTTTGTGGCCATAGAGATACGTTGAGTGTAAATTATAAAATTAGTCTGGGGAAGAGCTGAAGCTTTGCAGATTGTTCCTTAGAGGATTGAATAGGTCTCTACAAACATGGGTTTGAATCATGCTAAGCCTAGAAAATGTGGCTTCTTCTTGTGGATACCAGGACCATCTTTCTCAGGGCTTCTCTTCCAAGAGCTCAGTGGCCGAGGTGCATAAGAGTAGCTGACCCCTAAACTGATAAAACTAGTGCGTGCAGAGAACTGGATTCTAACGTGGTTCTTCTAATGGGAGAAGGTCCTGTCCCCACGATTTCCATACGGGGAATGGAAATCCGCACCATTCCTCATCTTATGAAGAAGATGATCCAGGGTCGGACGTGTTAATTTAGAAGGATCCTAATTCCCCTTCTTTTATCTGGACCTCATCTTCTCAGACTGGGATGCTAGTGGGTCTCACCCTGTGTCAGAGCTTTCCCACTTGGGGGAGGCTGTATCCATTTCTGAGGGGTACCTAACAGGGTGCCAGAAATTGGGTGGCTTATTGATACAAGAGAAATGTATTGTCTCATCATGATGGAGGCCAGGGGTCCCAGATCAAGGGATCAGCAGGGTTGAGTCCTCCAGAGGGAGGAGGGAGACTCGCATCCATATCTCTATCCTAGTTCCTGGTGGTTTCAGGAAACCTTTGACGTTCCTTGGCTTGTAGATGCATCATCCCAGTCTCTACGTTCCGCTTCATATGGCCTTCTTCTCCCTGTGTGCACGTCTGTGCCCAGATGTCCCCTCTATGTAAACACACCAGGCATATGAGATTGGAGCCCACCCTAATGGCCTCATCATCATTAAGTACATCAGAAACTACCTGATTTCCAATAAGGTCACATTCTGAGGTATTTGGGTTTAGGACTTCAACCTATGAATTTTTGAGGGATACAGTTCAACTCATTACGGTGCTTTGCAATGTCTTGTTACTGAACCGAACTTGGGTTCGCTCACCTGACACACAACAAAGCCAGTCTACTGGCACCGGGTTGTGGTGAAAGAAAGTACAGCGTTTATTACAGGACACCAAGATCAAAAGACCTGAACACCCCAAGCGCTTTCAGGGAAGGGTTTTTAAAGGCGACATTAGGGGTGAGGGTCACAGAGTGTGTGATGAGCTCATGGACATTCTTCTGACTGGTTGGTACTGAGATAACAGAATGGTGTTTCAAGAATCTCAGTCATCCACCTTGTGCTCCCAAGTGGTCTGGGGTCTACGTCAGGAGTTTTCTTCTGGTGGGAGCCTGGTTTCCATAAAAACCACTTATAAATGTGCATCAGACGTTGTTATCTATGTCCTTCAGGAAGGAGCTAAAGATTCTGTGGCTCCGCTATGTGGCTGATCTGTTGTACACATGGTTCCCAGTTTCCCAGCCCAAAAGCTATTCTTATAATCATGTTCACATTTTCCTAATTCTTAACTCTCAAGCCAGCCTTTTGAGACTCTGGAGAGGCCTGAAGCAAAGGCTTTCACTTCAAGAGACAGGGGACATGGGATGGGGGAATTCATCTACCCAAGAGGATCCCAAAGGGTCCTGCTCAGTTTTCATCTCAATCTGAGAGCAGTCCAGATGCAGTGGGAGTCCTGTAGGAAACAGCAGGAGATACAGGCCAGGATATCTGAGCTCTGGAAGCCACCGAATCCTCAGCTACCTTTGGAAGCTGCCGTTTCCCTTTTTTTAATGCCCCAAATTTCATTTAGTCCTTATTCAATGTTGCAGCCTGATGACAAGGCCAGTCATGAAGATTAACCACTGAGCAGAAGTCGGTGCTCTGAGGCAAAGCCATTGCTGGGACACAGAACTTTCCAGAAACTGCCCCGGCATAACATTACCCAGTTTCTCCCATCGGAATCAGGATCCCAATTACTTAGTAGGATCTAGAGTCTATACCTGGGTGTGAATGCCAGCCGTCAATGCGAGAAGCCAATTCCCTAAACAGTAAGGGTGTAAACAAACCCCAAAGCAAACTAATCAGTGGGATGCAGTAAAATTATTTGATGAAGGGACCTGTGAACTTCTTTAGTTGGTACCGCGTCATGGATGCACTTGGATCTCGGATGCTGCTGCTGCTGATGATAAAATGCTGCTGTTGTTGCTCATGCTACCGACATGTTTCATTACCTCGAAGAGGAAGAAAAGAACATCACTTCTAGGCTGTATATGACACCCTACTTATTGCTGGCTCGAAGAAAAGGACATTTCATACCCTCTCTTAACCTTTCTGCTCCTGATTCCTGGAGATGTCACACACTATTAAATATATTTTGCTGGGTTTTGAACGTGATATTAATATTATAATCATATAAAATCAACATAGTATATTGTCTATATTATAATAGGTATAAGATATAAATTATGTTATGATATGTTAAGATTAATAGATTACTATTATAATAATATTAACATTACAGGGAAACCGTATCAGTGACAAGTTTATTTCAAGATAGACCAAAAAGAAACATAATTTTGAATTCAAAGTTTTTAAAAATATTTTTTTCATTCAAATTTAAGTTATTCATGGATGGAACTAGAGATGATCATACTAAGTGAAGTAAGTCAGACAGAGAAAGACAAATACCATATATCACTTGTAAGTGGAATCTGAACTATGACATGAATGAACTTATCTATGAAACAGAAATAGTTTCACAGACATAGAGAAAAGTTGTGGTTGCCAAGGAGAGGGGGTTGGGGGAGGGATGGAGTGGGAGATTGGGGTTAGCAGATGTAAGCTTTTATATACAGAATGGATAAACAACAAGGTCCTACTGTAAAGCACAGGGAAATATATTCAATATCCTGTGATAAACCATAATGGACAAGAATATGAAAAAGAATGTATATATATGTAGAACTGAATCACTTTGCTGCACAGCAGAAATAATCACAACATTGTAAATCATCTATACTGTAACAAAAAATTGTTATTGATGTGTAAGGTATATAAGATGTTAATTACATGATTTTGTACAAAGCCACTAGATATATAGTTCATAATTATTGCACCCCTGTGGCCAGTGGCAGAGAGAAAATCTTTGTATCTGATGCCATGTGTAATATCTAGAATGTTTTCCAGGAAATATTTCTATTTTATACAAATTTGTCTCAAGTATTATGCTAGAAAATCCAATGTGGGAGCTCCCTGGTGGCACAGTGAAGAATTCACCTGCTAATGCAGGGGACATGGGTTTGAGCCCTGGTCCCGGAAGATCCCACATGCCATGGAGCAACTAAGCCTGTGCGCCACAACTACTGAGCCTGCATATAGAGCCTGCAAGCCATGACTACTGAGTCTGTGAGCCATGACTACTTAAAAAAAAAGAAAAGAAAAGAAAAGAAAATCCTGTGTGATATTTAACTTTGTGATTAGCATGCAAACAACTAGTAACAATTAGTATAGGAAATGTGGCAATGAGTCAACAGGAATATTTTGTAGGGCTATGTTGTCTAATATGATAGCTGTTATCTGTATATGGCTACTTAAATTTAAATATAAATCAGTTTAAGTTAAATTAAATGGAACCTTCAATTCTTCACTTCAAACAGCCAAACGTCAAGTACTCACTTGTGCCTGGTGACCACCGTATTGGATAGAACAGATATAAAACATTTCTGTTTTATAGAACATTTCATCATAGAAAGTTTAAAAGGCAGCATTGATCTAGATGATAGAGATTAATTACAGTCACATATTAACATCTACTGCCATTAACACTCAGCATAAGCAGAAACACACACACACACACACACATACACATACACACACACACCCATGGCTTGGTGAATGTTGTTACAGAAAGATAGAATTCCAAGCAAGAGTAAGGATTTGCAGTCACTGCAAAGGAATTCTGCAAACAAAATACAAATGAATTCTTTTCATTAATAGAGGCAAAGAGACCTTGGATCTAGTGAATTCCAGTTGTAATCAGTCTAATGTGAAATTTATTCAAATTTTCATTTGTGCAAAACAGTAAAAAAAAGTTTTAATGAAACGTAAGAAAGAATGGGAGCAATGGACTTCAGTAATCAGAAATACTGGTAGTGTCTGCTTCACTAGAATTTCGTAATTCAAATATTTTTACTAAAATGCAAGGAAGTACATATTAGAATAAAAGCAAAAGTGCACACAGATGTTTATAGCAGCTGTATTCCTAACTGTCAAAACTTGGAAACAGCCAAGATGTCCTTCAGTAGATGATGGATAAATTAAGTGTAGTCCATCCAGACAATGGAATATTATTCGGCTATAAAGAAATGAGCTATCAAGCCAGAAAAAGACACAGAGGAACCTTAAATGCGTAGGACTTAGTGAAAGAAGCCCATCTGAAAAGACTGGTTACTGTATGATTCCAACTCTGTGACATCGTGGAAAAGGCAAAACTATGGAGACAGCAAAAGATCGTTGACAGCCAGGAGGTAGAGGGAAGGGAGGGATGAATCAGCAGAGCCTGGAAGATTTTGAGGGCCCAGAAAATATGCTGTCCGATACTATAATGATGTGTACCTGTCACTGTACCTTTGTCTGAAACCATTTCCACTAAGATCAGGAACAAGACAAGGTTGCCTACTCTCACCACTCTTATTCAACATAGTTTTGGAAGTTTTAGCCACAGCAATCAGAGAAGAAAAAGAAATAAAAGGAATCCAAATTGGAAAAGAAGAAATAAAACTGTCACTGTTTACAGATGACATGATACTACACATAGAGAATCCTAAAGATGCTACCAGAAAACTACTGGAGCTAATCAATAGATTTGGTAAAGTAGCAGGATACAAAATTAATGCACAGAAATCTCTTGCATTCCTATACACTAATGATGAACAATCTGAAAGTGAAATTAAGAAAACACTCCCATTTACCATTGCAACAAAAAGAATAAAATACCTAGGAATAAGCCTATCTAAGGAGACAAAAGACCTGTATGCAGAAAACTGTAAGACACTGCTAAAAGAAATTAAAGATGATGATACAAATAGATGGAGAGATACACTTTGTCAAAACCTATAGAATATACAATGCCAAGAGTGAACCCTAATGTAAACTACAGACTCTGGGTGATGATGACGTGTCCATGTAGGGTCATTGATCATAACAAATGCACCATCTGGTGGGGGGATGTGGATAATGGGGGAGGCTCTCCATGTGTAGGGGAAGTAGGTGTATGGGGTAATTTCTGTACCTTCCGCTCAGTCTTGCTGTGGATGTAAAACCGGTCTGAAAAATAAGGTTTATAGTCAGCCCTCCATATCAGCGGGTTCCACACCTGCGAATTTAAACAAACACAAATCAAAAATGTTCAGAAAAAAAATATTTTCCAAAATTTCCAAAAAAACTTGAATTTGCCGCAGTCCAGCAATGATTTATGTATCATTTACATTGTGTTTACAACTGTTTACATAGCATTTATATTGTATCAGGTGTTATAAGTCATCTAGAGATGATTTATTTAAAGTGTAGGTGGGAGGATGTGTGTTGGTTATATGCAAATACTATGCCATTTTATATAAGGGACTTGAACATCCACAGATTTTGGTATCTGAGGGGGTCCTGGAACCAACATCCTGTGGAGATTGAGGGATGACTATTTTAAAAAATGTTCAGACAACCTTGTGATTTTTACTTTCAACAGGCTTCTTTACTGCCAGGAACTTAAGAGGAGGAAAATGATCTATTATATGAACCCAAGTATTTGCTCTTTCTGTTTTTCTTTCTTCATTTCTGACAATTCCACATTTCCCTCTGTTATTATTTCTCTTCCCTCTGAAGAATTTCTTTTAACATTTATTTTAAAAAGCAGATCTTGGAGACAATGTATTGTAGTTTTTCTTGAATTGAAATGCCTATTTCAGCTTCATTCCTAAAGGGCACCTTTTTGCTAGATGGAGGCTCTGGTTTGACAGTTATTTTTCTTCAGAACTTTAAAGAAGATTTTCTAAAGTTTTTTGGGTTTTTTTAGATTTTTTTGTATGTGCTAAGAACAGTTCACAGGAGATCTTAACCTCTTCACAAATTTTCAAGTGTACAGTACAGTATTGGTAATTGTGAACATGTTTTACAGTGGGTCCCTAGAACTTATTCATCTAGTATAACTTAAATACTATGTCCTTTATTTTTAAAAAAATTTTATTGGAGTATAGTTGGTTTACAATGTTGTGTTAGTTTCTACTGTACAGCTAAGTGAATTGTTTATACATATACATATATCCACTATTTTTTAGATTCTTTTCCCATATAGGTCATTACAAAGTATTGAGTAGAGTTCCCTGTGCTCTACAGTAGGTCGTTATTAGTTATCTATTTTATATATGGTAGTGTGTATATGTCAATCCCAATCTACCAATGTATCCCTCCCCACACCTTACCCCTGGTAACCGTAAGTTTGTTTTCTACATCTGTGACTCTATTTCTGTTTTGTAAATAAGTTCATCTGTACGCTTTTTTTTTAGATTCGACATATAAGCGATATCATGTGATATTTGTCTTTCTGTGTCTGACTTACTTCACTCAGTATGACAATCTCTAGGTCCATCCATGTTGCTGCACATGGCCTTATTTTGTTCTTTTTTCTGGCTGAGTAACATTCCATTGTATGTGCTTTTGTTACTTTCAAATCTCAAATTCTAACTTGCCTTTAGGGGCTCTGGTTCCAACTTTAATTTTCCAAGACTGTGCAGTGTTATTTTTTAGTCTGTTCCCCATGGGTACCTCCAAAGGGCCAGTCTGGTTTCTGGGTGGTAACCTTTATCTGCTACAATTACTGTAGCTTCTGCTCTATGGATGTCAGTCCGTCCACATAAACAGGGCTCCGGGCCGGCCAAGGGCATCACGCATAGTGTCCAAGAAGCCCCTAGTCTAAGCTCTTCCTCTTCTTGATTGGGCCAACAGTCTTCCGCTCACAGAGACCCCTTTTCCTGGCACTCTGGCTGGAAACCCAGGGTCTTACCTCCTACAGGGTGTTGCTTCAGTTTCATGGCTAGGTGTTCCCCTGACAGATGGGCATGGGAAGCCAGCCTGGGAGTGCGACTGCAACAACTGTCACCACTGTTTGTGACAAAGCTTTGTCCCTAGAGCTCGCTGGAGGGGGGCCAGCACAGAGCCCTGAGCTGTGCCGCACAGGGTCCCTCTCTCTGGGACTCTGACGCAGTCAGGAGGTTTCCTTGGTGCTTTCCCTGTCCATGTGGGCTGCACAGCCTTGGGGGTCCGGCTGGCCACGAGCCTGGAGATACAGCAGGAGAAGCACCCTGAGCTCATTGTTGCCTGGCGTTTCTTTGAGGTTTGGTTTCCTTCTCCGTATCTTGTCCCTTCCTTATTACTTACCTTTAAAGTCCTCATGCCATTGCTTTCCATATTGTGTCCAAGGCTTAGTTGTAACAGGAACCAACGCTGGGGTGAGTGTGTCTACTCCATCCTAATCAACCTTCCCCTTTGCCCATTTTTCCTGTTCTCCATGCACTTTTTTCTTAGCTGATCCTGAGAGCTTGAAACGGATGCACCCATCAACTATGTATCTCCTGAAACTGAAAATGGGTTTGCACCCCTGGGTTCATCTGGAATTTAATGTTTGGGAGGTCCTCAGATCGTGAGGACCTAAAACTGAACTGAAAATGAAGATCTTCCAAAGCAAGGTCACAGGCATCTCATCCTCCTCTTGCTTGGCTTCTAAAGCTGGGAGGACTGTCCTTCCTCATGAGTAAGCAATGTCCTGCCAGAGCCAAAGGCCAATCTTTTCCTGTTTTTAAGGTCACAAAAAATCTCTTCCTCGGGTTCTATGTTCTGCCTTCAGTTCAACCATTTTGGCTTAAGATGCTGTGAAGTATGAAGTGGCGTGAGGTAGATCCAACGATGAGTATCGCACTATTCAAACCTGGTCCAGACATACCTCTTGCTTTGTAATATCTTAATTTTTTAAAATTAATTAATTAATTTTTGGCTGCGTTGGGTCTTCGTTGTTGCACACGGGCTTTCTCTAATTGCGGCGAGCGGGGGCTGCTCTTGGTTGCGGTGCGCGGGCTTCTCCTTGCGGTGGCTTCTCTTGTTGCGGAGCACGGGCTCTAGGTGCGCAGGCTTCGGTCGTTGTGGCCCACGGGTTCAGTAGTTGTGGTTCGTGGGCTCTAGAGCACAGGCTCAGTAGTTGTGGCGCATGGGCTTCGTTGCTCCGCGGCATGTGGGATCTTCCCGGACCGGGGCTTGAACCCGTGTATTGGCAGGCGGATTCTTAACCACTGCACCACCAGGGAAGTCCTGTCATATCTTTACATCATAAGGAGAAATCCTGGCAATGAACATGTGTGCATCACTCCCTTTATACGCCTCAAGAAGAACAGGGTTGGGTGATCCGATTGATCGTGGGGGTCGGGCAGCCTGGACTGCAGGGGTGCGGTGCCTCCCTCCCGGCCAGGCAGGCTTTGATAAAGCAAAGGTGAAGTGCTCCGTCCAGTACACACCTGCCCCTTGAAGGGAACAGCCAGCAACCTCAGCCTCTCAGAAGCTTTTGCCTTTGAACATCCCCCGTAGGCATTTATATTTAAACATCTTGATCTGCCTTTTTCACTTTTCATGCATGCCACTGATTTCTTTTTTAAAAAAGGCTTTTGCAAAGAAGTCTTTATAGCTCTTATTCAAAAGACCCAAGGAAGACAAACCCTCACCTGACCACCAGGAGGTTAAGACATCTGTGCCCCTTGTCCTCAAATACGGGTGGACTTTTCCTAACGACCTGCAGGTCCAGTAGGGACTGCAGACAGCCACACACCAGCCCTCGTGTAATTTAGTAGGATGTCTTCTGTTACAAAACCAGCCCTCCATTCCCCAGCCGGGACTCTGCTGAAATGGAAAATAGGCCTCAGAGGCTGCTGTCTTTTGTCTCCCACCTAGAGTTATTTTTAGGGCTTGCTCAGATTGAAGAGCCTCTCTTCCTAATTTCAGTGTTTCCCTCACACACCTGCTCGGTCCGTGCCTGACAAAGGAGCCCTGTGAGCCGAGCGCTGTCAGTAATTCCTCCCCTGTCTTCAGAGGTGTCTGCCGAGGGCATCGTCTGCCCTCCCAGCATCTCTGCATCCCAACATGCGTGGGACGTGAGCGATGGGTAGAGACACGGCCCAGCCGTGCGCTTCTCACTCAAAGCCTTGGGTGGTCCCCGGACTCCACGAGGCTGCCGGTGGCTCAGCTGCCTCTGCTTCCTTAATATTTCATTTGATCTTTCAATTTGGTCCATAGACACACTGGCGGTGAGTGAGCGAACACCGTGGCAACTGCAGTGAGGCCAGACAGCAGGAGAGGGCAGGGCCTCTCCCCAAAGCCAAGTGGATTCGCTCAGTTACCCAACCCAAATATTTATCTTTGCATAGGTAACAGATGCCTCTCCAGCGTCCAGTTCCGAGGAATCAGTAAATCTTTCTACGTAGTTATGGTGCCTTTTCTTAGGTGAAACCTTAAACACTTTAAGGAAGTTAATCACCTATTTCTGTGGCATTGGAATCGCTTTGCTTTGTAAATACTTGGACTTCACAGCTCCTTAAATGCTGGGGAGGTTTTCAAGATCAGCCAGCAAGGCAGGTGAGAGATAAGTTAACTGGGATTGAATACAATCAAATAAATTTTGCATTTTCACGTTTTAAAAGGAAAATTCTCAGGGGACTTCCCTGGAGGTCCAGTGGCTAAGACTCTGCGCTTCCACTGCAGGGGGCGCGGGTTTGATCCCTGGTCGGGGAGCTAAGATCCCGCATGCCTCACGGCTCGGCCAAAAATTAAAAAAAAAAAAAAAATCTGATTTGCAATTAATTGCAATATTGATTAAAAAACAATTTTGGAGTTTCTCCTTTTAAAAAGAGAATTCTGATTTGCAGTTAATTGCAATGTTGATTTAAAAAGCAAAAAAACTCCTGGATTCTGTCTTCTGGCTCTTTTCTCCATCTGTGGTTAAGCTTGTTGAAGACTGGGTGGCCTTGTTGAATGTGGTAGGAGTGTTGAAATTAAAATATTCCAGTTCCTTTAGCACACATGTTATTGCACCGGACGCCGTGGCCGTGAAATGAGGTGCCGTTTAAATTTATCATGGACCACCTCTCCTGGGACCGTGCACCTGCCTTCTCCAGGGATGGGCTACACAGCTGTCATCCCTCCCGAGAACACCAGCATCAGATGACACCCATGCCCATCTCCATGTTGGCCAAACCCAAGTGGGCATTTGTGACGGGTCTTGCAACCAGGTACACTGAATAAATTCCAAGTTAATTGTATTTTAAAAAGTGTGGCTTCCCCGGTGGCTCAGCGGTTAAGAATCCGCCTGCCAATGCAGGGGACACGGGTTCGAGCCCGGGTCCGGGAACATCCCACATGCCACAGAGCCACTAAGCCCGTATGCCACAGCTACTGAGCCTGTGCTCTAGAGCCCTCGAGCCACAACTACTGAACCCACGTGCCACAACTGCTGAAGCCCGCGCGCCTAGAGCCCGTGCTCCACAACAAGAGAAGCCACTGCAGTGAGAAGCCCGTGAGCCGCAACAAAGACCCAAGCAGCCATAAATAAATAAATAAATAAATAAATAAATATATATATATATATATATATATATATATATTTTAAAAGTGAACACAGTGTTTAAGACTGTCGATATCAGTATGTCCCCAAATCCTCGGGTTTGATCTCAAAGAACCAATCAGCACCTTACTTGCTATTGTCCTTTTGTGCATCCCGCTCAGCTCAGTCGTGATGCTGAGTACAGGATCATCACGCTGGGTCCAAACGTCACCCTCCCTCCCCTCGGCCACTGTGAGATGCTCACATACCTCAGACAGCAGTGTTCATGTGTCTGCTGTCAATGACTGAGTTAAGAGGAATATTTTCAATGACCAAGCCTTTGCAAATACTTAATTTTTTTTTCTTCGAGGTGCTTAAACATTTGTGAGCAGATTTCTGTTATAAAGGGTGTAGTCCCCAAAACATATGTCATATACATTTCATGGGTGATAAGATAGGACATTTGGGGGCAATTTTCACAGCCTTGTTCCTGAATCATATGTGATTCATTTGGGGGGTGTACCTAAGAGCCTAACCTTGATCCAAAAGCTAATATCTTGAATTCTCAGTTTTCTTTGTGAACTCAAAATAATAACATTAATTTCAGCAGACGTTGGTCAACTTTAAATGACCAAATAGGAAGGGTTATTTTTTGCACAAATAGTAGGCGCTCAACACCTGCTAATTGAATGGAAATTTGGCTTTTATATGCCCGCATCTAAAGCCCTTTAATATTATATGGAAATTCACTTTGTCATCTTAAATTATTTCTAGCTGATTTTTTTTTGCTAGAAATCTCCTGTTTCTTTAGATTAACAATAAGATTTATGATGGAATTTAATTATGGCTGCTAAAAACTTAATCATTAATAGCGTTAAAGGAACCTCAGGGCACTTCTTCCTCTTAATGCACATTGACGACTATGGGATGTCACGATGTTATAAAAATATCTCTGTCACATTAATAAACGCCACCAAACCACAGAGCCATCTGGACTCTGCTGCAGAAACCTTCCCTCACAAAAATCTCTTTAATGTCCCAAACCTCGAACATGTCACGAATTTTCCCCTTATAGGGCTGAACATATGCCATATTTCTTACCTTTTGTGTCTCTTGACAGTTCAGTAAATCTAAAGTTACAGACTTTACAATTGCACACAACACATGACAAATGAATTTTACTTTCTAATGTTGCACATATTTTCTTCTCTCTCTCTTTCCTTCCTTCCTCCTTCCTCTGTCTCCTTTCCTTCTTCATCATCCCTCTGGTGTTTGCTTTGAGTCAGACACTTGGATTTGTACATACATGGTAAGGATTCAAACACTTCGTCTATAGGTCAGGTTGACTTTGGAGAACTATGGAGTTTGACGAAGTTGTCGTTTTCATCTCTCCAGACCTCTTCTTTGTGAACCTCTGCCCGCATATGAGAATTACCTGAGGGGCTTTCACAAAATACTGAAGTCTCGGGTGCCCTCTTAGAGATTTTTTGAGTTCATATTCTGGGTTGGGGCTTTCTGAAATACATGTGAGTATTTGAAACCCCTCTTTCTTATTTAATAATACTATGAATAAGTGAGAAAGATTGAGGACTTTGCCAAATCAGCAAAAAGTAGTCACCCATTCCTCACTTCACCACACTCAGTAGGAAGAAGAAAGATTTGGAAAGTGTTCCTGTAAATCACCCTCTAAGCAAAATCGACCTCTTAGGGCTTTGGACCTTCTGGTCTCTGTGAGAAAAATGGTGTCTTCAGTTCCCATCTTCCTGATAGAAATATAGTGCTTTGCATGTGGTACCACTTTAATGTTCACCGTGAATTTGTGGCATTGGCCAAGTTTTTCTTTCCACTCAACATCCGAAGAAATCAAAGCTCTAAGACATTTTGTCGCTTCTCAAAGGTTGCACAAGACAGGATGGGTGGCCCTGACATCAAACTCAGACCCTCTGGTTTTTAAAGGGAACCTCAATTCCATCACAACATACATGCTGAATTCTATCTAGTAGTATCTCAAAACAAAACGGTTAAATGACAGGCGCCACTAACACTAAATATGGAACAGAAGGACGCTTCCATGGTGCCCACTGCTTTGTGCATTAGCGTATGTTTCTGGTTGGGCCTTTTAGGCCGGAGGCAATTCACACATGCAAGTATCCTAACTGTGCATGGATATTGCATGAGGATTCAGCGGAAAGTGCTGGAAAAGTCAGCAAAGGATGGTACAAGATGTGTATGTTGTCAGTAGAGCACATTTGCAATGATGGAAGGGCTTCCTGTTTACAGATTATAGGTGAATAGTATCTCTCTATAATTATCAATAATAGTATTTATGAAAACATCAGGGACTACTTTTACTACCATGACAATAGCAATGTTATTTTTTTATAATTAATGTTTATTGGAGTATAGTCGCTTTACACTGTTGTGTTAGTTTCTGCTGTACAGCAAAGTGAGTCGGCTATACATATACATATGTCTCCTCTTTTTTGGATTTCCTTCCCATTTAGGTCACCACAGACCACTGAGTAGAGTTCCCTGTGATATACAGCAGATTCTCATTAGCTATCTGTTTTATACATGGTATTAATAGTGTATATATGTCCATCGCAATCTCCCAATTCATCGCACCCAGCAGTGTTATTTCCTGAGGGTCTCCACTAGATGCATCAGCTACCAGAGACCCCCATTTCCTGCAGCCCGCGATGCTGTTTTTCTCTGAGATTTTAAATAAGTGAATTCAGTTTATCTCCAATAACTACTCCTTGTAACATCTCAGGGATTCTGTGGTCCTATGTGTGACAGTTTTCTTTTTTGCGTCTGGCTCTGATTTACTGACTGCATGGGATTCTGTGTGTCTAGCCTTTATCTCATGTCTTGCTCACATTGTGCCTTTTTCAACCATTCGCATGTCTTTCCTTTCCATAAATATAGTAGACGCAAGGCTGCTGAATCGTCAATGTTAATATCCCGGTTGTGAGGCACTGACCGTTCAATGTCCGTGAGCATGAAGTTACATTCTGCACTTCAGCTAAACCCCTTTTCTGCTGCTTTCCCGACCAAGGCAAGGTACCCCCTAAAAATATCCACAAAGACTCTCCTTCTTCCATACAAGAAGCTCTCCTGACCTTGAGGTGCAGAGCCTCTGGGCTCAGTTGACGTATAATGATAGCATTTGTCCTCTCCTTTCTGCTCACGTAAGATATTTATTCCTCATCAACCCTACTGGAAAGACCTAATTCTTCCCATTTTACAGATGGAGAATGTAAATCTGTTCCATAAAGGACTGAACTGTCCAAGGTCACCCAAGCCATTGCACCGCTGGGATATGAACACACAACTCCCCCCCGTCCACCCTCTCCCTCTCTCCCCTGAACTCGCTCAACCTTTCAGGCAAAGGAGACTATACGTTACAACTCTTAGCACTTGCTTGGGCACGTGTGTGGTCTTGGGTGTTTATGGGTGATTTGCATTCAACTGTGTTAGGCTCTAGAGGTTCTGTTCTTTGTACAAAGCTACATCTTCTAACCTTTGATAAAATAAGCAGAGCACCCACGTAAGGTGCACACACACACACGCTGACACACACACACACATTTCAATGGAGATAGTGTTGGTGCTGCTTACACGATACAGCAGAGCATGCTGGCATGAGGGATTCACGTTCATATTTCTGTCTGGAAGTCAGGAGTGGGTATGATCTTTTCGGTCTCTTCTGTGATGAGAGCTTCATCTGCTGCCATGATGTCATTTACCATCTCCACGTTGGTGATGACTCCTGAGTTGACATCCCCTAGAGCTCTCTCCCCGAAGCCCGTGATGACAAATTCAGCAACCCACCCGAACCATCACTTAGCTGTGTCACCTTAAACACCCTCTGTCTACAGCTGGCTTCACAGTGACATAGGTACACTACCAAATGTAAAACAGATAGCTAGTGGGAATCAGCCACATAGCACAGGGAGATCAGCTCGGTGCTCTGTGACCACCTAGAGGGGTGGGATAGGGAGGGTGGGAGGGAGGGAGACGCAAGAGGGAGGAGATATAGGGATATATGTATACGTAGAGCTGATTCACTTTGTTATACAGCAGCAACTAACACACCATTGTAAAGCAATGATACTCCAATAAAGATGTTAAAAAAAAAAAATAAAGCTGGTTTCATCATCTCCAAGTCCAATCCTGCCAGGGTTCCCCAGTGAATGCCGAGTCACCCATCTACGCTCAAGCCAACAGTTGGCTGTAACCAGAGAATTTGGATCCCCAGAGCCCTCATGTCTTCCCAATGCCTGTTAGAGATACCCCTGTAATCACTTCCCAGTCTGTCCATATGATTTTCCCTCATCATTCTCATGACCTTTTTGTTCTTTGACTTTTCTTTTATAAGCTTCTAACTGATATCTCTGCCTCTCTACACCTCTTCAAATATTTCTCCATCCTGCAGGCAGAATAAACATGCCCAAAGTCCAGCCTCTACATATCATTTTCTGATTAAAACTCTTTTTATTTTTTTAATGTTTAAAAATTATTATTTTACACTGAGGTATAGTTGACTTACAATGTGCTAGTTTCAGGTGTACAGCAAAGTGATTCAGATATACATATACACACACACATATACTTATATACTCAAGATTCTTTTCCATTATAGGTTACTACAAGATACTGAGTATAGGCCCCTGTGCTATACAGTAAATCCTTGTTGCTTATCTATTTTATATTTAGTAGTATGTATATGTTAATTCCAAACTCTTAATTTATCCCTCCAACCCCCTTTCCCCTTTGGTAACCGTAGGTTTGTTCTCTATGTCTGTGAGTCTACTTCTGTTTTATAAATAAGTTCATTTGTATCATTTTTTAAGATTCCACATATGTGACATCATATGATATTTGTCTTTCTCTTTCTGACTTACTTCCCTTAGTATAATCATCTCCTGGTCCGTCCATAGTGCTACAAATGGCATTATTTCATTCTTTTTTATGGCTGAGTAGTATTCCATTGTATATATGTACCATATCTTCTTTATCCATTCAACTGGCTTTCTGACTAAAACTCTCTAATGGTATCCCAGGACCCTCCGGATTAAGTCCAAATTACTTAGCCCAGTTTCCAAGATAGAGAGATAACTTATAACCGCTCCAAGGGCAGATGAGGATTGGGTAAAAATAGAGAAAATCTCCAGGGTAGGAATGGGCCTTTGGAAAAGAAGAGTAGAGATTATTCCCTGATCCAAGTAGGTGAAGATACCCCTGAGTGAAGCGTGTGGTGACAGGGATTGAGGGAGTGTAATGAAAATAGAAAAAGTGGCTACGGTGACAGCTGAGAGTTTGTCCTCTTGTTCTACAAGGGCTATGGCTGTTCCACTTGTGACCTAAATACGTGGAGAGAGGGGGAAGTCCATGTCCAGCTAAGCCTTTGCCAGACATACTGTAATGTTGAGATGTGAAGTGGTCCATGAGCTTTCTAAACTATTCAAAGGGGACAAAGAGGGTCTGTACCACCCCCACCCACTTCTCTCCACCCTGAGTGAGGGGAAGAAAGTTAGAAAGATGTGGTACAGAAAATGAGGGGAAAGAGCCTGTCTGCTTCACTTGGCAATGCCTGATGCAATGCAGATATATGTCATTTTTCAGTTAATTACACTCCACTGTCGAGGGAGCTTTGCAGACATGTAAAAGTATCCTGTCTACTTTAGAGTAATAGATATTCCCACATGGGCATCCCGTGAAAAAATGTGAGCATCGGATATTCAAAGTTAAAGAAGTCTCTGCAATTTCATTTAAACAAACAAATGGGGAAAAGCAATTTGCAACCTGGTAGACAAAGTGAAATAATGTACTGTTTTCCCTTTCTTAAATAGAATATATTTATATATATATAAATATATAAATATATATATTTATATATTTAATATATATTGGGCAGTTTAGCCCAATAGTTGATGCAATGAATCGTCTCTTTACAGAAATAGCCCAGCTAATCAATGCAAGGGAATGAGGCAAATAGAAACTCCCTATTTTCTTTCTTTTTTTTTTTTTTTAATATTTATTTATCTGTTTGGTTGCACCGGGTCTTAGTTGTGACAGGAACTAAGGAACCTTCCTTAGTTGCGGCCCACAGGCTCCTTAGGTGTGGCATGAGAACTCTTAGTTGCGGCATGTGTGTGGGATCTAGTTCCCTGGCCAGGGATTGAACCCGGGCCCCCTGCATTGGGAGCGTGGAGTTTTAACCACTGTGCCACCAGGGAAGTCCCGAAACTCCCTATTTTCTAACCTCTAAATGATGACTACCAAGGATGCTTCCTATCAAAAAAGAAAAAAAATGCACACAATTTGCACCTCCTGTTGGAGATCATCTTGCTGAAACAAATGCCCATCGGATCAAACCTCTAAACCAACGACTGGTTCGCAAGAAAACAAAAGACCGTGGGAAATTCTAAGGGCCTCATAAATACACAGACTGTGGGAAATTATATGAGGGGAAAAGACCCTGTTTCCTCAACAAACACATTGTAAGAGGGAAAGAGAGAGGTGGAGCGGGAGAATGTAATTATGAGAGAAAAGGGTGATGCCAGCCTCGTACCATGTGTGGAGCACAGCTGGATCCCGTTTCAAAATAACAAACTATTAATAATCGTGACAATAATAAAAATGTATGAGACAATGTAGGAAATTAAACACTGAAATGAGTACGATGATGCATTTAGTTTAGCCATGAGTTGAAAATTATTAAAGTTGGGTGATTGGTAGATAAAAATTCACTCCTTAAACCTTTCCATTTTTAATTATTTTCTACATATATAAAGATGTGTAAATTTTATATTTATTTATATGACATATTTAAATTTTATATTAAAATTATATATAATATGTATAATGTGATATCTAATTTTATATGTGCATTTCCATTATGGTTTATTACAGGATATTGAATATAGTTCCCTGTGCTCTACAGTAGGACCTTGTTGTTTATCCATTCTATATATACAAGTTTGTATCAGATTGTCATATATACATACAGATTTAAGTATATGTAAAATTTATACATATTTATATATAAATAATATATATCATATATAATATAATTTGTCTGAAAGATGTAACTCAGGTGCATGCAACTGGAAACAAAATGCTTCCCTCCACACAGAGGGATTATTTTGTAGAAGTCTTGAAACTTTACACTTCATGGAATAAAATTTAAAATATATATTCAAGCACCTTCTACCAAAAAAAAAAACTACGCCACTGTTAAGAAGATATGAGTGGAGAACTAAACATTGAAACTCCATTTCAGTCCTTGAAGTTTAACTTGGGAAAACAGAGCTCTGAGGACAAACATATGTTGGTCAGCTGTTTTTTTTGTTTTTTGGGGGTTTTTTTTGCGGTATGCGGGCCTCTCACTGTTGTGGCCTCTCCCATTGCGGAGCACAGGCTCCAGATGGCTCACGGGCCCAGCCGCTCCACGGCATGTGGGATCTTCCCGGACTGGGGCACGAACCCGTGTCCCCCGCATCAGCAGGTGGACTCTCAACCACTGCGCCACCAGGGAAGCCCTGGTCAGCTGTTTTATACGGAAGAGACTGAAGGAGGGGACAATTCCCAGGACTGGATGAACCAACCCTGTGCCTACCTTGGTCTCACTTCCAGCCCCCAGAACCGGGCGAGCATAGATTCCGGGCGTTTGACCCCCTCGGCTTGTGGTACTTTGTGAGACATTCTAGCAAACCAGTAGGGACTGGATTCCACCTTGGTGAGGAGAACCCCTCAGCCTGGGTTTAAGATGGCTTTGACTCCAGCGTGATAACCATGAAAGAAGACACACAAGTAGGTCCATGTTGGATCCAAGAGCTTGGGCACACTCGCCTGACACCTTCTGAGTTGCTCACAGCTGTGCACCTCAATCCCATGGTCTGGGCATCTCCCAGGCAGTGAGGAACCAGGAGGCCGGGGAAGCTGAGAAAGATGTGACTCCTGGTTCCTGGGCAAGAAGGTGGCAGTGGGGACCTGGCAGCCCCCAAGGGCCCAGCCTGTGACCACATGGCGCGTTCAGGTAGCATCATTTACACGCTGCCACGTTATTCCACGCCATGGTCCGCCCACAGCAGACACCCTGTTCTCCACAAGGTCCCGTCCCATTCACAGGTATCGTGCAGCCCAGCTGGGCCCGCCAGAGATTGTAGGGTTCCAGATGAACGCACAACCGAAGTCTTAAAGGGGTGACACACGAACCCAGACAGCAAGCCCAGAACCTGTGGGCCGGGAAGGGGAAGTGGTCCCGCTTCCAGAACTGGGGTCTGAGGTTAAGACTGAGTCTCTGGGCTCAGGCAACAGCTGGATTAGAAGAACCCCCAGTACAGCCGGCGAGCAGCGATTTTAACTTATCGGAAGGTTGAAAGAGTCCAAACCTTTAAGAAAAATGACATAAGATATTAAAGGAGATTAACTTAATAATGCTTTGGGTTTGAGTGGGAAAACGATCTCTTTTGGTCCACAAAATGGAATTTAAAATGCAGTCCACACACAGGCATCATTTTATAGTTCTCTCTCATGATGAAAAAAAGAGTAGTTTGTGTTTTTTAAAATATTTTATTTTATTTTACTTTTTTAATTTTCTGGCTGAGCCGTGCGGCGCGCAGGATCCCAGTTCCCCGACCAGGGATGGAACCCGCACCCCCTGCAGTGGAAGCGTGGAGTGTTAACCACTGAACTGCCAGGGAAGTCCAAAAAATAGTATTTTGCATGCTCTGTTCTTTAATCTTCCATTTTTCTTACACACATGCTTGGAGGTTTGTTTGCTTACTGTCAAGAGAATTGAGGACTTGGAAAATGAAAAGACCCAACCCTTTTGCCACAGATCATTTTAACTGACTGAGGATGTGTCTGATAATTTAAATAATGTTATAAACAGCATTTATCTTTAAAAGAAAAGTTAGGGCTTCCCTGGTGGCGCAGTGGTTGAGAGTCCGCCTGCCGATGCAGGGGACACGGGTTCGTGCCCCGGTCTGGGAAGATCCCACATGCCGCAGAGCGGCTAGGCCCGTGAGCCATGGCTGCTGAGCCTGCGCATCCGGAGCCTGTGCTCTGCAAGGGGAGAGGCCACAACAGTGAGAGGCCCGCCTACCGCAAAAAAAAAAAAAAAAAAAAAAAAGAAAAGTTATTTAATTCAGGCTATTACTGTATTACCATTATTACTGTGAGGTAGAGATTTTCCTTTTCACTTTTGCCTTCAATACTCCTGTTTGTTAAGCAACTAAAAATTCTAGGATGTGAAATAATCCACAAGCAATATTGCCTTATATTCCAGTTTTTTTAAGAATTAATTTTACTTATTAATTCCACAAAGAAATATCCACTGATGATTGCAAGGTCCACATACACTCTGTATACTGTAACCTACCTAGCTACTGTTTTCTTTTAATCTGATGATTAAGCAAAATGTTACCTAGCTCACTTTCAATATTTACATCTATTTTTTTTCTGTACTGTAAACGGCAGTAACTATCATTAAGTAGACAGACTGGATTCCTCTTTTGAGGCATTCTCGACTTTTCACAGTGTGTGTTTTGTCTGACGGACCTGTATCTTGCAGTTTTAAACAGCCGATGGTTTCTCGCCGTCCACTGTAGGCTGCAAGGATCAACCTTTGCCAATTGGTAAGCTCGAGTGGGGAGGCCCAGACGTTCCAATTTTCTGGAATTTAAGACTCTTTAGAGGTATCTCATTTTAAAAGTCTGCCGTGCAGGGCAGGGACATCTGTAGACCCCACTGAACTGAGCTGGCATTTCCTGAGCATGTTGAAAACTTCACACCCAAAGAGGAGGGAACTGTGGGCAAGAATTTACTGTAAGTTTTTTTTTTTTTAAGATGTTGGGGGTAGGAGTTTATTAATTAATTAATTTATTTTTGCTGTGTTGGGTCTTCGTTTCTGTGCGAGGGCTTTCTCTAGTTGTGGCAAGCGGGGGCCACTCTTCATCGTGGTGCGCGGGCCTCTCACTATCGCGGCCTCTCTTGTTGCGGAGCACAGGCTCCAGACGCGCAGGCTCAGTAGTTGTGGCTCACGGGCCCAGTTGCTCCGCAGCATGTGGGATCCTCCCAGACCGGGGCTCGAACCCGTGTCCCCTGCATTGGCAGGTGGACTCTCAACCACTGCGCCACCAGGGAAGCCCTACTGTAAGTTTTTAATAACCCCAGCCCAGAGGAGCGGGCAGGAGAGACGTGCACAGCTGTAAGCGGGGTGTGACAGATGCAAATCCATCACCATGAGTCACCCACCGTCAGAACCCTGCCTTCGGTCCATCTCTCTTCTCGTGAGCCCTTACAATGTAACTGAAAGCGGGGTCTGGCTGCTCGCTGCTCAAAAGCCAATAAAGAGGCCAGGTTGGTGGACAGAAAAGTTTGCTTTAGCTTGGATGCCGGCAACCGGGTTGGGGGGCCTCCTGTCCAAAGGCCGACTTCCCCCATCCACTGACAATCGGGGGGCAAGAGCTTTTATAGACGGACAGAGGGGGTTCCTGGCAGAAACAGCGCTGCCAGCTCTGATGGCCACCTTGAAATTGGTCATCGGTGGTCGGATCCGCGTCATCTTGATTGGTTTACGAACAGTTCGTCTTCAGTTCCAAGGCTGGTTTGTTCCCATTTCTTCGAGGCCGATTATGGTCGTCATGTAGTTCACTTCTTGGCGGGGTTTCAATATCTATAAGACAGCTCACAGGATGTGGCACAGAATAGGATCTATATAGCCCTTGAGGAGGAACTCAAGGTCCTTGACTTTGCTTAATGACTAAACTATTATTATTGGGTCTCCTTTGACTGTTTTCCTTCGCTTCTGCGTTTTCTCACTTCTCTGATTAAACTTACTCTTCGGATCAACTTTTTCCACAGACAAAAGGCAGGCTGGGGACATGGTGGGGAAGGACCATAGGGTCCTGCACCGTTTCAACATCACAGGAGAGTATGAGGGGAAACAGCTTAGGCAAAGAACCAGGATACAGACCAACGCCCAGAATTAGTTGTTTGCACAGGTCAGGGCATCAGAGGCCTTATTTCCTCTTGTTTACTGACAATTTGCCAACTGTACCTGGTTGAAGAGCATCCCCGCAAATTCATTTCCACGCACAAACTATGAATGTGGCTCTGTTAGGAAATAGGATCATTGCAGACGTACCCGTGTTAAGAGGAGGTCATCCCGCGTGATAGGAGCCCTAACCCAATGGCTGGTGTCCTTCCAACAAGGGGACACTGGACACAGACACACACAGAGGGAATCAACCCTGCCCTCACCTTGACTTCAGACTTCTGGTCTCCAGAACTGTGACAGAATACATTTCAGTTGTTGTAAGCTGCCCAGTTTGGGGTAATTTATGACCTCAGCCCTGGGAGACGAATACACCAACCACATCCAAAAGCTCTCAGCTTGTCTTACATCTTCCTTCATGGAGTCACTCCATGTCTCCCCTCCTCCCTTGCCATTATACCCAGATCACCACACTCACTTTCTACCTGTTCCCTGCTTCACCTTCTAGTATTGAAGTCAGCCCCGTGCCTTACACCACAGTTACCTTTCCTGAAGCATTACATTCTGACCCTTCCATGTTATGAAATCTCTGATGGCCCCTCCACATTCTTCCCTGAAAAGTCAATATCTGATCACTTGCATGTCAAGCCCATTTTAGTGCCCTCCCCTTTGATATCTTTGGGTCTTGGAAACTTTGAATTTTTTTTTCACTTCTTGGCATTTCCTATGGCAAAATCTAATCTTTGCAATGCTCAAACCCTGATGCATGCAAATAGAGAACACATGTGAATATGTTTCCTGGATTCCTAAAATAATGGAAGAATATTTTAAATGGTAAAGCCAGTTCCAAGAGCATTTGAAGGACATGTGTTTGTATGGTCCATCAGGAAAAGCATTTTAAAAAAGAAGGTTAGAGGGAATCCCTTGGCAGTCCAGTGGTTAGGACTCTGCACTTTCACTGCCTAAGCCGTGTTGTGCAGCCAAAAAAAAAAGAAGGTTAGAAAAAAATTACTAGTTTAGATACAAAACCTATAAACTTTAAGGTTTGTTTTCTCTAGGACAGAACTCTACAAATTAACATGCAGCTTCACAGTATCTGGGATGTAATCAGATACCAAATAGCCACATCAAAGAGAGAGACATTCTGCTGAAGACTTTAAAAAAATAATCCTTGAGTGGGCCTCTTCATTTGTTTTTCTTTTTTTTTTTAAATATTCTTTTCCATTATGGTTTTGCATAGGATATTGAGTATAGCTCCCTTTGCTCTACAGTAGGACCTTGTTGTTTATCCATTCTCTGTATAATAGTTTGCATTTGCTAACCCCAGACTCCCACTACATCCCTTCCCCAATCTCCTCCCCCTTGGCGTGGTTTTGTTTCCTTCATGGAGAAAAAGTCTCATGAAGACAAACATTTCTAGGGCCCATGGTGCTGTTTAATTTTATGTGTCAGCCTGACTGGGTGATAGAGTGCCTGGACCTTTGACCAGAGAGGAGTCTGGGTGTGTCTGTAAGGGAGTGTCTGAATGAGAGTAGCATTTGTATTGGTAGAATGAGTGAAGCACAGTGCCCTCCCCCAGTGTGGGTGGGCCTCATCTAATCAGCTGAAGACCTGAATGACCAAAAATATTGAGTAATAGGGAACTCCTCTTGCCTGACTGGTCGAGCTGGGACATCAGCCTTTTCCTGCTCTCACCATCCAGCTGAAACATCCACTCTTCTTGCCTCTTGAGCCTTCAGACTAGAACTTATACCATTAGCCCTCCTGGGTCTCCAGTTTGCCCACTGCAGCCTCTGTTATCCATGAGGATTTGCAGCCTCCATGATCACCTGAGCCAATTTCTTGTAATAAAGCTATATTTTATGTCATACCCATTCCTACACCTACACCTACATCTGTTATATCATCTATATTTATACCCACATGTCCTACTGGTCCTCTTTTATGGAGAACTCTGACTAACACATCCGTGGCCTTGTTTGTGGTCACTTTTTTAATCAGCCAAAGAGGCTTTCCTGAAAACAATACTTCTCCAAATATCTTACTTTGGTGCCCCGAGGCTCATCCTTTCCCAGTAGAAATCTTACCAAATGTGCTTGTGCTTTTTATGTGTTGCAGGTTAAGATAGTGGAGGAGGGCTTCCCTGGTGGCTCAGTGGTTGAGAGTCCGCCTGCCGATGCGGGGGACACGGGTTCGTGCCCCGGTCCGGGAAGATCCCACAAGCCACGGAGTGGCTGGACCCATGAGCCATGGCCGCTGAGCCTGCGCATCCGGAGCCTGTGCTCCACAATGGGAGAGGCCACAACAGTGAGAGGCCCATGTACCACAAAAAAAAAAAAAAAGTATCTTCACAGGAACATGTAGATGGATGGTTGACCAAACAATTGGGCACCATAGTGTAACTACATTGACACATAAAACTGACCATCACAAGATGTCATGCTGTTATAAAATCTTGTAAGACTTGTCCCAATGAGAATTCAACCGTGTGCCTTCTTGTTTTCACTGATGGAGTTATAAACACTTAACGTTGTTCTCATAAAAATCCATTATATCTTCATAGTCTGAGATGTATTTTTGTGTACATTGTAGTTTATCACTTTGTGGCAATGATTAGTGCAAAGAAGCATACAGGCAAAGACAAAGTAATATCACCAACATAGAAGAAATTGCATCACGCTGTCTCAAAAGGGGAACATTCTAGGATACAGAGTTTGGGCTTCACCATTCCCTTCTGAAAATCACGGATTTAAGAAACCCAAACCCTTTCTCATGAAGATGGATGTCCATTTTTAAACTGTTACTTACAACTAGGATATTGTGTTTATAAGAGTTGCACTGTTCACATCTCCTTGAAGATACGGAGGAGATTACTCCTTGCGTTCTAACACTGGGCCAACTCCCTTAAATTTGAGAACGTGTATGTCCAGAAGCATTGAAGACCAGGCTTGAACTTTTCATGCCTCTGTCCACCAGTAGATGAGCACACACGTAAATGCACAAAGGGGCCAGGGTATACATATTTCAAGACAGGAATGGACTTCAGGACACGCTGAACACCAGCCCCCCATTTTAGAGAGGATGGGATGAAAGCCACAGAGAGCTGACACACAAACGTGTCAGATAATTAATGCAGGTTCTGACGCATAGAAAAGGGTCTTGATCATGTAGTAAAGAGATCTTTCACTTGAAGGCACTCCGTGCATTGAGATGTTCCCATTGCCACTCTGTAGGGTCACCCGTCATCCTCCCAGAGCGAGCAATGAATATGTGCCTCTAATCGTTCCATAAAATGCTTATTTCTAACTTTGCTTTGGGAAATAAGATCAAAATCAGTGGTTTCTTATGCAGCCAAATATGTATGTATGTACGTGTAGGTATGCATGTATGTATCTATCATCTAGCTATGTATCATCTATCTATCTATCTATCTACCTATCTATGTACTTATCATATCTATCTCTATCTATGTGCATATCGTATCTATCATCTATCTATTATCGATCACCTTTCTCTCCATCCATACATCCATCCACCTATGCACTCATTCATCTATCTACCTATCCACGTTTCTATCATCTATCATTTATCTACCTATCATATCTATCTATCATCTACTATCTATCTACCTACCTATTCTATCTGTCTAGCTAGCTAGCTATCAATCATCTGTCTGCCTATAATATCTATCTACCTATCTATCCATCTATCTACTTATCATATCTGTCTCTATCTATCTATGTGCGTATCGTATCTGTCTATCATCTATCTATTATCTATCATCTTTCCATCCATCCATCCACCTCTCCCCTCATTCATCTACCTACCTATCCATGTGTCTGTCTACCCACCTATTTACCCATGTATGTGTCGTCTTCTTGCCCTCAGTGCGATAGGCTATATCACACCGACTCAATCACAGGGAGCGCCTCACAACTCCAGAAATCCACACCTACAGCAGCAGCAACAGCATGAAGGTTGAACGTCTTCTTTTGTTACTAAATGCACTCAAGTATACACATCACCTTGACAAAGTTTCAGGGCCACCTTTTTGATTTATGCATTAAAAAATACTACCTCTTTAAACTGGAAAACGTTGGAATAAATACGTAGGAGGCATCCTGTGAATGATTCCTATGTTACCTGGTGTCTTGGTAGAATTGTAAGGTGTGCCAGGAACCCAGCGGTCTGCGCATGGCTGGGTGCGTTCTGAGATGAAGGGAGGGCTGAGGGGGCTCCTTCTGCAGCCTCCTTACTGCTTAGCTTGTGTCCTTGTCAAGAGCCCCTAGAGCAGCTACTTAGGCAGCATCTACCTGCTCCCTCTCCAGCTGGAGAAATGCAGTGGCTTTATCACCTACAGACATCTCTCTGAATTTACCCAGAGCGGAGCCTGCAGTTTTCTTCCACGTGAGGCCACTAAGTGCACTGCTCCTGAACTCATGGAAAGCATCCCAGTGTACCTGCTACAGTCAGCACGCAGGACCTGCTGTCCAACCCTCTACCAGATGCACCCCATACACCCTAGGTTACGTCAAAGGGCTGATCGCAAGCTTTCCTCAAGGGACGCATGCCTGAAAAATACAAACACCAACCGATGTGTCAAAGAGGCATGAGGAATGCAGAGAGAAAGGCATCTCCAGATTACAGCATCATCTGTGGACATGCCCAGGGACCAGAGAGACAAAACCAGCTCTGCAAACAGTGCAGAGCCAGCTCCAGACCCATTGACAATGCAGCAGAAAAGCCGACCAGGAAAGAACCCAGTGACCATTTGAACTGACCCTTACAGTCACCTTTTGCCTTGGTGATCTTGTGTAACCGGAAGGCTGGAAGACGTAAAAGCAAGAGACAAATCAGAATCTAACTCTAAGGGCTGTGCATGATTCTGTATCGGTTGATGCATTTAGTCACGTATCAGCAAATACAGCGGATACAGCGTAGATAGTCTGCCCCTCAAACATGTCCCCATAAGTACTTTTTTATTCAGTGAATTACGGCAGGATAAAAGTAGATGGTTCAGAAACTATGAAGCAGCGTTTTTACTTAATTCCGTCAGAATAACCTGCAACTTTATTTAAGCAAGCAGATGGGTCCATGGTTCAAAGCATCAGCTGCTAAGAACATTGATGGATTTATAATCTGTACATATTACACAGTGTTCTTTGGACGGGATATTTTTGTTACTTGACATTCTGTATGCATCGTAATGACTGGAGCTTTGCAGAGGAATGCGCTTTTTACAAAATCTAAATATCCCCATCCATCTATTCTTCTCTGTTATGGACTAAGTTATGTTCCTCCAATATTCATATGTGGAAGCCCTTACTCCCAATGTGTCTATATTTGGAGATGGGGTCTTTTAAAGAGAACATTAAGGTAAAATGAAGTCACTAGGGTGGGTCCTGATCCCATAGGACTGGTGTCCTAGGAGATCAGGACACAGACACGCTTAGAGGGACGACCCTGTGAGGACACAGGGAGGAGATGGCTGTCTACACGCCCAGGAGAGAGGCCTCGGGAGGGACCAGCCCTGCTGACACCTGGATCTCAGATTCCAGCTCCAGGACTGGGAGAAATACATGTCTGTTGTTTAAGCTTCCCACTGCATGGTCCTTTGTTATGGCATCTCTAGCAGATAAGTACTCACCATTCCTGGCTCGTCCACTGTCCTAAAGGCAGCGTGCATCCTTACCACCCATTTCCTTACACACGTCTTCCTTACGCGTGTATTTCTAGATGACGTTTAGCAGTGGCACGCAAATTGTGGTCCCCAGACAGAGCCACTCTGCAAAATGACCCTTCCGTTCTCGTAAGATAAGGAACCCTGCCCCCCTCCCCAGAGACGTAAAAGCAGTACACTTTTTCTTTTCATAGCTGGGTGTTTCTTAAGGATGAAAGCAGTGCATTAACTTATGCCACTGGCCATGAGAATTCATTTATCAGCTCTTATAAGCCGTCCTGGTGTACAGATGTGTGTGTTTATTATACTATATTGATTTTCTGGGTGGATAGGAATGCACACTCTTCCCAGCCATGTGTGAACTTCTGGACTCTTCCATTCTTCTGCTCTCTGGTGGCTAATTTTACGTGGTCACGCACAAAGCACGACTCGGCCAGAGTTTAAGGAGATCCTTTCTCACCTCTGGAGAACTTTATTTGCAGACTTTTTGTCTAGTGGCAGCTCCAAGGGAAAGTGTCTCTTGCCATAAAAGTAGAACAAACTGATGGAAGATAAGAGACAGCTGTTCTCAAATATTGGGTCCCTGGGAGACAGGGGACGGAGGAGACGGCCCCTACAAGGACCCCAGTGAACTGCCCGGGGGGCAGTCCCGAAGCCTGCCCGGTCTCCCCGTGACACATGGAGACAGAGGGGGTGTCTAGGGAGGGGTCAGCAGGTGGGACTCCTGGGGCGGAGCATTTCACAAGCGAACCAACCAAGAAATCCCAGAGACATGGAATTAATAGACAAGGACCTTGAAACGACGATGACACAGCTGGTAAGGATGGCAGGAAAGAAAAGGAGAACGTGTATGTGATGAAGACATGAGTAAAGTCCCTGGGAAAGGTCCCCAAGCAAGTTTCAGAGACGCGAAAAACGTAGTGTCTGGTGGTCTCCATCTTGGCCACAGAGCTGTCGTGCCGCCACGCTCTGTGTCACCCCCGGCGGTGGCCCCCGTCATGTTCTCTCTGTCCTCTCACCTCTGCTTCCATGTCCCTGTCCCTGGGAAGCATCCCTGGGTCCCTTGGACACAGCTGTGCACGCCTTCCCCTGGCCCCTGTTTCAAAACTCACTGAAATACAGCGTGGCTGTCTCTGCCTTTGGGCGCTTGTGCTTTGCTGCAAACCGCTGAGCTTGGTGATCACATCCTTCATCCACAGACGGCTCTCTGTCCACACGTCACCCGCCCAGAGGGCTTGTTGGGAAGCCGGGGCCAGTGTGTGCATCTGCTCATTAAACCGTTTGTGGAGGATGCCGGCAGCTATTGAGCTGAAGTATCAGAATACTCTGTACTTATATACATGCATGTCAAATTGTGCATATGTAAACATGCTCGTGTATAGAGATTTATATAAATATAGATGCATATGTACATATATAAGTGTATACACTGATGCATATGCTTATTTATATGTGTACATATTATGTGTGGATATACATACATATATGCTACTTTAGGGAAAATATTTCTATATTTTTTTGGGGGGTTTGTAACAGCAGGAATTTATTATCTCACAGTTCTTTTTTAAAATTATTTATTGGAATACAGTTGCTTTACAATGTTGTGTTAGTTCTGTATTATTTTAAACATAATTATTGTATTTTCCATGGAAAATAGAAGCATCAAAATATAAGTAATGTGTACATATAAGACAGGCATATGTGTATAGATGTATTTTTTTTCTTTTTTGGGCTGTACCGTGCAGCTTGTGGGATCTTAGTTCCCTGACCAGGGATCGAACCTGGGCCCTCGGAAGTAACAGCGTACAGTCCTAACCACTGGACTTCCAGGGAAGTCCCTGTATAGATATTTATATACTTACACATATTTACATATAAATATCTATACACATGTGCCTATGTTTTATATATGCACATTTATATTTATATAAATTTGTATGCATATATAAATATCTATAGACATATGCCTATGCTTTTTTATATACACATTATACATTTATATATTTATATACACACGTGCATGTTGATATGCTTCTATTTCCCACTGAAAATACAATAGCTATGTTTAAAATGAAACAGGAATATTGTTTCCTAAAATAACTCCTGCACATAAAGAGAGCTTCAAGACCCAACCGTTACTCTCTGGATCTGAGAATACGTTTGTGTGCGTCTGTGTGTACGTTTTTGCCACATTACCTTGAACGAGCTGGATGCAGTCGGGGTTTGAAGCACGGGTCCTGCAGCCCGGCTACTGCAGTTCAGGTTCTCGGTTTCCTAAGGCTGTGCCCATGGGCTGGGCCATCCCTGCTCAGCGCCTGGTCCTGTGAAAGTAAAAGGGAGAGAAGCATAACCCTCCTCACTCTCTTCCCGGGAGGTGATACTGGGAGATGCTTGGAGCAGCGTCCACTCCCACTGAGCCCCGGGTGTGAAGAGGTCTTGTTTTTTTGTCAGGACCCGTTGAAGAAAGTTGCTTTTCCTTCATAAAATCTGTGAGCTGGGCTTCCCTGGTGGCACAGTGGTTGAGAGTCCGTCTGCCGATGCAGGGGACACAGGTTCGTGCCCCGGTCCGGGAAGGTCCCACATGCCTCGGAGAGGCTGGGCCTGTGAGCCATGGCTGCTGAGCCTGCGTGTCCGGAGCCTGTGCTCCGCAGTGGGAGAGGCCACAGCAGTGAGAAGCCCACGTACCGCAAAAAAAAAAAAAAAAAAAAAAAAAAATCTGTGAGCCGTGAGAGCTGAGAATGGCTCCCAGGTGCCTCACCTTGCAAAGATGTGTTTGTGATTTGGGGATTGGCTCCATTTTCACCAAGAAGTTTTTTTGTTCTGTTTCCTGGTCTTTCCATTCTTTCCCTTTCCTTTCTTTTCCTTCAAGGACAACATCACTTAAAAACGAAAAATAAGTAAAATGTGAAATACTGTATAAATTGAAGCAAAGCTAAAAGTACTTTTCTTTTTTGGGCCGCGCTGGTCAGCTTGTGGGATCTTAGTTCCCTGACCAGGGATCGAACCCAGGCCCTGGCAGTGAGAACACAGAGTCCCATCCAGGGTCTAAAGCAAAGCTAAAAGTAAATCTCCGAGTAAGAATTTCAGTTTTCAGTTTTTTGTCCAATAACAAGTTGGTAACACAATCTCTGTGGTTAATTATTCCAGGCATCTAAAAATTTATGTTCCATATTTCCTCAGGAGGGAGTATACATAGTCTTTCTACACAGATCTATTTTAAGCATGCATGATGATCCATGAAGTATGAACAGAGACTAAAGCTGCTGGGAAGTCAGCAAAACCCAGATTTTGAAACAAAACCTAAATTTCCAAACCTAAATTTTAAAAATAGAAAATAAAGCTTACCCTGGTTATTGTAAGGGAAGCACATAATTTTAAGATGGGGGGAACATAGTTCAAATCAGGAGTTGACCCCCAAAGGTTTAAAGTAACTGATCACGTAGGCTACATTCCATTTATCAGGTGACTCAGCAGAAAGGGAAACTGATGGATGACCTGGTTGGATTTATCCCTGCCACCTGGCACATCTTTGCTGCCTGTGTGATGGAGAAACCAAATCTTCAGCACTTTTTCATCGTGGGACAGGAATCCTTGACTCACAAATGGGCATCATGGCAAGAATTAAAAAGACCTCGCGTGGTCCTCAGGCAGACCTGGGCAAGGGCTCTGTGAGGGATGGAGACCAGTTGGCTTTTTTTCTCTCTGCTGTACAGATGGCCTTTGGACTGGACACAGCCAACCTGGTGTCCAGCAAACAGAATGGGGAAGCAGCTGCAGGGCACATAAGGTCAGTGAAAATCCTCAGGGGATAAATATACACTACGGACATGTAGGATGCCACGTGCATTTGAATCAGCTGTAAAAGGGCTGATGTTCTCCACATAGCATGCTGAACAACTTAAGCTAAAATAAAAACAGAAAACCTCACCAAGGAACAGCTCGGAGCAGTTCTACACAGGGCCATTAATGAAAAAAAATGTTGTTTTTTCCTCACACGAGTAAGATGTGTCCTTTAAGTAATGAGACCCAAGTTTTTATGATAAAATTATTGTTTTTATTTAAAAAGGCAATCCATGATTAAACGGCAGGCCAACAAGACATTTGTATGCAATGCTGTTGGCAATATTACTGTGATTATTTTTCAGAAAAAAAAAGCATTGGCATTATGAACGAATGATCCTAAAACTGTATACTTTGTCACAATAATTCCATTTAATGGACTGTATTGCAGTAAAATACCAAAATGATAAAGTTGTGAGTGCAAAGAGTCTCATAAGGAAAGTTTATATATATATTTTAAAATTTATTTATTTATTTTTGGCTATGTTGGGTCTTTGTTGCAGAGCACGGGCTCTAGGCCTGCGGGCTTCAGTAGTTGTGGCTCGCGGGCTCTAGAGCACAGGCTCAGTAGTTGTGGCATAAGGGCTTAGTTGCTCCGTGGCACGTGGGATCTTCATGGACCAGGGCTCGAACCCATGTCCCCTGCATTGGCAGGCAGATTCTTAACCACTGAGCCACCCGGGAAGTCCCTCATAAGGGAAGTTTAAATACGGAAAGCTAAATATCATGGTTTTCAGGTATGAGGTGGACCATTGAATTTACTCTCATTATGGAATCTCTGCAGGTACAAGATAATCGTTCAAAGACAAATATGACATGAGAAAAAAAATCCCAATATTATTTTGAACGAAAGAAACTATGCAAATGTGCACACCTGCATATCTTGCCATCACTTTAAAAAAATACACAAATACAAATAAACGCTAAAAGAAATAAGACAAAATATATGTGATTATGTGATTCCCTTTTGTGTTCTTTCTCCCCATTTTATGTTTTCGAATTTCATATTCCGTACTTTGTACTAGAAAATAACAAAAAAGAAACGTAGATTACCTTGTGTAAAAGCAAATAATGCCATTACATTTATAATTTTGGTAGATTACCAAAAGAAAAAGGTTAAATATTATCTAAATTATATAAGAGTTTTACAGTGTGATATTTGGAGAAAAGAAAGTAAGAATTCCTTAAACATATCTGGGTGTCCTTTCCCATTTTTGAAGATAATTTGTAATGTTATTTCCCAAAATTGTAAAGTGGCATTTAGAGATGACAAATTTACTAGCCTCAAAGGGCTCCACACAGCCACTGAAATGGGTGAGATGCTCTGTCATTCTTAACCAGAGATGAAGGTTTTGGCTGGAGATAAAGATACAGTTCAGAAAATTATATGATACATGGTTTAAAAAAAATAAAACTAGAGTCCTCAGTTTCCCACACAGAAAAGAAATGATTAGAAAATGGAGATATTTTTGTAAAATTATCTACCAAAGAATTAAGAATGTTATAGAACACAGATAATATCATACTGCTACATTCTTTTATTTCATGTAGTAATCAGGAAAGGATATTTGAATTTGGGGTCAGGGTACAATTTCATTTTCTTTGTCATGTTTTTCAAAGTGTTCACGCATCACTGAGCTTGACTTAAGTGAATGCATTTAATTTGAAGAAGAAAGTATTAGAAAATAAATGACCACTTATAGTTATATCTAAATTATACAATTATCATGAATACAAAAAGAAATAGAGTTGCCCACCAGAACAGTGTAACTTTTTGTACTATACTTTAAAAACATTGCTACAGTTTTGGGTGAGAGCTAATTTGTTTCATTTCCGCGCTACTTTTCAACCAGTAAATTCACTTTCAAAATGCAAATGAACTGACTAAAACAAAAGAAACCATAGTCTGAATATCACCTCTCTCACACTTGACTGTGTGCTCTCCGCGAAACCCACAGACTGAGTAATTGTTTCTTTTCATCACATTTATTTTTGCTTTAATTGCTTTTGTTTGCTCTATGCAGACTGAACCTTGAAAATCGGTTACTTGGTTTGAGAATCCATTCAGCAAGGCAAAGGAGAGACTGCTTATAATATACAAAACTCATTTAAATCCACCCAAGATTCAAACCACCTAGACAAGTGTGTCTTTCTGGTTTTATACTTCCCTCCTTCAATATAATGTTACTTGTAATAATTTACACTAGACGTGTCTCTACGGTATAATAACACTGATACAGGGTATCTAAGAGCATGGAGTTGGTTACCCGTTACAGTAACACACGTGGAGATGCCCACCCTGTACTTACTATGTATACACAGATCTGAAAATAACATGTTTTGTCAGCAGCTTTTGTCAGGAAACAGCTCTCTGCAGGGGAAAAAGTTCTCTGCTGGAGGCCCCTGTTCTTGTTACTTTAGCAAAGCTACATTGTAATTACCACATGGCATGTGGGATCTTAGTTCCCCAACCAGCGATCAAACCGCACCCCCTGCAGTGGCAGCGCAGGAAGCTCAAGAGTCTTAACCACTGGACCCAGACTGCCAGGGAAGTCCCCTAATTAACTTTTTTAAATTAATTAATTAATTTATTTATGGCTGTGTTGGGTCTTCGTTGCTGCACGCGGGCTTTCTCTAGTTGCGGCACGTGGGCTTCTCATTGCGGTGGCTTCTCTTGCTGTGGAGCATGGGCTCTAGGCACGCGGGCTTCAGTAGTTGTGGCACGTGGACTCAGTAGTTGTGGCTCGTGGACTCAGTAGTTGTGGCTTGCGGGCTCTAGAGCACAGGCTCAGTAGTTGTGGTGCACGGGCTTAGTTGCTCTATGGCATGTGGGATCTTCCTGGACCAGGGCTCGAACCCCTGTCCCCTGCATTGGCAGTCAGATTCTTAACCACTGTGCCAGCAGGGAAGTCCTCCCCTAACTTTTAAACCAGGCGCCTGCATGCCCTACTCATCTCTGGCCCTAGCACACCTCTCACATCTTTTAATCACACAGTACCTTGCCTAAACTCTTGGTTCTTTCCATAGGTCAAAGAAGTAGAAATGAAAAATAAGTAATTAACAGATGACCAGATCTCTTCCCTAGCTTTCCCTTCAGTAATCTCGTGAACAGACTGTGTAACAATATAGCATCTAAAGAAAAATCACAAGTCAGCAAGCCTGCACACAGTGCGGGATGGTGATGACTCTGACCCTCCCATCTCAATGATTAACTGAAATTACTTCCCTTTTTCTTTTTAAAATATTTCATGGCCGAGTAGAATCTTTGGAGCTGGATTTTGGGAACACTGCGTCCGCCTTCTCTCCAGATCTCTGCCTTTCTGATTAAAAGCAACATTAAAGTGTTGGTTTTCCTTTCTACCAACACTTGCCTCTCAGGTATTGATTTTTGAGCTGTAAGCAGCCAGATTTGAGTTTGGTAACAGATTCACCATAACCTTTTTAATATCTGCCTGTGGAACTATGACTGTAGCAGTTGACACTTGAATCAAAGAGAAGGGAGAAAACTGGATTTATTATCCTGCTGCTTCCCACATGTTCTGAATTACGCATTCAGCCCTTTCTGGTTTGCTTCCAGGCACGAAACAGAATATTGGGCTCACCTGTCCTTTCTCCACACCATAAATCAGCTATCTTCCCTGGGAACCCTAAATTCCTTTTAATAACACCAGTAACCAGAAAGCAAGATTTCAGTATTAATTGTTTGATTTCTTCTGTGGTGTCATTGCTTCTAAGTCTTTCTAGTGAACTGAGTTAAGGTCTAGACTTTTTTAGAAATGATGAGTTTGTATTAACATTTTTACTTGAAATTTAGTATTACACTACTTTTCTTTACAGATTTTATTATTTTGTATGGTTTTTTAAATTGAAATAGAGTTCATTTACAATATTGTGTTAGTTGCAAGTGTACATCAAAGAGATTCAGTTATATCTATATTTTTTAGATTATTTTTCATTATAGGTTATTACAAGGTATTAAATATGTTTCCCTGTGCTCTACAGTAAATCCTTGTTGCTTATCTATATTATGTAGAGTAGTGTGTTTATGTTAATCCCAAACTCCTAATTTACCCCTCTCCCGCACTCCCCTTTGGTAACCATAAATTTGTTTTCTAAGTCTGTGGGTATGTTTTTGTTTTGCAAATAAGTTCATTTGTACCATGTTTTAGATTCTACACACAAGTGATATCATATGATATTTGTCTTTCTCTCTCTGATTTACTTCATTTAATATGATAATTTCTAGGTCCACCCACATTGTTCCAAATGGCATTATTTCATTCTTTTTATGGCTGAGTAGTAATTCCATTGTATGCATGTACCACATTTTTTAAAAATAAATTTATTTATTTATTTATTTTTGGCTGCATTGGGTTTTCGTTGCTGCGCGCGGGCTTTCTCCAGTTGTGGCGAGCAGGGGCTACTCTTTGTTGTGGTGTGCAGGCTTCTCATTGTGGTGGCTTCTCTTGTTGCAGAGCACGGGCTGTAGGCATGTGGGCTTCAGTAGTTGTGGCACGTGGGCTCAGTAGTTGTGGCTCATGGGCTCTAGAGTGCAGGCTCAGTAGTTGTGGCACATGGGCTTAGCTGCTCTGTGGCATGTGGGATCTTCCCAGACCAGGGTGCAAACCCGTGTCCCCTGCATCAGCAGGAGTATTCTTAAATACTGCGCCACCAGGGAAGCCCCTGTACCACATCTTCTTTATCCATTCATCGATGGATATTTAAGTTGTTTCCATATCTTTGCTATTGTAAATAGTGCTGTGATGAACATTGGGGTGCATGTATCCTTTAGAATTAGAGTTCTCTGTTATTTTTTATTTGAACCTCTTTTCTCTTATACTGAAAGGCTTAGCTCCTAATAATATCTCTTTATCTTTTTAAGTTGAAATTTGTGTTGTTATCAACATAGCTTCTTGTCATTGTTTTAGTTATTTGATATAAAGTTAAATCCCTTATTTAATTGTTGGTAGTAGTCATTTTTTTAACTCTCTGATTTAATTTTATTTACATATACAGTAAAATGTTCATATGGTGTGAAAGTCAAAACTTAATAAAGACTTATCCTTAGAAAAATTTCACCCAGCCCTATATTTCACCCTAGTTCCTTCCAGGTTCTTAGAATCTCTTCATTAAGCCAGTGTTTTTTCGGGGGGGGTGGTTGGTTAAAAAAAAAAGCACATTTATATTTGTTGTTATAAATATAATCTTAATCTAGGTTTTAAAGAGAGTCTCATTTATTACAAAAAATGTTTTGCTGAAACATAATCATAAGGGATTATTTGGAAGTAAGGAACATCACTACTTAAGTAATTATATTTCAGCAAAAAGGCATCTGGGGATAAATTAGTATTAGTTCATAAGTAGAAGTATGTATTTTTTGTTGTTCTTGAAGTTATGTTTATCAATGTATGTGTTATATATTTTTTATAGGTCTACCTGTTTTCTATGCAGTTACATTCATTCTTTTTACTATTCATTTAACTCTTTTATGGTAATCGTTCCCACAGTCATGATATGGAACAGTTTTGTCACCTCAAAATTTTTCTCTGTGCCCCTTTGTACTCACACTTTCTCCCACAAGTTTTTATTTCTTTAGGGTAAACACCCAGGAGTGGGGTTGATGATTTGAATAAGGACAGGCTGAACTTTGTCAGAAACTGACAAGCTAGATTCCAAAATGTCCGGACCATTTTGTACCCCATCAGCCAAGAATGAGAGTTACAGTTTTTCTGCATCCACACCAGTTCTTGGCAATGTCAGGTTGATGTTTCTGGAGTTTTTGTTTTTGTTCTTTTGAAACATTCTGTGTGTAGTGGTAACCCAACTGACTGTATTTTGCATTCCTCAGTTACTAATGATTTTGAGCATCTTTTCATGTGCTTACTTGCCTCCTATACATATATCTTCTTTGGTGATATGTTGAAATCTTTTATCCAGTTAGTGCTATTAATTGGGTAATTTGTTGTCTTTTTATTGAAGGTTGAGGGTTCTTATGCATTAAAGATCAGAGGCCTTTTTCAGATACATGTTTTGCAAATACCTTCTTTCAAACCGTGGCTTATTATTTTTTATTTTCTCAGTGGCATTTCTTTTTCTTTTATGGATCATGGTTTTGTGGTCAAATCTGGAATATATTTGTCTAACAAATTCCTACTTCAAAGACTTAATCATATCAACAGGCTTGAGGGGAAGGACAAGATGATGAATGTCTTAAGCAGGTGATTAGCAAAGAGTGGAAAAAAGTCTTTTCTTGTAAGCAGGCTACAGATAGACTTTGTGCTAAATGCATTAACGCCATCTGTTAGTGGAATGTTTCTTTAGCATAGAATGATGTGGTGAGGATAGACCTGTCTGGCTAAGATTGCTTAGGCTAGATACCTAGCGTCAGTGGATATATGAGACATGCATTTAGGGAAAATATCTCATGACCTGTGTAACCATCAGAGTGAAAAAGAAACTGTGCCATCACCAAAATATTCCATTGAATAAACAAATCTGTAAAACCTGGAGTAAGGTTGTAAGAAATGCATACAATGTTGGTTTTAAGGATGAATTTTTGGACTACCTCTGTTGAGCTTCTATAAACATAATAGGATTCCAAGTATTAGAAATAGGCAAGCGAAGGAAAATATTTTTGATAAAGACATTGTAGTTTGATAAAGCCTGCTCTCCTGGCAGACGTAGCAAAACTGCATGGAGATGGCATTGTGTTGCCCATCTGGAAATCCTCTTCTCTTGCTCTCTCATTTTACAGCCTCCCTACTGGTTTATAAAATTACAACATATAAAGAAGTTGTGACATGTACCTTTAAGTGCACATTGATTTTGAAACTGCCCCTGGGGATCGTGCATTAATCTAAATTGCTTTGCATCTATGTGTCCCCGGTGAAGAAATGTTTTAGCTTATGGCTATGAGAGATTTGGAGACAAAAACCACAGTCTTTAGCCACACTTGTGGTAGCAGACGAGCTCAGTCTAGATTATGGATCTTTAAAGAGTCATTTTCCCAAAGATTAATCGTTATTACTTATACCCCAATGGTATCTAAAAGTATTGCCTTGTCATCGCTACACATGGTTCTATTTATGGACAGATACACACACACACACAAGTATTATTTTGTTTCTATATAATTTATGCATATAATTATAATTTTATACACACAAGTATATATAAATATGTACACATATGTGAACATATGTTAATATTTGTGTATATACTTTTATATATAATAAATATATATGCATACATATCGATATATGTTCATATATATAGTCTAGTATATATATTTGTAGTATTTGTGTGTATTATATATATATTTTTTATATATATATTAGAAGTCCAGGACTTCAATCCAAATAAGAATCTACAATTTCTATATATACCATATATATGTTCTAGTACATATATATATTCTACTATATATATTTATGTTCTCATATATATATTCTAGTATATACATATATCATATATATGACAGTATATATATTTAATATATACATTTTTAGGGTTTGTATATTTTATATTATATAAATAAATATATAAAATATATAAAAATATATAATTTATATATATAATTATATATATATAAATATATATATAAATAAAATATATATATATATATATAATATATATATTAGAAGTCCAGGACTTCAATCCAAATAAGAATCTACAATTTCTATATATACCATATATATGTTCTAGTATATATATATATTCTACTATATATATTTATGTTCTCATATATATATTCTAGTATATACGTATATCATATATATGACTTAGTATATATATTTAATATATACATTTTTAGGGTTTGTATATTATATTTATATATATATATATATATATATATATATATATATAAATATTAGAAGCCCAGGGCTTCAATCCAAATGAGAATCTACAATTTCTAGAAAAGAGTGTATCAGAGCAGTAATATCCTTTATGCCCGTTTTAACACATGGCTGTAAGTAAATCATTTACAGATTAACATGATCTTACACTATTGGGTATCATCTAAGTAGAACTGAAATCAGAAGCCAGTGTCAGAAAAAAAAAAATGAATTTCATTTGGTAAATGAGCCCAAAAAAAAAAAAAAAAACCCAACCCAACATCCAGCTTCTGTAGCAAGAATGACAAGTACCCAGTGTGAAAATGCGTAGAAGGTTCTGGTTTTATAGTAGGCACATGGTTTGCTCCTAAGAAATAAGAAAAGTGTAGCAACATTTCATTCCAAGGGCCCTTTAAGAAATGACCCTCTCTCAGCACTTTGAGGATCGGATCAAAGAACCAAAATCCCCAGGGTTCGTCTAGGACAATTACTCTACATGCCCCCAAAGAGTAGGGATAAAGCAAACAAATGTCCTGATTAAATATGTACAAGGCTGTCTATCTTTGGGGACGTAATTTAATAAAACAAGAGAAAAACTCCAAAGTTATTTGTTGGAAACAAAACTCTCAAACTTGTTCATCTGACTCGTGGGCCACTGCTTCATTTATCTCTTGAAACCAAAAGGACAAACCTATTTTTCTTTCTCTTCTGAAGCCTTCTCTGAAGAGAAACCTGCCCAATCCTGTCAAAGAATCAAATATTTTGCCTTGGAAAGGATGTCGTAAGGGAACCACAGCTTAGCATTCTGAAATGCGATTATTACCATCCCCAAATTCCATTCCCAGAGCCATAAATCTTACCCTGCTTTACTGCTGCTGGTGCTTTAGACCCACCCGGCTAGAATGACAAGAGACCCACATTGAAAGGTGAACCATGAATGTCCAGTTTCTACCTATCTGTCCAACATTGCAAGACAACGTAGTAACAAGGCAATTTTTGGTTTCCCTGGATGCAGACGTCATCTCTTTCCAAGTAGCATATAATTAAATTGCCTTTGGGTCAAAATATGTTTCCATCATGCTTGTTGTTGAGTCTCTTAGCGACAGAGTCTGATTAAACATCCCAAACTTAAGATCTTAAAATATTTTTCAGGATCCCTAGTAAAGATACAACCTCGTTTCCCTACTGGTGAAACAAATGTTCACAAGTGTACTTTGCATAAACATTTAAATCCATGGGTAAACTTCAATAATCAGAGAGCATGACATAAATTAAATACTCCACGTTTTGTTGAGATAATTGGTTTGCCATTTCACAGGATGGCTCAGGACTATTAGTTACCAAAAAACTAAAAAGTTATTTTTATTCATAATAGCAAGTTACAAAGAACAAATGTAGCTCTGTTTGCTATACCTGCGCAGGGTTTAAATATTTCACTGCAAGTTAGCAACTGAATGTTATACTTATAGGTGGAATAAAATGCTTGCAAAGGTGCTTATACAAATGCTTACAAAGGCAGCATTTAAAGCACTGCTCTTCATGCTGTGTCCTTCAGAAAGGGTAGGGAAAAGAAATGGACTGTAGGTATACTCCTAATGTGTTAACTGTTGGATTGGATAAGCCAGGAGCATCTGTAAAGCTCATTCTGGAAAAATGTTTTGAAACAGATGTTTGTTGTGATTCGGAGCTATGGTTTGGTTTAATAAAACTAAGATTAGAAATACATTTTCTTTTATCCATTGTATTATTCATATTTACTAAGACTATAATGGGTTAAATCATAAAATTGTCATTCCTGTAAGTCAAAAGTGACAATTCCATGTGCTTAAACTAGATAATGAATGCTCAGATATATTCTGAGGATTCTGGGACTAGTAAAGTCCCCCTTTCAGTAGCTGGGAACTCATGATTTGTGTTATAAAAATTGTATCAGGATTATAGGGTATTTCCGGATTCGGTTATGCCTGTCTCCTAAAAAAAGAATGAAGGCGACATCAGAAAAGAGATGGTTTACTGCCTTTCTTAAAAATTAAGCCAGATTATTAGAAAGCTACATGCCACCATTATAAAACCCTGTCATTTTACAAGACTATCAGGGACATTCATGTAAACAGGGTTTATGACTCCAGGCCACTGTCAGCATTTCCATGCATGAAAAACAAAAATAATGCAATATAATAAAAACTGAATTTTAAAATTATAAAATATATAAAGTATAAAGTTATGTAAAATTATAAATTATCCAAAATCATAAAAACTTTATAATTTATATAAAATATCCAAATTATAAAATTATAAACAATTATCCAAAAACTAAGGAAGGGGCAAGCATCCATCTGTAGTAGCAATAAGTTATAGAAGAAGGAAGCTTGTAGGGGGCACTGTTTTTAGTGAGTTGGGAATAATTGATCCCTGTGATTATATTTCAGATTTTGATTATGAAGAAATGTTATTTGAAAATCAGTTGGAGACACTCCTAACCAACAAGTATCTGAACAATATTGCATGTAAAAAAAAATCAGTCTTCTAACTTGGAATATCTGTGCTCTTAGATGCATCCTTTGGATTAATTCATCAGGGTGGGGTAGAATATAACTTAAGGAATGAACTGCATGTAAAGGTATTTCTAGAGTACATATGAACACTTATCATAGGAATGCATTGTTTGAGGTGGTTTATGTCGAACCTATATATTTTATTTATTTGTTTGTTTGTTCATTTAATTTATTTATGGTTGGGTCTTCGTTGCTGTGGGCAGGCTCTCTCTAGTTGCGATGAGCGGGGGTTACTCTTCGTTGCGGTGCGCGGGCTTCTCATTGCAGTGGCTTCTCATTGCAGAGCACGGGCTTTAGGCACGCAGGCTTCAGTAGTTGTGGTGCACGGGCTCAGTAGTTGTGACACACGGGCTCAGTTGCTCCGCGGCACGTGGGATCTTCCCGGACCAGGGCTTGAACCCGTGTCCCCTACATTGGCAGGTGGATTCTTAACCACTGCACCACCAGGGAAATCCTAACCTATATGTTTTTTAATGGAAATCAGGGTGGAGAATCAAGAAGACCCCCTTCAATGTGGGTGTGCTTGAATTTATAATTAGATTTTTTCCTTAATCTTGACCAAAGACCAGGTTTAGGATTTGATGCCTGCATAGAATTCACTTTTGATTTCAAAATACGGAGTTTAGAACTTTTTCATGTGAACACGCGCTGCATCCACATGAAGTGTTCAACTATTTTAGCTTTTTTCCTGCACATTTGTATAACGGAGATTTCACAAACATATTTGATGGGGTTGTTTGAAAGTCTAAAGGTACATTCAGAAGACAAAGTGTCTGGAATATAGCAGTTTCTCATTAAATGCTACTTTGTTGCCCCATCTTTCTGCATCAAGAAAACAGGCTGTATGCCTAATGCCATCCGAAGCATAGAGTTGGTCATAGAGGTGAACCTTCAAGCGCATCCTCACATGCCGTTGCAACTTTTAGAAAACAAGCTCGTGCATCTACTTGCAAACCCTGCTGTTGGTCACTAGCAGCTTGCTTTCACGTGAAAAGCAATACATTGTAAGTTGACACTAGTATGTGATTCCATAATTTTAAAAAAAATAAGAAATTTAGTGATAGGGCAAATGGTATCCGCCTGAAGACTTTCTCCTGTGCCCTGAGAAACTGCTGGACCCTCATGGAGGTTGCATTTGGAACTGGCCAAACTGGACTGTGTCACCAGAGAAGTCTAAGACATGATCAAATACCTCAGAGGAACTCTGCGATGTAACAGAAGCAAAACTAAACAAGTGGGATTACAATAAACTAAAAAGCTTCAGCAGGGAAAGGAAGCAGTCAACATAATGAAGAGGCAACCCGTGGAACTGGAGAAAATATTCAAAAGCCATATATCTCATAAGGGTTAATATCTTAAATATATAACAAACTCATAGAAATCAATTGCAAAAACAAACCTGAAAAAAAAACCTGATTTTAAAATGCGTAAAGGAAGTTTCTCCAAAGAAGACATCTAGATAGCAAACTGGTGCATGGAAAGATGCTCAACATTACTAATCATCAAGTAATTGCAAATCAAAATCTCAATGAGATATGACCTCACACTGGTTAGGATGGCTACTATTATTTTTTTTTTTTTTTTTCGGTACGCGGGCCTCTCACTGCTGTGGCCTCTCCCGTTGCGGAGCACAAGCTCCGGACGCGCAGGCTCAGTGGCCATGGCTCACGGGCCCAGCCACTCCGTGGCATGTGGGATCCTCCCAGACCGGGGCACAAACCTGTGTCCCCTGCATCAGCAGGTGGACTCTCAGCCACTGTGCCACAAGGGAAGCCTGGATGGCTATTATTAAAAACACAAGAGGTAACAAATGCTGGAGAGGATGTGGAGAAAAGGGAGCCCTCCTACACTGTTGGGGGGAATGGAAATCGGTGCAGCCAGTGTGGAAAACATTATGGAGATTCCTTTAAAAACTAAAAATAGAGCTACCATATGATCCTGCCATCCCACTTCTGGGCATGTACATGGAGAAAACTCTAATTCAAAAAGGTACATGCACCCCTATGTTCAATAGCAGCAGTATTTACAATGGCCAAGACACAGAAGCAACCTGAGTGCCCATTGACAGATGAATGGGTAAAGATGTGGTATATGTACACAATGGAATATTACTTAGCCATAAAAAAAATGAAATAATGCCATTTGCAGTAACATGGATGGACCTAGAGATGACCATACTAAGTGAAGTAAGTCAGACAGAGAAAAACAAACATCATATGATATCACTTATATGTGGAATCTAAAAAAAATGACACAAATGAACTTATTTACAAAACAGAAATAGACTCACAGACATAGAGAACAATCCCACTTCTGGGTATTGATTCCAGGGAACTGAAATTAATATCTCAGAGAGGTATCTGCACACCTATGTTCATTGCACCATTATTCAGTAGCCAAGATATAGAAAGAACCCCAGTGCCCATCAACAGACAAATGGGTAAAGAAGAAGATGAGATGTAATACACACACACACACACTGGGATTTTATTCAGCCTTTAACAAAGGAAATTTTGCAATTTTCAACAACATGGATGGACATAAAGGATATTAGGCTAAGTGATATAAGCCAGACACAGAAAGACAAACACTGTGTTACATCACTTATATGTGGCGTCTAAAATAACCAGACTCAAAGAAGCAGAGAGTAGAATGGCAGCTGCCAGGAGGTGAGGGGAGGGGATTGGGGAACACTTCAGTTATGCAAAGATGAATAAGTTCTGGAAATCCACTCTTCAGCAAAACTACAACAATTTAGAAACAAAAACAAAAAAACATTGCAGCCTGTCAAATATTTCTCAGCTCTGAGTTTTTAAATAGGTCTTATCGTACCTCTAACTCATAGTCAGGTGTAAAACAAGGCAGGGGGATGAACCCTAAATCGCTGGGGAAAGATGTGCGGTCAGCAAAACTCTGTTTCTTCATACAGCATGTGATTCCGTTTTCATTTCCATCCAGTTGAGTTCTAAGCCACAGCATGGCCCACACTGGAAGGGCTGGCAGATGGCTTTTACCTAAAGTGCGATATCGCAGAGTTTGTAATTATACCCGCTGAACCCCCATTGCCTTGGGGGGCAGGCATCATTTGACACATTGGTGTGACAAATTCTAAAGTGCTCACTTTCCCCAAACATCTATCTGCCTCGTCACAAAGGACACAGGGTGGTAGTGGTTTTCTCACCCCCATCGTAGCTCCAGACAGGGATGCATCACAACAGGACTTGGAGACTCACCCCCCGTCGGTCCCCCCGCCTTGTTGTGACCATGTTTATAAGAGATGGCTGCATGGCTTGTGTGTCTAGAAATCGTTATCTTTGTGTTCCGGAGCTCAGCACTTTACAGCCAAAATTCTCCTTCAGGCTAGACAAGCAACATCTCGGTTTGAGATTGCCCACTGCCTCCAAACGTTTAAAACCCATCACTGGGGCCACATCACAGTGATATTGGAACAGAACCCTCATGCCACTATTTCGCTTGACATTTTTCATACGCATTTCCTTGTGTTACATATTTGTGGAATTGCATAAGTCTGAATGCATGTATATGTGTGTATATGTTTCTAATTTTGCCGTTAAATTAATTAAAATTAAGAAGCATTTTAAACATGCCCCAAACATCCTACATCGTAGATGAGATCTAACTTGGGTTAAATAGGGGAAGGGTTTTTTGTTGGTTGGTTTGTTTTTGCTTTACTGAAGTATAACTGATTTTTTTTTTTTTTTCGGTACACGGGCCTCTCACTGTTGTGGCCTCTCCCGTTGCAGAGCACGGGCTCAGGACACGCAGGCTCAGCGGCCATGGCTCACGGGCCCAGCCGCTCCGCGGCACGTGGGATCTTCCCAGACCGGGACACGAACCTGTGTCCCCTGCATCGTCAGGCGGACTCTCAACCACTGTGCCACCAGGGAAGCCCAGTATAACTGATTTTTAAATACTGTGTTAGTTTCAGGAGTAAAGCATAGTGATTCCTTTTTTTTTTTTTTTTTTGCAGATTGTACTCCATGATAAGTTATTACAAGATAATGGTTATAATTCCCTGTGTATCCTGGTTGTTTATCTCTTTTATATATAGCAGTATGTGTCTGTTAATCCCCTAATCCTACTTGATCCCTCTCCTGGCTTTCCCCTTTGGTAACCATAATTTAGTTTTCCATGCCTGTGAGCCTGTTTCTGTTTTGTAATTAAGTTCCTTTGTGTCACATTTTAGTTCCACATAGAAGTGATATCATATGATATTTGTCTTTTTCTGTCTGACTGAGTTCACTTAGTCTGACCATCTCTAGGTCCATCCACGTTGCTGCAAATGGCATTACTTTATTCTTTTCATGGCTGAGTAAGATTCCATTGTATATATGTACCTCATCTTTGTTATCCATTCATCTCTTGATGGACACTTAGGTTGCTTCCATGTCCTGGCTATTGTAAATAGCGCTGCTGTGAACATTGGGGTACATGTGTCTTTTCGAAATAGTGTTTTTGTTTTTTCCCAGTACATGTCCAGGAATGGGATTGCTGGATCACATAGTAACTCTGTTGTTAGTTTTTTGAGGACCCTCCATCCTGTTCTCCGTAGTGGCTGCGTCAATTTCCATTCCCACCAACAGTGAAGGAGGGTCCCCTTTTTCTCCACACCCTCTTAAACAGGGAAATACTTGACATCCTCCATAGCATCTTTACAAAGAGTACTTGTACTTCATTGTTTTACTTTGTCAGCATTGTCGGTTCTGTCTTCAGTGGATTTACATATTCAGAGTATTGAGATCTGTGGTTTGCTATTCCTGAAATTGAAGCCATGGTTTGTATAGTTATAAATTCATCCTATTTCTTTGGCCTGTGTGTTGTTTCTTCCTGGATGGCTGTTTGTCCTTGTCCTCCTGGAGCAAGCTGTGATCTGAGTTTAATCATGTGTCTCGGGGCTGCCGGTCTTTCAGGGGTACAGTGTGATGAGAATGGGATTTGTCTGGCAAAGCAACTGCCGTCAATGTGGTCCTGCAGTGTTTCCCAGTAAGAAGGATGAGCTCGTCACATGGAAAGAACAGGCAGTGTGGAGAATCAACTGCAATTCCTTTGGGTTTGGGAGTTCAGGGAATTTAGGGTCATCTGAGTGTAATGAAATCTCCTCATCCGAGCCTTTGAGTCCCTCAGCCCATGACTGCAAATCTTATGTCCTGGCTTCTCTGTCCAGCTAGATATGAAACAACCAAAACAAATTTTTTTTTTTTTTTTTTTTTTTTTGCGGTACGTGGGCCTCTCACCATTGTGGCCTCTCCCTCTGCGGAGCACAGGCTCCGGATGCGCAGGCTCAGTGGCCATGGCTCACGGGCCCAGCCACTGCGCAGCACGTGGGATCTTCCCGGACCGGGGCACGAACCCGCGTCCCCTGCATCGGCAGGCGGACTCTCAACCACTGCGCCACCAGGGAAGCCCCAAAACAAATATTTGACATCACTGCCCACAGCCCTCAGAGCTAAGAACCGTACTCTGGAATGCCGAGGCACAGAAAACATAAAACAAACAGTCTGTGTTTGAGTCTTTCAGTAAGAAACCGCAGAAGCAGTGTAACATCTGCCTTCTGAATACTGCGTTCGACCAGCTGAGCCTAAACCACATCAAATGCCAGAAATCCTACACATAATTGTATTCTCTGTGAACCAGATACTATAAGGAACAGTGTTCACAGCTGCATTGTTTAAAAGAGCTTTAAGCAGAATTGACCCACCCCATCTGCCCACAGTAGCGTGGATCTACCCATCACGGTGTGTTCATAAAATAAAATATTAGCGGAGGAGGGAGTGAGCTATAAGGTACTGGTGTTACCAAGTCCAAGCTCGTACTGCTCACTGCACGACAGGCCAGAAAATCAAGAGACCAGTTGTTGGGTCAAAGAATAGCGACTTTGTAAGAGCAGCAGATGGAGAAGAGAGTGGACTCGTGTTCTAAAGACCCATCTTCCCCAAGTCAGAATGCAGGCTTCTTTTATCCTAAAAGGGGCGGGGGTGTGGTTGGTTGCTACATACTTCCTGGTGCTGGAATCCTTTGTTCTTGCAACTGTCCACATAGGTCAGGTCACGATGGTCCTGCCAACCACCAACAAGACAAATGGTATTCTCTGTTGTGCAACTTTTTATCTCTACATGAATGGGAAAGTGTTATACCTTTAAACCTTGAGAATACATTATCCTTATATTTCAGGTTATAGGCAACATTCTTAACTTGTTAACAAAAGCAATAAAATACAAAGGCTAAAGTAAAAGAAACAGCTCTAATATGGAGTCAGATTTGTTCTCCCCTATTACATACACTTGGACTCTCTGAATGGATCTCTGTCATACTGAGTGAAATAAGCCAGAAACAAAACAATACATATGCCACATGCCTATTTATAGGAAATGCAAAATTTGCCCTCTTAGGCATAAAAGTTTAGAAAAGAACAAGGACGTGATTGTTATGAAATTCAGGATAGAGGTTACCTCCAGGGCAAATGGAGAAAGTGCTGTGTTTCGCCTCCTTCGGAAAGCTGTTCATTTATTTTTAAGCCGTTTTTATGAATGCATGCCGTGTCATCGAAAAAGTTAACAGAGGAAGAAAAGAAAGGATCTGAATTGCATATATAATCTTTATCCACAAGGGAAATAGAGAACGTACGTTTTATTTCTGGGTTCAGCAACACAGAGGGACACATCGAAGTGCGTTGAAATGGGTGTCAAGTGTGAGTTGATAATCCTTCACCATCACCACGACCACCAGGGCACTCGATTGTTATTTTCCCATTTGGAAGGCTCCATCAGTCCCCACTTGTTGAAGAAGGGTGGGTTGGGTACAGTTGACCATTTGATCAATGGCTCAGGGTTGCAATTGCATGGCACCTCCTTTGCTTGTCAACTCCCTTATTTTGTGCACGTAATTAATATTAAACTTGTATGATTATCTCTGTGATCTGTCTTTCCATCTATCCATCCACCCATCCATCTATTCGTGCATTCATTCACTGAGCTAATGATCTAGATAGATAGATAAGTTGTAGAAGCATAGATAGATGTAGACAGATGATTGACAGGTAGGTAGGAAGGAAGAAGAAAGAAAGAAAGATAGAATAGATTAGATAGATAGATAATAGAATAGATATGATGTATGGATGGGGGCTGGTTGGGTGGATGGAAAGATAGGTAGATAGATAAAATACGAATACTACAAATAAAATATTCTTTTGCTTAGAAACTTTTAGCCTTTAGTTGAACTGATTATACTTCTCAAGTTCATGGCTTGCTTTCACCATCTTTAACCAATGGAAGCCCCGCCTCTCCTGTTTTATTTTGTTCTATTGCTTCTCGCCTTCTATTTCCATAACCCCTTCTCTTTCTTCTGTCTTGGGAGCAATTACATCCACTCTACTGAATTTCATGTGTACATTTTAAAATTTCTCTTTGAAAGTGTTCTGCTTACCCCCTGCTAGAAACCCTGTTTCTCCTCCGCCTTTGAGTACCATCTGCCTTTGAGTAACATCTTCAGGTCTCAAGGGATCCCTCACCTCAGTGGACTTTCCATGTCTACTCTTTCTGCACACCCTTTAGCCCTTTATACGTCTCTAATAATCCACTTCTTCTTTCTGTAGGGGGAGTAAGACATTACATATTGAGGTTTTCATTCTCTCGTTTAAAGAGGTTTTAGGTACTGAAGTTTTCCAGGCTCAGGAAATGTTTGTAGCAGACCAGGAAGAAAGACAATTATCAACAAATTAATTCTTTCCAATTTGTGTGCTTCTACAATAAGCATTTGACTCTGGGAAATTACGGTGTGTGTCATGGTGAGTGTCATAATTCTGAGGGACCCTTCCCCTGAGAGGGAGGCAGGTGACTCACGTGTACAAGGGTTTTGCAGAGCCTGGCGGAGAAATCAGAGGCACGGTCTGCAGGTTGTATGAGGGACGCAGGTACCTGTGTGGCCATACCTCAATCTTAGAGAGCTAAGTGATTCTCCCTCAGTAAATGTTCGCTCTGTACTCAACATGAATGCACATTATCTGGTAAGAACCGAAAAACCGTATGGAGGAGACAATGAACCACAAAGAAATAACCTCCAGACACGTGGTATATCCATGGAAAGCGTGGACCGGATGGAGTTTAATTTTCTCGCTGGCTTGTCGAAATGGGCCCTCAGCGTTATGAGGTCACTCGACCTGCAAAAACAAACACTGTATTTCCTGTACAGTTTAGCCAGGATGAAATGGTAGGAGAAATCATGCCTACTGGCATTCATCAAAGTTGTATTAACACTTTGTGTGTGATGCTGATAAACATTCTCTTTCCCTTTCTGTATGTTTTGTGAGGACAGCAAATTCCTGTGGCGGTATTGGTGGCACAGATGCCGTCAGAATGTATACACTAAATGAGTATTTGGTGATGGGATGGATTTGTAAGAGACACACATCTTCAGACACTAGCGTGAGCACGAATCATTAGGCAGTGTGGGTAGTCTCAATTCGAACGCAATGGAAATATAAAGGTTCCTTTAAGCTCACTCTTCTCAGAGCCAAAGTCTTGACTTATTATGACTGCCAGGTGCCAATATGAGCCTCATGGCAGGCATAAACACACAGTTTGTATTGGTGTTTGACCAATCCAGTGGGGTCCTTCTGTATTAGCTGCCTGGTTCTTTTGCAGAAGCCATAATCTTGACCTAAATATCAATGGCATTGTAGTTCTCCATCTGTGTATTATCCACCCAACATCCAAGCACTGTAACATTGGCAAAGGCTGAAATGTACCATGTAGACGTCTGGTCTTGGAAATAACATGTGGTTACGTCCCATAATCAATTTGTGTTTATTAATGCTACCATATTCTTTAGGCTGTTTGCTAGGGCTGCCATAACAAAGCAACCACAGACTGGATGCCTTAAACACTTGACATTTATTTCTCACTCTCTGTCATAAGATAGTCTTAAGAGATAAGAACTGCCTGGATATCCCACTAAACCACCCACAGACCCCATACCCTGACTGCCATCGTACTCACAGGCAAGGATCTTGGAGGTCATGGTAGGATACAGGCTCCAAAAGAAAGGAGATAAATTCTAGGACGATTTAAGTAGTTCAGATCTTTCTCCTGCCATGGCTACATTCCAATGTTGCTTTTCTCCTACCACCAACTATAAATTCCAGTGAGTAACGGAAGACTATAAAAGTTAATTCCCTTTTAAATTATTCCCGTTGTAAGATTTTCATTAACTGCAAGAGGGGGTGGACAAAGAGCATTTAAAGGCTCCCATGCTTTTCAATCTGTGAATTCAAAGTTAATTGAAAGAAAAAATGGTAATTTCAGATGTGGTAAAGGAAGGGAATAAGGAAACTTTAGATCCTTGAAAGGGGGGCAATTTGAGGTCCTCGTCTCTAGGAGTCTGATTTTTTTCTCCCTTGTGCATTCTGAGATTTCCGTGAGTAGTTAAAAGAAAATTAAAAGTGAGAGAAGAGAGTGTTGAGAATAAAGAAATCGCTTTGGCCAGGAGCTGAGGAAAAGTCCTGCCTAGGCTTTGCACAGCAGGTGTTCAGTTCATAGAAACACATCAAGAAAGAATGGAGGTTTAGAAACACAAGTCATATCTAGAAATGGAAAGACAAGAGTCCAGGGGTCTTGAATAAGTAGCATGTCGGGGGGTGTGTGTGATAAAATCACGTGACGTAGGGCATCGTGTCCTGCATGGACCTGATGTAAACTAGGCTCTGTTGTAGAGAGATTCGTACACAAACCCCTAAGGTGCAGTCTTGCATTTTCTTTGAAATTAAGTTGAATGCTGATCTTTGACGATGCACGTTTAATGTCGCAGTCCCACTCCAGGTTATATATGAGAACGTATCTCTGCATTAGAACTTGTCCATGGACATTCAGAGCCGTGCCTTTTTCAGTAGCCACAAAACTGGAAACCATCCCCATGTCCATGGATGGATGAATAGATAAACAAAATCTGGTCTGTCCATATAATCATAACATATTGTATGATCATAAAAAGGAATAAAATAGTGGCACAGGCTACGGTATGGATGAATCTTGAAAACATGCCAAGTGAAAGAAGCCGGTCTCAAAAGACCACGTGGTGTGTGAGTCCATTCATAAAAAATCTGCAGAACAGGCAAACCTGTAGAGAGAACGTAGATGCAGGGTTTCCAGGGGCTGGGAGGCGAAAGGGAAGGAGGAGGGAGTTAATGGGTACAAGATCTCTTTACGGAAAATGAAAATGTCCTAAAATGGATGGTGGTAGTGGCACAATTCTGTGAATCAACTAAAAGACGCGAAATCGCATGTTTTTCAGGAGTACATCATATGATATGGGAATTTAGTGCTGATTTTTGAAAGATACATGCCTAATACTTGATTTTTAAAGAAAGATCCTTATATATCGTCTTTTCCCCCCATGTATTCTATTTTCTCCCCCACTGCCTGCAGTTCTGCAGTGTGAAAAGCCCAGGATCTGCATAGCAATAACTTTCTGAAAACGGCAGGGCGTACCATTATTTTGTTTGGATTTGAGAAAATCAATTTCCTCTTCTGTCTCCTCCAGTCCAGCGTGATCTGTGGACAATGCTGTCATCCTCCTGGATCTCTGCATTGTATACTTGCATCTACCAAAAGCCCTCGATGGGACTTAAGTTCTTTTCTGAAAACATTATTCCAAGGTATTTATATTGATGAGTTTATTCACTGTAGTATTTTCGTGAAATGCGCTTCAGGGTTTTAGTCTGCTCCACGGAGAAAACGTTACAGGTTCTTCTCTGTTTTGTTTCTTGCTGCTGCCCGTGTGAGGCAAGGGATAGCAGAGACAAATAGCTGATTCACGGGGAAAGAGAAAAAAAAGAAAAGGAGACAAATAATGAGCAGCTTTACGCGCTCTGAGAGCACCCAGACTAAAACCAGTGAGGGTCCTGATAGCCTGAGATGTAAGGAAACACAGCTGCTGTGATTCACGGAGCATGTTTATTGAGAAAGCACGGCCTTTCTGCGGGTACCTCCCCAGGGAGACGTGAGATGTAGCCCGAAGGCTGGCACTGGAAGTGACAGCCTGTGGATGGGTGGTCCAGCCTCCTTGACTCTGCTCAGTGACCCCCATCTTCTCCAGAAGCATCAGCAGCCCAGGCCCATGAGACCCACCTGAAGCCACCGAATCCCCCATCCACAATCACTCCCACTCCTGGCCTCACCACACCACCAGCCTCTGGAAACTCTAAATTTCTCCTCTTCCGCTACGTCCTGACTGCATTCACTCATCTCTTAAGCAACTTGCTCCACCACTCACGTCACCATTTTGCCTATACATTCAAAACCCATTTTATTCCACTGCCGTGTAATTTTCCTACCTAGGGAAAAATCATAATTTATACTCCTACTCACTAATGCACACACACACACACACACACACACACACCAGCTTCTAATGTGAAAGCATCTTGGAATTATTGGAATTAGCCCCATTAGGTCATGAAATATATTATGTGTATTCCTCCTGATATCTATTTGCTATTATAGAAATCTTGCCTCATTAATCATAAATGATTTTAATCTATAGGTGTTGGTATTCAATGATGCCAAAACCATAAAATAAAGCTTTAAAACTTTTCTTTCTTTTTTATTATTATTTTATTTTTAAAAAATTTTTATGGGAGTATAGTTGATTTACAATGTAGTGTTAGTTTCTGCTGTACAGCAAAGTGACTCAGTTATACATATACCTATAGCCACTCTTTTTTAGATTCTTTTCCCACATAGGTCATTACAGAGTATTGAGTGGAGTTCCCTGTGCTCTACAGTAGGTCCTTATTAGTTATCTATTTTATATATAGTAGTGTGTATACGTCAATCCCAATCTCCCAATTTATCCCTCCCCCCGCCTTACCCCCTGGTAACCATAAGTTTGTTTTCTACATCTGTGACTCTTTTTTTTTTTTTTTTTGCAGTTTGCGGGCCTCTCACTGTTGTGGCCTCTCCCATTGAGGAGCACAGGCTCCGGATGCGCAGGCTCAGCGGCCATGGCTCATGGGCCCAGCCGCTCTGTGGCATCTTCCCGGACCGGGGTACGAACCTGTGTACCCTGCATCAGCAGGCAGACTCTCAACCACTGCGCCACCAGGGAAGCCCTCTGTGACTCTATTTCTGAAACGTTTTCTTTCTTGATACACGGTCTGAAGCAGCTGGTGTAGCACTGGAAGAGTCTGATACATGATATAAAATTTACAGGACAAAACATTTACACTTGGGACTTTTTAAGAATCTCATTGACACCATCCTCCTCGATAATTGGATGATAATACTTTATATATCATGTTATTATTTGCGTGGTTTTTGTTTTACCTGAAAATTATTTCGTCTAGGTTTCACATTTCTTATATATCATGAATCAATTAACTTACATATTATAAAATTTAGTTCCTGGGGCTTCCCTGGTGGCGCCGTGGTTGGGGGTCCGCCTGCCGATGCAGGGGACGCGGGTTTGTGCCCTGGTCCGGGAGGATCCCACATGCCGCGGAGCGGCTGGGCCCGTGAGCCATGGCCGCTGAGCCTGCGCGTCCGGAGCCTGTGCTGCGCAACGGGAGAGGCCACAAGAGTGATAAGCCCGCGTACCGCAAAAAAAAAAAAAAAAAAAATTTAGTTCCTTTCTGCTATCCTCTGAAGTCTCTTTTCTAACACGTTCCCTGCTTTTTTGTTATCATTTCTGCATTTTAATTTCCACCAATGGTATTCATACTTTTATATTCTCAAGCCACAGACCTTATATTAGATCTGCATCAATTATCCTGTTTTCAGTGATTTGGGTGATTCCAAAAGTAAAATCAGTGAGAATATTTGTACATCTGTATCATTATTGCTGTTTAAACAGCAAAATCAATCATGTTGCCACCACTGAGTTTTTTGTCTCTACAGTCAACAGTATTTCTACATCTTTGGCAACAACAAAGTTTAGATGCTGACCGTCTTCATACCTTCTACTTCATTTGAGAATACGTATAGATGTGCATTTCTAAAATAGTGGGTTTTTTTTTTCCTTCTCTGACCGCTTTTCCTAAGACAAAAATACCAGTCTTCTGTAGAAAACACTTAGTATTTTCCAGCTATTTACAAATCCTGTTACAGGTACTAGAGCTGACTCTTTGTCTTTAAAATACTGACTTATCTAAGAAACAGAAACAGACTCACAGACACAGAGCACAGACTTGTGGTTGCCAAGGGGGAGGGGGGAGGTGGAGGGCTGGATTGGGAGTTTGGGATTAGCAGATGCAAACGATTACATGTAGGATGGATAAACAACAAGGTCCTACTGTAGAGCACAGGGAACTCTATTGAATGTCCTATGATAAACCATAATGGAAAAGAAGATGAAAAAGAATGTACATATGTGTATAACGGAATCCCTTTGCTGTACGGCAGAAATAAACACAACATTGTAAATCAACTATACTTCAATAAAATAAATTAAAAAAAAAACAAACCGAAAAATACTGACTTCCTCTTTGAGAATAGGTCAGTTAGTTTGAATGGAGATTGTCTTAGTCAGCTTGGGCTGCCATAAAAAAATACAATAGACTGGGTGCCTTAAACAACAAACATTTATTTCTCACAGTTCCGACGGCTGGACATCCCAGATCAAAGTGCGGGCAGGGCTGGGTTCTGGTGAGGACTCTCTTCTGGTTGACAGACGGCCACCTTCTCTCTGTGTCCTCACGTGATGGACAGAGAAAGCTTGCTTCCTGGGGCCTCTTCTTTTTTTCTGTACGCAGGCCTCTCACTGTTGTGGCCTCTCCCTCTGCGGAGCACAGGCTCCGGACGCACAGGCTCAGCGGCCATGGCTCACGGGCCCAGCCGCCCCACAGCATGTGGGATCTTCCCGGACCGGGGCACGAACCTATGTCCCCTGCATCGGCAGGCGGACTCTCAACCACTGCGCCACCAGGGAAGCCCGGGCCTCTTCTTATAAGGACACTAATCCCACCCTCATGGCTGCAGCTAACCCTAAACACCACCCTGTCCCCTTCTCCCCTGCCAAGGCCCCATCTCCAAATACCATCCCACTGAGGGCTAGAGCTTCAACATATGAATTTTTGAGAAGTCCCAAAATTCACTGTATAAAGAAGACTATAAACACAAACCTTTATAATGATTGTCTTTTAAAAATGATCATTCTGTGTCTTTACCATGTTCTGGGGTTCCACTTTTGCTGTTTACACTGGACCTCCCAAAAAGGGCACTTGAAGCTTAACTTGTGCCTTTTTCTTCTCTCCTATATCAGTCAGCACTGTTTCCTTCTTCTAAGTAGCACTGAAATCCTTTATCTGCTGGGAAACCTTTACCTCCACTCTTATTTGTACTGAAATTCAACTTTTAAAAGTGCAGTTAATCTTAAGGGAAACTTACAGAGGGGAGGACCCTCGTTATGCAAAATGGACAGTCACCCAGCAAATGAAGACTGGTTTTCACTTCTGATATTTGGTTTTGTGTTTATATGAAAATTAGAAGATCTTCTCCCTTTAGTGTGTGTGTGAGTGTGTGTGAGTGTGTGTGTGTGTGGGGGGGTGGTTTATTTTACTTCCCTAACATGGAATTTACATACATCATCTATGGTTAAACTTTAAAGTTGAGTAATAATGGGAATTCCCTGGTGGTCCAGTGGTTAGGGCTCCGCTTTCACTGCCGAGGGCCCGGGTTTGATCCCTGGTGGGAGAACTAAGATCCCGCAAGCCCCGCCATGCAGGCCAAAAAAAAAAGTTGATTACTATTAACTTTAAATGTATTCAAAATCACTTCTTGTTTTATCCACATAAACCTGGCATTGATTCCTATTCACATAGATCTGGATGTTACAAAATTAATGATTGTCCTGCCTTATTCATTTCTTCCTCATTTTCACTATCTTATTATTTCTAGTTTTTCTAATGATTCGGACAAACCCTTGAATAATGTCCATAAGTCTCTGTCACCATACGTCATCTTTTCAATGTCCACTTTCTTCCTCTGTGAAGAGGGATAACGAGACGTATTTCCACTTCTACCTGACACTCTCTGTCCATCCACTTCTCCTCTGGATTAATGGGATGACTACCCTACTTTGCATTTGTATAACAAATAAATTATGCATGACAAACACCTGCCTCAGTGCTTTCTACCATTCACAATATGTTGAATTGGGCTTTAATATTCATCCACTTGACTGGCTGGATTTCGATTCCCTTTTTCTTTTAAGAAGGGCTCCTTTATGTTTTCCAGGGTCTCCTATGTTTGGAAATATCTTTCTCTGACATTTACAGTTGAATGATGATAGCTCAGGATACAAAATGTTTCCATCCCTGTGACTTGCCCTGGGGTCTTTCAAGCATTGTTACCTTGTAAGTCACTCTATCACTGATAAAAAGTCCTGCATCTGCAATCCCTTATCACATGATTGAGTTATGCATAAATTCAGCTTGTTTTCTGTCCTGACGCTGCTATCGTTTTTTGATCTAATATAGTTTGAATTTGAGTTCTTTATTTCATGTTAGCTTAGAATACAGAAATCTAACCTCCAGGTCTAACTCCTTTAAGTTTTTCTGCTCTGTTGTTGTCAAGGTTTATTTCATTTTTATAACATCATTGTTTTTCTCTCCAACACACTGTAAATCAACTATACTTCAATAAATATTTTTAAAAATAATTTTAAAAAACGATTTTAAAGAATCTTGGTGACCACAGCAGATGAAAAAATCTTAGAAGTTTAGTGAGATTTAAAGTAGAATAGAATAAAAATATAAGTAGTTAAAAAAACAAAAACAAAACCCTCTTCTTCCTGAGGCCTTGCTGTGGCATGGCGCTGCTTCATCTTTCACTCCCCCGACCCTCTCTCAGAGAAAGGCACCTCTTGTGCCTGATGCAGTGTTCTGGGATGTAAAATAATACTCCAGGTGATTCATCAACGCAGAAGAGAGTGATTCAAGGCACCAGTGTTGACGGAGCCCGTTTTAATGAAGGCACCGTAGACCATATGTAGGACCTTGGATCCTTCCCTATCTCATTCCTATTTCTTTTATGGGTGGAAAACAAACCAGGTATTTCCAGCCAACATAGGGTACTCTGAATTGAGATAGATTGCAGATTGGCACAGTGGGAGTGATTTTTAACAACTTCCCCTCTTCCATGACCAACTATTTCCTTAGAAGGAATTGTTCCTCGGGGAACATGGTATGGGAGCAGAACATAAAAAACATCGGTAGGAAAAACGGAGAGTGGTGACATCCTATTTTATGTGGTTGACAAACACAAGGCCGGGTCCTCAGGCTAGCCTGTCTATCCATCCTGTGATCAGATTGTCAAGCTCGGTGGTGAGCATCCTGGGAAATAAGTCTATGCTACAAATCATGCCCTTTCTGCCTTTTTACTATTCTCAAGGGTGGCAAAGAGCTTGGAGAACCCTTTCAATCACTCTTGTTTCACACTGTGTCTCAATTTTATATTTTGAATGACTTTAGGGGGAAGAAAGGTGGTTAAAAGTTACAAATGTATTCCTAAGAAAACAGTAATACAACTTTCAGTAAAAAAAAAAAAAGAAAAGAAAGAAATACATTGGAGTTAACGTCCTGTGCTGTATTTTAATGAAATATTATATAACGTAAAAGAGGAACCATGTGTTATCATTTGGCAAAGGTTATTAGACACTGTAGAACATGTCTTCTGCTTTCTATAATACACGTGCCTATGTGGTTAGTCCTACCACAATGAGTAGGTAGGTGAATGGGCTGTGCGTTCTGGCATCGTACAGGCAGCTGACCGTAGTGTTTTCATAAAGCATTTGTAAACCTTGTTCTTACTAATCGTTCAATCCGCTCTCACTGCTGATTTTCTCTGAAATCCATCTTATCCTAGGGATAAGTGACATCCATGCCTGTTTACATAAAATAGTGGAAAAATCCACACACGTTTTATGTTATTTTATTTTTTTCACACCTTTATTGGAGTATAATTGCTTTACAATGGTGTGTTAGTTTCTGTTGTATAACAAAGTGAATCAGCTAAACGTATACATATGTCCCCATATCCCCTCCCTCTTGCGTCTCCCTCCCACCCTCCCTATCCCACCCCTCTAGGTAGTCAAAAAACACCGAGCTGATCTCCCTGTGCTATGTGGCTGCTTCCCACTAGCTATCTTTTTTACATTTGGTAGTGTATATATGTCCATGCCTCTCTCTCACTTCGTCCCAGCTTACCCTTCTCCCTCCCTGTGTCCTCAAGTCCATTCTCTACATCTGCATCTTTATTCTTGACCTGCCCCTAGGTTCATCAGTACCGTTTTTTTAGATTCCATATATATGCGTTCGCATACGGTATTTGTTTTTCTCTTTCTGACTGACCTCCCTCTGTATGACACACTCTAGGTCCATCCACCTCACTACAAATAACTCAATTTCATTCCTTTTTATGGCTGAGTAATATTCCACTGTATATATGTGCCACATCTTCTTTATCCATTCATCTGTCGATGGACACTTAGGTTGCTTCCATGTCCTGGCTATTGTAAACAGAGCTGCAGTGAACATTGTGGTACATGACTCTTTTTGAATTATGGTTTTCTCAGGGTATATGCCCAGTATCCACACCCATTTTTTTCAGCAGAAAATTCCGAGGAAAATGTACATTTCAATTATACAAATGGCCTCTTATGAAAATTGTAATATGTGTGGGTATACACGCTCACATAGAGTGGTGATGGATGGTCCACTGTTCATTATTAAGGTAATACAGAGGGAAAAGTTAAGTATTGGGAGCTAGGGTTCTCATAGTGGAAGGAGAAATTCAAGGGTAGGAACATAAGACCCATATGGGAGTGGCTTTAAATTGAAGATATCATTGTAAAATAATGATTTCTAAAGTACGCGTATGCAAGTAAATGTGCGTATGTGCTTGCGTGGGTGTGTGTAACCGCAGGCATGTGGAGATAAATGCATACATACATACATTGCTTATGTCTATTCACTCAAAGAGCCAAGGAGCAAGACCCCCAGTAGCAATGAGCCAACCTTGTGCCTAGACGTTACTTTCTAATACTACCAATCCTCACTCAAGGAACCAGATCTTACAGATATGGCTGATTGCATGGCTGGGAGATGTTAAGATGAACCTGGAATATCTCCAATGGCCAAAAAGTAAGAAAGTACTCAAAAATAGTAGAAGAACTTCTCAGAAGAACATAGAAGCTGTAATAAAGGAGCTCCCATTCTGGGAAAATTTGAGCACCAAATAAAACAAGTATCATAATAGATTATGTCCTTTGACAGATGAAGGGATAAAGAAGATGTGGCACATATATACAATGGAATATTACTCAGCCATGAAAAAGAATGACATAATGCCATTTGCAGCCACATGGATGGAGCTAGAGATGATCATACTAAGTGAAGTAAGTCAGAAAGAGAAAGACAAATATCATGTGATATCACTTATATGTGGAATCTAAAATATGACACAAGTCAACTTATCTGCAAAAGAGAAACAGACTGGGCTTCCCTGGTGGCGCAGTGGTTGAGAGTCCGCCTGCTGATGCAGGGGACATGGGTTCGTGCCCCGGTCCGGGAAGATCCCACATGCCGCGGAGAGGCTGGGCCCATGAGCCATGGCCGCTGAGCCTGCGCGTCCAGAGCCTGTGCTCCGCAACGGGAGAGGCCACAACAGTGAGAGGCCCGCATACCACAAAATAAAATAAATTAAAAAAAAAAAAAAAGAGAAACAGACTCACAGACAGAGAACAGACTTGTGGTTGCCAAGGAGGAGGAGGGGAGGGACAAATTAGGAATTTGGGATTAACAGATACAAACTACTATATATAAAATAGATAAATAACAAGGCCCTACTATAGAGCACAGGGAACTACATTCAATATCCTGTGATAAATCATCATGGAAAAGAATATATATACATAAATATATATTTAACTGAATCACTTTGCTGTGTACCAGAAATTAACACAACATTGTAAATCCACTATACTTCCATAAAATATATTTAAAAAAAAAGATAAGTGAGGCTTATGCCCTTATGGGTGGCATTCTTGTGGATTTTAACCATGAAACACACAAGAAAATAAAAGCTTAAACGTGTAACTTGACAAAGTCATAAATTTTGCCAAGCACAGAGAGGGAGTGCTGAGAGAGGGATGCGTGAGGTCTAATTTAAATAGGATAGACAGACGAAGTTTTTGGGAAGTAATTTATGTTGAGGCTTGAGTCAGGAAGAGAAGGCAACCTTTTGAAGGTGAGAGAAGCAGCACTGGAAAGAGCACAGAACCTGTGCAAAGGCTCCGTGGAGTCGCTGAATGAGGCTGGTTCTAGAAGCACAAATACCATGAGTGTGGCTTGGCTGGGAGATGCAGAGAGAACGGAAGAAGATGACATAAAAGAAGAACCAACTTGTATAGGACCAAAAGGAACTTCATCATAACAGAAATCAGAAGCCATTGCTGGATTTTCTGCAGAGAAAACAGTAATCAGGTTCACATTTTTACCCCTTCATAATTTGAGAGGCAATTTTTATCTTTATTTTTTTTGGATGTGGACCATTTTTTAAAGTCTTTATTGAATTTGTTACAATATTGCTTCTGTTTTATGTTTTGCTTTTTTTGGCCGCGAGGCACGTGGGCTCTTAGCTCCCCAACCAGTGATCAAACCCACACCCCCTGCATTGGAAGGCGACGTTTTAACCACTGGACTGCCAGGGAAGTCCCAGCAATTTTTATTTTTCACATAAGGCAAGTAACATGTGTTCTACTGATATGTTATTTTGTCATTATTATCCTTACCATCTGTGAAGCAGACTCCTCCCATGTCATACGTAGGTTTGAATTTTCAAGGTACAATGTAACTAACATCAGTTACTGAAAACAGACTATGACAACTAATCAGAAATATACAAAATTACTTACATTATAAAAGAGTTAGGGCTTCCCTGGGGGTGCAGTAGTTAAGAATCCACCTGCCAATGCAGGGGACACAGGTTCAAGCCCTGGTCCAAGAAGATCCCACATGCCACAGAGCAACTAAGCCCGTGCACCACCACTACTGAGCCCGCGTGCCACAACTGCTGAAGCCTGCATGCCTAGAGCCCGTGCTCCACAACAAGAGAAGCCATGGCAATGAGAAGCCCGCGAACCGCAACGAAGAGTAGCCCCTGCTCGCGGCAACTAGAGAAAGCCCGCACGCAGCAATGAAGACCCAACAGAACCAAAAATAAATAAATAAAAATTCTAAAAATGAATAAAAGAGTTAGCATGTAAAGGAATCTTATTAAAGGCATAACTGATCAATGTTTTTTGTTAACATATGACCCACGCTTGAACAATGTTGTTCAGAAATTAGCTTCCGCTATAGTATATAAAACCGTAATAATGATCTCTGCAAAAGTCGGACACTCAGGAAAAGAGAATTTGTTTCTCAGTATTTATTCAGATACTTGGATGATTCAAACGAGTTATCTATCATTTCTTCCTTGACAATAGATGCACTGAGGGGCTAGCTTAACTACCTTAGCCAAACAATGGTATCCCTCAAGACAAGCAAAGAATTGCCATATTTCATCCTAAGTTGGAGATTTAAGATGGTACATACATGCTTATCAGCCAGTCTTCTTGCTTTCTGTCCCTGGGAATCCACATTTACAAGGTGTTATACACAAGGAAATCTCCCTAGATCAAGTAATTACTGTTTCTTTTCATTCATAACTAAAGGTCCCTACACCAATAATTACAGAGATATATTTCAGAGTAAAAACTATTTTTGCGTCACTTGTTGGCTGTTTATCCACGATGGATTTAAGCAACCCAACTAGCATCAACTCTATCATTGGTAGAGGAAAGTGAGTACAATTTGGAAAAATAAGAAAAGAAACCACTATGGAAACTAAGATGGAAAACTGAGAGCTTTTATACCTTGTTCAGAAGCAGTAGAAAATTATTCCACTCTTAGATTTCTTAGTCACGAGAAATAACCAAATCTATTTTTCCAACAGCAGCACAGCCTGTAATCATTTGTTAGGTATCAACACTGAAGTCCTCATGATTGCAACAGAATAGCACCTTAACTTTATCTCTCCTCATGTCCTATCAATTCCTGTTCCGTTTGAAGTTTGCAAACATTACAGATGGAGACCCCGACCCATTTTCTCTCGGAAGGAGAGGTGTTTGAGAAGTCCCATTTCTGGGACTTCTAAAAATAAACATCCAGAGTACCCACGTTGTGTTTAGAGAGATGAACCTTCAACCTTGATGGGGCAATGGTTAGATTCCTGAGGTACAAAATATAATTGTGATGAAGGTACATGCTTGAGTGAAAGTCTATCATAAACAGAGGTGGGCAGTAAATGTTAAGTCAGTGCATCTGTATTGGTTTTAAACTATCTTTCATGGACAGTATATAAAATTCTAAGCTAAAGATATGTCTTCTGAAATTGTGAAGGGATCACGTGTCTGTCTTCTGCTTTCGGTATCTCAGTAGTTCTCCTTATACAGAATGCTTTTCCCACTCTTGTCTGTAGATATTTAGATGTTCCTCAACTTTTGAAGTCTTCAGTATCTTTAGTATTTAATAAAGGTCTTCCTCCCTCTTCTTTCTCCATTGCTGTCTCACTATTTTTTTCCTCTCTCCCCTTCTCCCTCTAAAAATTCAATCTTAAAATTTAACATTTCTTTTTTCTGGACATAGAAAGTTTTTCTCCTCCTCATCTTTTATTAATATTTTCTGCACTTGTTTTCTCTAGTAAGACAGATATTTGACTTCCTGAATCTGCCTTCTTTCTCTTATCATTTTCCCCAACTTTTTATTTTTATTTTTTTTAATTAATTAATTTGTTTGTTTATGGTTGCATTGGGTCTTCGTTGCTGCACGCGGGCTTTCTCTAGTTGCGGCGAGCAGGGGCTACTCTTCCTTGTGGTACACTCTCACTGCGGTGGCTTCTTTTTTGCGGAGCACGGGCTCTAGGTGCACGGGCTTCAGTAGTTGTGGCACGCGGGCTCAGTAGTTGTGGCACGCGGGCTCAGTAGTTGTGGCTCGCGGGCTCTAGAGCGCAGGCTCAGTAGTTGTGGCGCACGAGCTTAGTTGCTCCGTGGCATGTGGGATCTTCCCGGACCAGGGCTTGAACCTGTGTCCGCTGCATTGGCAGGCGGATTCTTAACCGGTGCACCACCAGAGAAGCCCACTCGGTTTTTATTAAGTGTACATATGGATGGAATAATGCTAAAAAGTCTCTTTACACACACACATTTCAAACACAATGGATATGTATAATCCAACATTTCCTATGTTGGGATATAAAAATAATGTTTCATATGATTAAAATTATTTTAAAATTATTGAAAGCTTCTTTGTCAAATCACAATATGATTTCAAAATTGGAATCTACAGTGAAATCAGTATCGTATGGTCAAAACACTCATTCAATTTACACCTTAAATACTCGTTTTACACACTCGAATGTAATTCTAGTTAGAAAGAAATAAAAACAAATGAATGCTTATTGGAGGTTCAAATGTATTGACACTTTACTTCTAATACTAGTAAATTATGTCAAAATAGTAAAAGTTGTACACAAAAATAAAACTTTTATTTTGCTTTCTGTCTCTAGAAAATGAACACATTCTATTTAAAATCAAACATTTGTTAAATTTAGTGTTTTGTTCTACAAGAGGGTGTTTTGTTTTGGGAGTACTGTTTAATATGAGTTTACAGATGATAGACAGATGGGTAGATGGGTGGGTGGTTAGAGGTACATAGATAAACAGACATCTATTTATTTCAAAATATTCAAGGTAAGCTAACATCAGATAATGACATAAATATATACGAAGAGTTCCGTTCAGGTTTTTATTGTGCTTTATACATTTCCCACAATTGTAACAAAGCTAAATGAAAAATTACTGTAGAAGAGGTTCATACTTTTTGTATTATATATACAAGTATGGAAACAACATAGAAACCAGTTAGGAAAGTCTCCCCAAGAGGCCAGCCATTCATGCAGTGTTTTGCTAAGTAACATTCTTTTTCCTTCAGCACCTCCAATTTCTTTTCTCTGTATTTCCTTTTGCCTCTGGAGTACTGGTGTCACACGGCAGTAGGTTTTCCCAGAACCTTGTGATAAACTGAAGCGTTTTTCTCTGCCGCTATAACTAATCATGCTTACACCTGGAATAATCATTGCCCTATTTACTGAGCATATGAGAAAATCCCATCATAATTAATATTAGAGGCTATGTTCCATTTGCATCATCCACCTTGCTGCAGATAAATGAGCGCCTGGGAAGAGAAAGGAAGGTTAAGGTGCACCCTGCAGTTTGCCTGTGTTCCATTTCTGAATATTTGAAAGATGAAGCATGTTTGCTCTCACAATGTTACTTACATGCAGCCTAGCGTCGCCTGCACTCAGACAGAAGTGAACCCAGCTGGCAGACAAAAATAGGGGCATCATCTAGCATTTCTTAAACATGTTTCTTAGAACCCCTGCCCTAAGGTGACCCACGTCCAGGGTATGAAGACTTCAGCAACTTACTGCTGTGTCGTAAATTTCTTTGGATATCATCATAAATGTCTCTCCACTCGTAGAGCCACTGGAAGATGTCTTACTTTTTTGACGTGGACCTACTTTCTAAACTCCTGCAGGACACTCCCTCTCTTCTGCAGAAGGTGCTGGATTATGCGAATAAAACTACATCACGTCCTGTTAAGTTTGAATCTCCAGTTATCACCAAATATATTTTTGTATACCTGTGTCTCATGCACTAGTTGGAATGCACGTATATGAAGTGGGGGTTTGGTATTTACTGGAAATTCAAATTTAACTGTCCACCCTCTATTTTATGAAACACTCTAAATTACATATAAGATAGAAAAGAAGTAATAATGTCTTCTGATACAGAAAATCCATTTATAGACAGAGCTCTAGATATTTAATATGTGGTTTAATGCATTGCCTTCTTGTTGTGAAAACATAATTTTTCTTTATGTATTTGAGTGTTTCCCTTCATTCTGGATGTGACTTCTATATCTCTGCATATCTCTGTCTACATATAAATAAAACGTAAAAAATATTAATGAGTGTACATACATGCATATATGTGTATAATTATATTATGTATTATTTGTGTATATATAGTATATATAGATACATGTCTATATATTACTTATATGAAAGGACCATATTTGTAACTTAAAAAATGGTTAGATATTGCCTATGTCAGCAAATTTATATTTCATGTGATAAAAAATACTACAGATACATATGTCCACATATCCATGTGTCTGTGATCTATCCATCCCCCCATGTATCCATTCATCCATCCACATCCGTCTCTTTTATATGTTTCCCTATATCTTTCGATTCCTTCCCACAGGTGTTGACCCCAAAGACCACTCGTAATAAGCACCGGCAGCCCAGAATCTGCAGCCCAGAGAAATTAACTTACACCCCACCCCAAATGCAAAGGACACCACATCTTTGCGTGATTCATGACCACTATCTGCGTGCCCTGCTAAAACAGAGTTTATTCATTCTTGTCTCAGTTCCTTTGTTGACTTATCAAGCATGGCTAAGCACCTCCTGTTTGCCACACCATGTAGGTACTATTGAGGATAAGGGGCCCGTTCTTTGCACCCAGAGACCTCCCAAGCTAGAAGATGGTGAGGGAAAAAATACCAAGTATTTTAATAGGTGGTTTCATAGAAGTTTTGGAAATGACCTTCTAGAGGCAGCAAGAAAGGTGGGATAAACAGACTCCTTGAACTTTCATGTTTGCTCAGGAGTCTTGAACAGGCACATTTGATTAACTAGACCTCCTACTCTTATTTTAAGAAAAGAAGGACATTAGGGACTTCCCTGGCAATCCAGTGGTTAAGGACTCGACACCTCCAGGGCAGGGGGCACAGGTTCGATCCCCAGTTGGGGAACTAAGGTCCCACATGCTGCACGGTGTGGCCAAAAAAAAAGGAAATTAGAAAGAGAAGGAGCGGGGGTTGAGAAAAGCCAGAGAAGGGAAAGGAAGCAGGTGGTCTGAAGGACAAATAGACAGATTAAGGTAAAAATCCTCCAAAGTATTTAATTCAACCCCAGTGTCATTTTAAGCAGATAATTAGCTTTTTCATCACTTTCCATCTCTGTTTGTCCCTCTGACCCATGAGCCGGATATTGTATTCATAACTAACCATGCATGAGTAATATATAAAACAAAATAATGTAACCTTCTGAAATGAGTCTTATTATATAGAATCAGGTAGTATCCTTTTACAATTCGTTATTGAAAATCAGGTCCCGTTTTCTGAGATTGATCTTGCGTGTTCTTTTAAAATGTCGTATTTTCATAAAATGTATATTTTAATCCATAAACAAGTGACTTGGTCTCTGACCCACATCCTCCCCGCCACCAAAAATGTACTTAGCACAAAAGAATGTTTTGCCCAAACACAACACTACATATTTTTTTTTCCTGTGACGCATTAGGAGATTATAACTAGGATGCCACACACGTGAATGATGTGTATCTTTACGTGGCACTTGAAAGGGCCTCAGTGGCACGTGATGATTGTGTGTGTTTCTCAGAACAGCTCCCACTCACGATACACAAGCACGTAGCAAATTTAAAAAAAAAATTTGCATAACACTCTTCACGTTGACTTTCATTTGCTATTCATGGAAATGATGCTCAGAAATCATAGCACTTAAAAGACGCAGGGGTTCTCCCTCTTGATCCGCAGGATACTTTTTTTCACTTTCTTCAACTTTCAATTGGATGGACACTCATGGAAAGCATGCATAAAATCCACTCTACTCTGAATTTAGATCAGAGAGATAGTTTTTATATTCATGCTGTAGTTCATTTACTTGATATGGAGCACGTGGTAACGAAAGTATTTCTGAAAGGTTATTGGCACTTCTCCCCTTGAGGTCTAACATTTTCAGAATTATAACACCAATTCCTTGAGTATATTTTGGAGAGGAATGAGAGGAAGATGCTTCTGTTAAAGGGGAAAGAATGTCTGTAGGAGGAAAGGATTTCTTTATAAATTCTTAGAATGACTAACCACCTTGTTTGAAATGTACGTAATTTCCAGCTAAAAAATAGACAGTATTCAAGAAAGTAATGTCTGGGTATGAACGGTTTGCAGAATAGCATGTTTTTAGCACCTTATTAAAATGGTCCTGTTTCACCATTTCCAAATCTCCCTACATTTTGTTATTACAAGTTAGGAATTTGTCTCTAAATTCTGTTAACTTTGGATATGAAATGAGTTGTATCCCACTGCCATAAATGGTAACCTCTCTCTCTTTTTTTTTTTATGGCATGTCAGGTTTTTCCTAAAGACACGTGGGTGTTGAGTGGTATGCAGGAAATGGATAAGAATGGAAATTTCATGTCAACTGTTTCTCAAGGCCACCACACTGGAAATAAAGATAGATTTTAGACTGATATCAATTCACCAATTCTATTCATGGAATTCTGTAAGATCCTGTATAGACGAAAATAGAACATAATACGTAAGGTGTATGCACCACCCTGAAAGTACTCAAAAGTGCATGTACAGCTTTTTAAAAGGAAAGCAAAATGTGAGATTTTAACAGTCACACTTCCCCTTATTTGCTGGGATATCTTCCACCCCACAATCCCTAAATAAATGCATATTTCTTTTTTTTTTTTTTTTTGCGGTACACGGGCCTCTCACTGTTGTGGCCTCTCCCGTCGCGGAGCACAGGCTCCGGACGCGCAGGCCCAGCGGCCATGGCTCACGGGCCCAGCTGCTCCACGGCATGTGGGATCCTCCCAGACTGGGGCACGAACCCGTGTCCCCTGCATTGGCAGGCAGACTCTCAAACACTGCGCCACCAGGGAAGCCCAATGCATATTTCTGTACACTTGCAGTCACTGTTCTCTGCTTCTCCGAAACTCATAAAGAAAATCCTATATAGTTTTAAATATAGTTACAAAGCTCATGCTTTTAAAGGGCATTATTATTATCCATATCATAGGTTTCATATAATCCATATAATTTTTCCAGAAAAATCCCAAATTTCTAAGAACAGAACTTGCACCATGTCTTAAAATACTGTATACTGTTTCATCAGTGAATTGCAACATTATAATAATAAATTTTTCTTATCGAACATAGATTAAAATAATGCAACTTGAAGTCAATACAAAGTTAACTATTCTCAAAGCAGGTGCTATGTTTTTAATAGAAGAGAACACCATCTATTTAGAGATTTATTTGAAAATTATATTTTTGCCATGGATGACATTGTATTAATCTAATTCCTTTGCTACTTCTGTTTCCTGGCATCTAAAGGTGGTCGAATTTCTTTGGCAGCCACTGTACCTCCTGCCATGAAGCTAATTGTGGCTTCTACCCTAAACAGTAGTCATCAGAGGCCCCATCTCATTGAAAATATCCTGAAAATTCCCCTTGAGGAACAGATTCCTGTTTTCTGCTCAGCCACACAGGCTGGCTCTTCAAACAGCCTTTAACATGGGCAAAGACACACTGCTTTGATCTCCTCTAAATGTATCTACTTCCTTTTTAAGTGTCTGGCATCCTGATTTGATCTCTTCTAAATTTATCTATGTCCCTTTTCTAAAGTATCTGGACCGTTGGATCCAGGTTCAACCATCAAGCCTTTGAGTTTATGGTTGGTATGGGGTATTACATAGGGCACCTCTAACTCAGAAGGAAAAACATCCGTGGACTCCCCGGCAGTACGCTCAAAATACACTCCTAATTGCTAAAGGAAATATGTTATCCAAATACAGCTGAGAAGAAAGGAGAGAAATTCGCTTAGAAGCAGACCACCAGAGGCAACAACTGCTACCGTCTTACAGGAAGGACGTCATTCCAGGCTCTCTGGGTATCCGCCCCGGCTGATAGGGTACAGCGATTGCATAAATAGCCCCGAGAGTTGCTGATGGTTTTCCGTTTCTTCTCCTCCAAGTGTTTCTCCATCTTTTGAAGGGGAACTGAGTCCGTGATTGGCATTGGGCAATGGGATATCTGCAGACACGGGACGTTAACGCTGACTTGGACAGGCCCTTCTGTGCTTTCGCATGTCCCCTGGATACCACTGCCGCCCGGCCTCGCGTCCTGGATCAGAACTCAGCTCTCCCGGCTGAGGCCATGCTAGACCCGCTGGCCGCCGGACAGCCTACCAGCCAGCCTCACATGCAAGAGGGAATCTGACCAAGATCCACTCAGTCTGGCCAGGATGAGCCAAACGCCTACAAATGTCCATGGTTGTTGAATGAAGTCACTAAATTTGGGGGAATTTGTTTTGGAGCAATTGCTAACAGATCCCGTTCCTCTAATACTGCATGGAATACCTCGTGTACAAGTTTATACCCTACGTATCCACTGAAATGCTCCTTTATACCCACCAAAATGTTACTTAAATTTCTCTGTGTATAAAACATTATCATAACAGACCAGTTTCCCAGTGTGGGATATGTAGGTTTCTCAGCATACTGTCACAGATACAAAACGAAGGTAGAGACCTGCTTCCACTGATACGTCGCTGTGCACGTGTGTGTGTGCGCGCGCGCACACATGTAGAAGCAAATCTATACCTACGTGCTAACAAAAGCCTACATTATTAGTAGCCAAAACACTTGTTTCCCTCAGCACTTTAAAAGCTGTTACTCCAGTGTGTTCTAGCTTTGCAATGATAGAAAACATCTTTCTTCCTTGTATATTATACATTTCTGTGGCTCCTACTAAGATTTTATTTTTATCACAGGTCTTGAGCGAATGAATTACAATGTTCCTTGGTGTGCTTTTCATGTTTCTTCTGCTTCAGAATCATTGCGTTTCTTGTATCTCTAGTGTATCATGTTTAGCCAAGTTTTTAAAAATAGACTTTATTTCTTCAAATGTATGTTTTCTTTCTCCTTTTCACTGTCCCCTTCTTTTCAGACTCCAAACATGGGTATATTTAGGCACTGGAAATTGTTCCATAACCCACTGATGCTATTTTTTATTTTTAAAAAGTTTCACTAATGTGTATTACGAGTTCACAAGTCTTTTCTTCTGCAGTGTTTAATTGGCTGTTAATCCCATGCAGTATTTTTTTTTCATCTTTCATTTCAGATATTACATATTTCCTTTCTGAGTCTGATTATTTGTCTCTTTTTTCGTATCATTCACATCTGTCCTCTCCACATCATCAACCTTCTGGTTCCAGCTGGTCTGGGGTCTACGTGCTTGTGGTCAGCATGTAGCTAGTTAACTTCTTTCACCTGGTGGGGTTTCAGTCTCTGCAAAACAGCTCAAAGGGCTTGGTTCAGAATATCATCATCTGCAGCCCTTGAGGAGGAACTAACGGTCCTTGGCTTTGTTTAATGATTAAACTATTACTATTTTGTCTTGCTTGACTTTTCCTTTCTCTCTGCGTTTTCTCACTTCTCAGATTAAATGCATTCTTTGAAACTCGGGGAAGGCCGAGAAGGCTACAGTTTTCTACAGACAAGAGGCAGGTGGAGGGCATGGGGAGGGGAGTCTTTCCCAGGAAGGTCCCAAAGGGTCCTGCTTGGGCACAGGAGAGAAAACCCAGTCCTAGGAATTCCATCCTGTTTGGTAGCAGAAGTATGGCTATTGAAGGTAATTTGGAGTGTTATGTAGAAGTTTTATTCTGATCCCTATATTTTTGGGGGGAGGTGATTTTGATTAGCTGACAGACATATAGAAAAGGCTGCTTTTTGTTGGGAATTTCCTGAATGATACAGATTGGTTTCTAAGATTGCTCGTTCAGTTGGACCCTTCTCTGTGAGTCTAGGGAAGTTGAGTTCCTTCAAATTATGGTTTTTAATTGGGGGTGGGAGAAATAATTGAGGGTAGGATTGTGTGTTCTTCAGTATTTTTTTTTTTTGGCCAGGTTCTACAAGTCCCTTTCTTTCTTTGATTTCCCTTTACCCCCGTGCTCAAAAGATAGCACTTCACTCCTTTTTTCAGCTGACTTCTTCCCAAGAATTGATGCTTTTTCAAGACTGCCCTCTTAAACCGTGTAAACCTTCCACCTCCATCCCTGTAACCAGAAGTCTGATCTTTTAGAGCCTTTATGAATGTTTTCACAGTTGGTGTGGATTCCTTATGTTTAGGAGGACATGAGACCAGTCTTTGCTTGTTACCTCTGTTGTCGTTTCCTTGCATTGTGTCTAGAACCCCTAGTTCTGCGCAAAATATATTTTTGGAGATATGGGAGCTTAAGAAATAGATCTTTGGGATATTGTTCTCTGTTTTTTTTTTTTTTTTTTTGCATTTTTCTTCTTACAGGTTGTTTGACGTTTATACCCTTCTCTCACGTGGTTGAGAGGCAGGCATGGGTTTTGGTGAATTTTATTTGGGATTTTTATTTGGGCTATTGTTTTTAGACTCTACATTTTTTTTGGAGGCCGAGTTCAGAGATATAGATTTAGGTGATCATCATTACACTGGTTTCCTCCAATTACTTTTTTAAGACCTAGTCCAGTTTGGTAACCTATGATGAAGCATATCTATTTCAGTGTTGCTTTGTGATTACAGAAATGCTTCCATTAGCTCTGTCAGACATTCGGTGTTCTAGAAATCCTTCAGTTATAATCAGTCGACTTCTGAGCAATGTGCCTTGTTGGGATGTCCGATTTTTTTTACCTTCGTAATAGCTGAAAACTGATACAACTGCAACTAACCTATGCTATAGATAATAGTTATCTATTAACAGAGTGCTTTTCTTACAACTGAATAATGAAACGCACCCATGGTTAATTAACAGTCCTGCAAAATAGGCTTATCAAATATTCATTTTCTCATAGTGATGAGTTGGCAAAACTTCTAAACATTTTGCTAAATTTCTAACATTTTACCGTTGCAATTTTCTCTCTACCCGGTTTGAATACTGAACATTTTTGAACCACGGGGACTTTTTCCTGCAAACATTGATCATTAAGGGATGTAATGTATAATGATTTCTGAGGAGGCTTAAGCGTCCACAGATGCGTGTCCTTTGCAATTCAGAAAGGACCCCACTGAGTATGATATTCTGAATGATACTGCAACCATTTCATCTCCCTGTCTCTCAGTTCACATGTACGCCCTGCAAACAACCTCTATTGTTAGGGATTTTTAAATGGTTATGATAACCGAACTTATTTAAGACACACATCCTGCATTCAGAATTAAAAAAACATATCACTTTTTTTTCCATGGGCTTTTGGAGAGAGTTGCTGAACTGGTGGAAAGTTCAAACATTCAAGAACTCCTTCCATCCAGTGTCCGTAATTTGCATGATTACGTATAATGGCTTTTGGGCAATATTTGTATAAGGCAAATAGGAATACAGTTTTGGATTGCTAGCTGGGTTACTGTCTTCTGGGTATTCCCCGCAGAGAGCCAAAGGCAAGCGTGTTAAGCGCTGTTTCTATTTAAGGAGGTATCTGAACGCCCTGCGTCTCCTACTGCACTTCCAAATGAAATGATTTTATAACCTTTAGAAAAGGTTTCGCTTTTGTTGTTGCCTGTTTTATAGGAGTAAACATGCTGCTACTCTAAAGCAACCACAGGCTTAGCTTTTAAAACAGGGCTATGATTTGATGTCATTTGAAACCAACATTTTATTTAGGAAATGTTCTGGAGGATTCACTCTTAAAAGGTATTAACCGTCGTTGACCCTTGTTTCTCAAAAAAAGGCAGTTATCCCTAGTCCATTTGTGATTTAGCTCAGTTTGTTTGCACGGGACTCCTTTTTTTTTTTTTGCGGTAAGCAAGCCTCTCACTGTTGTGGCCTCTCCCGTCGCGGAGCACAGGCTCCGGACGCGCAGGCCCAGCGGCCATGGCTCACGGGTCCAGCCGCTCCGCGGCATGTGGGATCCTCCCAGACCGGGGCACGAACCCATGTCCCCTGCATCGGCAGGCGGACTCTCAACCACTGCACCACCAGGGAAGCCCGGGACTCCTTTTAAAGATGACTTCTCTGTTCCTGATCTCAAATTTCCAGTCTGGCAAAGTACGGAATGGAGCATCTGAGTCTAGACACTGTTTTCCCTCATCATTTGTCTACATAATATTGAAAAATTCACAGTGCATGCAAATCTTGGCTTCACAAGGCTTTCCTTTTCCCTCTGTGCTGTCTTTACATGAGGTACATAAGAGGAAATCCTACAAAATGTGCCAGAATCACAAGTGTCAGTTAGCCTTAACTGCTGAAGAAGCTGCTTCTACAATCGTGTGCTCTTTTTTTAAAATAAATTTTATTTATTTATTTATTTATTTATGGCTGCATTGGGTCTTCGTTGCTGCATGCAGGCTTTCTCTAGTTGAGGCGAGCAGGGGCTACTCTTTGTTGTGGTGCGCAGGCTTATTGCGGTGGCTTCTCTTGTTGCACAGCACAGGTTCTAGGCATGTGGGCTTTAGTAGTTGTGGCAGGTGGGTTCAGTAGTTGTGGCTCGCAGGCTCTAGAGCACAGGCTCAGTAGTTGCGGTGCACAGGCTTAATTGCTCCACAGCATGTGGGATCTTCCCAGACCAAGGCTCGAACCTGTGTCTCCTGCATTGGGAGGTGGATTCTTAACTACTGCGCCACCAGGGAAGCCCCATGTGCTTATTTTTTAATCACCAGAAATGGTGTTTAAAAAATGCTTTTGATGATAAAGACTTATCTAAAGTCTTACATTTTAAGAAAGAATTTATGAAACATATATTGTGATATTTATTTTGCAACATGCATATAAAGTGTGTATTATACATAAGTATATGTATGTATATATATATATACATATATATGTATGTGCATGTTTGTATATATTTTTTCTGTATATATATATGCCTTTTACATATACATATACATATACACTTTATATATGTGCCTTTTGTGTGTATATTATATATAATATAGTTATTTACAAAGTATATTAATATTATATTTAATATAATGTTCAATGTATTTGAACAGTATTTATCATATAAAATAACTTACCATTTAATACATAGCATACTATTTAATATATATCTCCTTCTGTGAAAGAAAAACCCAGATACGTCTAAGAGCTTCACTTTTGCTGGATTCTAAGGAATTATGAGAGTTTAGAAATGTTATCCAGCAAATATTTACTCTTTTTCTGATGTTGAGACATATTTTCTGATATTGAATTTGGCCACGCAACTTGCTTTGGCCAGTGGAATGTTAGTAAATGGGACACCAGGACATTTCCTTGCAATGTGTTTGTGCCCTGGGACTCTCTCTCTTTCCATTCTGCCGTTGGTCGGAAAGAATGTGCCATGGGTACTCCACTGTTTCCCATAGCAACGGAGGTGTGTGGAGCCATCTTGGAAATGACCTGCATCTTGGAATCCAGACGAAGTCTAGGGCTGCAGATCCCCAGAAAATGAGTGGGAATAAGTACCTTCTTTGAAAAGCCACTCTCTTTTGAGATGGCTTATAATACAGCCCTGTTATGGACTAAATGGGTACGCTCCCCCCCCCCAGATATCATGTGTTGAAGCTCCAACCCCTAATGGGGTAGTATTTGGGAGGGGATTAGTCTTAGATGAGGTCATGAGGGTAGGGCAAGGCAGTGAGCTTGCCTCGCTGGCGTTGGCAGGAACGTCTTCCGGAAGCAGAACCAAGGCCGCCTCATCCTGTCCCGCCCACTCCTACACGCATGCCCTCCGACAGGAGAATTACTGCTCTTCCCACCAGCCACCCAAGCTGCCCTTTAGCTTCCCAAAGTTGCCCTCAAACATGTCTGCATGATCGTTCTCCATCTCATGAAGCCATCTCTCCAAATGTGTGCAAGTCTTGTTCTCAGCAAGTCATCGCCCAGGGTAGGGACTGAATCCAGACCCAGGCAAAGCACACCATTGAAGGGTTCTGATCTGGCAATGCAGGTCTCTTCAGCCATCTTCCTGGCTAAACCGTAAGCTAGCATGGCTTTGTTGGGACTTGTGTTTGATATGAGCTTCACATCTTCTTATCACCTCCCCTAAGATATCATATTTTATGCATTTGAGCAAGCTTACTATTGATAAAAATAAATGTTCCTCACCATCATCAAGAATGCAGATCTGGGCTTCCCTGGTGGTGCAGTGGTTGAGAGTCCGCCTGCCGATGCAGGGGACACGGGTTCGTGCCCCGGTCTGGGAGGATCCCACATGCCGCGGAGCGGCTAGGCCCGTGAGCCATGGCTGCTGAGCCTGTGCGTCCAGAGCCTGTGCTCCGCAACGAGAGAGGCCACAACAGTGAGAGGCCCACATACCGCAAAAAAAAAAAAAAAAAAAAAAAGAATGCAGATCTATTTTTAGGACTTACATTATATATTATTATATTAAATATTAAATATTGTGTTTATCAAATATATTTATTACACTATCATTAAATGTTATAATCGTTTTATATGATAAATACTATTAAAATAATTCGATATTATATTAAATATAACATTAATATAATATATACATAACTATATATTATATATAATATACACAGGAAAGGCATATACATATATAAAGTAGATATATATATATATAGGGCATATATATCTATATAGGAAATATATATATATATACACATCAAATCAAAACGTATTTTGAAGTTTAAAGTGCCAAATAATTGTTTACCTACAATTATCCAAATAATAGATGTATCTCCAATGAAGATATCAGGTTAAGTAAAAAAAAAAAAAATGCATGCAACAATTTTAGAAGACTTTAAAAAGATTTAAAGATAAATGGAAATAAAAATTAAATAATTAAATTAAATTAAAAGTAAAAAAAAATGCATGCAACAGTTTTAGAAGACTTTAAAAAGATTTAAAGATAAATGGAAATAAAAATTAAATGTAGAAACATATAATCATGTTATCTTTATAATAAATTTAATAATTTATAAGTTTGCTTCATGTCTATCGAAAATTCATTTGAAATAATTTATAAATGGTTATGAAATGTCCACAGTCAGAAAATCCACCAGAAGGCAGATTTGTGGTTGCCAGGGGCTGGAGGGCAGACGGACTGGATAGCTACTGTTAAAGCGTACAACATCATCTTTGGAGGGGATGAAAATACTCTTGAACTAGACACAGGTGGCAGTTTCGTAGCATTGTCAACATAATAAAGAAATGTAAGTAATGGTACATCTTATGTATATTTTACTGAGCTCCATCTATGGGGCAGCCCCTGGTGACCAGTGAACCAAACAGATTATATTTCTGCCACGGTAGGAGTCCCTGTGGAAGCCATGGCCATACTTCAAATAAATAAAATATACGTTATGTACATTGAAGTGCTAGTGAGCAGAGTAGGGAAAGAGTTGGGAAGCGATGGGAGTGTGGAAGTTTGTAATTTTATGATCCTTTTTATGTATCACTGGATTTGGATTGCTAATATTTTGTTGAGGATTTTTTGCATCCATATTCATCAAAATTATTGACCTGTAATTTTCTTTCTTTTGTAGTGTCTCCGTCTGGTTTTGGTATCAGGGCAATGATGGCCTTGTAGAATGAATTTGGGAGTGTTCCATCCTCTCCCATGTTTTGGGAAGAGTTTGAGAAGGATAGGTATTCGCTCTTCTTTGCATGTTTGGCAGAATTCCCCTGTGAAGCCACCCACTCCTGGACTTTTGTTTGCTGGGAGTTTGTTCTTCGTTTTTTGTTTTGTTTTATTTTCTTTTTGCTTCTGACAAATTCGATTTCACTCCTGGTGATCAGCCTGTTCAGATTGTCTATTTCTTCCTGATGAGGTCTTGGAAGATTGCGTTGTATTTTCCTAGAAATTTGTTCATTTCTTCTCAGTTGTCCCATTTGTTGGCATGTAACTGTTCACAGTATTTTCTTAGGAATTGTTGCATCTCTGTGGTATTGATTGTTATTTCTCCGCTTTTATTTCTTAGTTTGTTTATTTGGGTCCCCTCTCTTTTCTTCTTAGTGAGCCTGGCTAAAAGTTGATCAGTTTTGTTTATCTTTTCAAGAAACCAGGTCTTGGTTTCATTGATCTTTTCAATTTTTTTTTTTTTTGTCTCTGTTTCCTTTCTAATCTTTATCATTTCCTTCCTTCTGCTGACTTTGGACTTTGTTTGTTGTTCTTTTTCTAATTCTTTAGGTGTTAGGTTAGGTGTTTGAGATTTTTCTTGTTTCTTGAGGAAGACCTGTGTCATTTAAACTTCCCTCTTAGAAGCGCTCTTACTGTATCTGATAGATTTTGGAAAGTTGTGTTTCCATTTTGATTTGTCTCGAGGTATTTTCTGATTTCCTCTGATTTCTTCACTAACACATTTTTTTCAGTAGCGTATTGTTTAGTTTCCACATGTTTGTCCTTTTCCCATTTTTCCTTCTGTAATTGATTTCTAGTTTCACCCTGTAGTGGTTGGAAAAAAAAAGCTTGATAGAATTATAATTATATATACTATTATATATTATATATATATAATTAAACAATACTATTATATAGTACTATATGTATATATTATATATAACATTATATATTATGTTATTTATTATTATATATAATATTATATTTAGTACATACTATATATAAAAATCTGCCTAGATTTTTATATATAATGTCTGGATTTTAAAAATCTGTCCAGATTATCATATCTATAATTATATTAAATTTATTATGTATAACGTATATTACTAAATATTATATAACATTGTACCTTATAAAATAGATAATATATTAATAATAGTTATAATGTACTATATATTACATATACTAGGTATAAAAATAAGCATATATATAACATAATTTTATGTATATTTATATATAATATATCTCTGTGTATCTGTATCCTTTAGACCTGGAGTTTCATTTTTACCACGTAAGACAGAGGAAATAAAATTCCCCTGCACACTGTCTCCTCAAATGTATAACATACCATCTTGCACAACCTGGACAGACTTCTCTCCACTCTCATCTTTGGTTTATTGTTTCGGATAAACCAAAAAACAAACACAGGTGAACAAGCAAAATGAATAGTTCAGGTAGACATTGCTGGAGTCGGGTTAACAGGAGGATTCATTTCTTCATATAACCATGCCTCACCTGCGTACTAGGAGTTGAAATCCCAATAGCCAGGGAGACGCCCTCACAGGTCCCCAGGTTTGCTGGCACGTGGGGAGGTGACCAAGACAGAGGATCTCCTTTAGAAAGTCTCCGAGGGAGATCACAGCCATGTTCGTCTTATCGGTGGAAGAAGGAAGCCTTGCATGTCAACCACACCTTCCCCGTCATTCCGGGGCTGTGAAAGGTTCACTGTCTGCTGTTCACTTATCCTGTCGCTGGTCTGGTTTCCAGATTTTGCATTTATGGCTTATAGTCATCAATACAGTGTATCTAAATTCCAGACGTGCCTTCTGTCCTTAGCCAGTCCAGGTATGCAGTTTCCTTAGCCTGAGCAAATTCTCAACCTCGGCACGTTTTCTCTCCCTGTTTTGAATGTTTGTGGACCTTATCTAGATCATCTGGACCTAGTATTTTGGCAATTTCTGGTGATCCCAACTTGGGCACCTGATTAGTTCTTTTAATTCCTGAATAGACAGTTCATCCCTGAAGGAAGGATTGTGATATTCAGCCCACAGCAGTAAGAGACAGCTGGAAATCGAGGGACAGTGCCCAGAGTGAGGGTAGTCATCATCCAACCCAGGTGTGCTTCAGTATTTTAACAACTAGTACACCTGAATATTTGTTCGGACCACGAAGCCGAAGTCTAACACAGAAAATGGGTGCAGAATGTTTTCAGAGCCGTGCTTCTGAATGATCCTGTCTAGAGACCCCTTGGGGATCTTGTGAAAGGCAGATTCTGATTGGGTGTGTTGCCATGACAGCTCACAGGTTATTCACTGTTTGTCTTTCCTGCACTCTTGAGAAATTTCAAAGTGGAGGGCATTTATTCAAGACAAACCTGCCTTTCACAAGTAGAATTTCTTTGAGGATTATATACACCCACATCTCCACCCATTACGAAAAGATGAATGTGCTAATATGTTTTCCTTGAAAACATTCAGAATACAAGCATCTCATTCAGTCTCTCTCTGCCTATTATCAAGGGGGTTGTTTTTCAAGCAAACCGCGTAAAGCAGTGGATGCTGGAAATACTTGACGGGGGAAGCCAGAATCAGATAAAATCACACAGCTCTGCAACTTTCTTAAAAACCTCCAGGGGGAAGCGCTGTCAGATTTCTAAGTTTACAATTAGAAATCAGGTCAGAGTGCCCCAAAGCACATCACTAAGATTCCTTCTTAATTGTTTCTCTCCCTCTCTGACACATGATTTTTAAAATGTACTTATTTTCCCTTGTGTCACATGAAGTGACATTCAGAAATGACTTCTCGGAGACTGAGACACTCAGAATTCACTAGAATACATTTTGGGTTGCAGACAGCAATTGAGTTTAATTGTTGGGAACTTACAGGAAGCTTCCATCAATAGTCTGTGAACGTGTATAAAAATAACAGCACAGGGAATATAGCCAATATTTTATAAAAGTTTAAATGGAGTATAATCTATAAAACTAGTGAATCACTATGTTGTACACCTGAAACTAATATCATATTGTAAACCAACTCTTCTTCAATTTAAATAGATGAATATATAAATAAAAACAACTGAAATGTAAAGAAAATAGTATACAAAAATAAGAGTCTGGAGGAAGAAACATTAAATTACTTTCTTTTCTTCAGTAATTGAACATTGATATATAAAAGTTATGGAGTCGGGCATCTGAGCCAAAATTGTATCTATATCTATCATCTCTTCTTACCTATCTATTTGCCTATCCACCCACCTATCATTAATCTATTATATCCATGTACCATCTATCAAATCTATAAATCTTTCATCTATCCATATCTATTTAGTCTATCCATCCATCCTTCTATCTATCATCTATTTATCATCCGTTCATCTGTCTGTCAATCAACCTATCATTCTATTATGTATCATCTATGCATCTATCCATCCATCTGTCTATCCATCTATTTATCCATCTATTATCTATATATCTATTATCTATCAGCTAGCTATCTATGTATCTATGTATTTATCTCTCTATCTCTATATCAACATTTAAACAAGTTGTATTTACTTATGTTATGCATGTATGTATGTGTATGTATAACTAACTTTAAAAAATCTTGGCACAAAATTACTGGATGCATTTTCTACGAAAGACACTGATTTATGAGGAAAGTATTTTTGCCTCACTTCACTTTGTCTATTACTATTTACTAAACTTAAATCACCATTACACCCTAGTACACTATTAGTGGTAATAGCTTTCTCATTTTACAGAATCATGCCCTGAAACCCAGCATGACTAATTCGCTACAGTTCATACATATTTAGGGAAAAGTGCTGCCATCATATTAGTCTGGTGGCAAAGTCCAAGCCGGTGATCTATAAGCCAGCCACGTGATTGATCAAGGTGATGGCGGCTGTGATTTACAATTTCAAATTTCCTTTACAGTATGGCAGCCACGGATTTTCTGCTATTTGTCTTTGGTACATACCTCTCCATGACCAGTTGAGGATCCTGTACACCTCAACACTATTGGCATTTGGGGCTGGATAAATCTTTTTTTGTGGAGAGCTGCCCTGTGCATTGCAGGGGGATAAGCGGTATCCCCGTGTCCACCCACCAGATGACAGCTGAGGTCATCTGCAACATCACCAATGTCCCCTTGGGGGCAAAAATCACCACAGGCGGTAACTACCACTGCAGATGAAGCTGCTTTGCAAGCTTCTTAGTCTTTTAGACATTGAAACCTACACATTGCTCCTTTCTTAAGGTTTGTTTTTGTTTTGTTTTGTTTTCCTGGAATGTAAACATGGATTTGCTTCCTTGCAAACTACCTGTCTCACTCATTCTTCCTATGATACATAAAGCCTTCATGGAGTCTCTTTCTGAAATTTCTCTGGAATCGGGAAACTCACTTTGCATTTACAAACTTTCACATAATGTTCCTATAGTTCTATTTTAAAAAAGCAGTGGGACATTTTAACTCTGATTATTTTGTGCATGGGAGGTCTTTTCTGGTACATAGATATATCCACATATATAAGTAATGCCTCTCAGAAATCGTTAGGGCATAGATTCCAGAAATGTTGACCATTCGAAGCCTATGAAGGATATGCCCTTTCCCAAAAGATACATATTTCCTTCTTGCCATAGTCCAAAGGGAGTTAGTAAAACCTTCCCTACATCCTAAGATTAGTCTTGGGGATTCATGTAGTAAAGGGATTTCTCAAGTTACCATTAACATGTAGTATCAGGGAATATGTCAACTATCAAGGATAGACACCACTGAGCATCACTGAGTTGAAGAAAACAATGAACTTGGGAGAATATATGTATATTATATTCTTGGAGATATATATATATATATATATATATATATATATATATATATGGCATATAGAGTAGTTGATGGTCCTTGAGGAATCCAATTAGAAATCCATTTTCTGAGCTCACCAGAAAATGTGTATTTATTTACAGTATAACTGGAGTTTGACAAAAATTGTTACAAGAAATCAAATAAAAATAAAGTGAAACTAGAAGTGGACCAGTTGGGATCTGTTCTAGGTTATTTTGTCAGTATAATTTACCATCCACTTTGGATTTGTCTAATGGTTTATCTCTCATTTTTCTTAGTGTAATTGTCTAGAGCCTTATAAGTTCAGATGAAACACATTTCAGTGCTGTTTTACATGTAGTCCTAATGATAGCTAGAAAATAATTAATATTCATGATATTTCACACTCTCTTTTATTGAATTGAGTAAATGGAAATCAAATACACCTTTAAATGAATGATATGTATAAAACACTTTAGATGACCTGAGTTTTTCCCATAGTTATTTATTATGGTGATATTTCTCACCTTCTTATATCTTGGATCCAAAATGTTGGAAACAGTATATTCTCTAATTTCACATGTAAGAGTATTATTACAGTGCATGGATGTAATATGTATTGAACAATTTTAAAGTTGAAATATAATTCAAATAGGAAAATATGGTATCAATGTTAGAATATATTTAGAATAATAATCATATAATAAAATATCGCCATATCTTCAAAATAATTCCAAGTGTGTTTAAACCAATGAAATTTTAGTGGGTACCACTGCCTACTCTTTGATCTCAAAGACCAATATATTTTATAAAAAGGTGATTATAGAATAACCTTCTCTTAGTGATGAACTAAAGAGTTTAATGAAGGGTTTAAAGTGATGAATGACTCTATATTGTTTACCTGTAGTCTTTTAATATATATTCAATAAATAATTCTGCTTAGGCATTTTATTTCACCAGATAGAGCTGCATTTGATTAATTGCTGAGAACTGGACATCCATGGCCCTGGGGTTTACATGTGATCTTTTTTTTTTTTTTTTTTTTTTAAAAGGCGAAAGATTTATTCGATATGAAGAGAAACCAGAGTATTTACATGTGATCTTAACTGAATTAACCAATTGAATTTCCTTGTCACTGATTTTTGGGGAGAGTCATTTTTGGAATCCTGTTAACTTTATCATTTTATTTCTTTTATCTGGGCCGCTTCTCCATGGGATACCCATTGTATATTGAAACGGCACTTTGTACAGGGAAATGAGCAAGGATTTGCAAAACAATATGGTTTAAACTAGTGTTTGTGTAGGAAAATGTGTAAAAATAAAGGATGACTTCAAATAAAGTGAAAGCGGTGTTTTTTCACTTATCGAAATCTATTTTTTTGGAACAGCCAACTTGGAGGCCATGTGTTGGGTGTATAATACTTTTTTTATTAAAAATTGGAAGAAGAATTCAAAAATCTATCTGCAGGACCTCAAAATCCGATTTCAGTTTCTCTATTAATAAGAATTTTTTAGGCAGTGGAAATAGTTATATTATGCATTTATATGGTTAGAGAGAATCTGAACAAACGTGCAGCGTTCTAAAGAGTTTCCAGGGACGTGAAAATTGATAATTAAATTCTGTACTATACATTGTCTGTTGTTCGTATGTATTCAGAGCTCTGAAACTCAAGGGATTTAAACATAGACTGTCACAGTGATATATTTGCCTTAAAATCTTATAAAGCACGGATGGCTGTGATAATCTGCTCCTTATTTTATAGCCCTTACTGTTTTCCTACAATGGTTTGTTCAGGGAGATTACATAGTGAAAGGAATACACAAAAATATACATTGAATTTAAAACGCTGAAACGCTGTTATAGACAGGAATAACGCTCTTTTGTATTCATGGGTCCTTAATCCTCAAACACAAGCAGTGACCAATAGATGATGACGATTTACCACCTGAATTCTGTTTCGGGTCCTGATACCACGTTTCCTTTCTGTATGGCTCTCTCTCTGGGAAGGCTATGTGCCTGGCAATAGAATATCCTTAACCAATGAGAGAGCTATCTCATGTGATCCGCTTGTATCCCATAATATATTACATCGTGGCCATAATTATCCGCATCGCAGAAGACTGCTATAGATGTGGCCAGTAGTGTAAATGTTGGATTCTGTAAACAGTGTGTGAGCACCAAAAAAGAGGAAGAAAATAAGAAAATCAGAAAGGAGAGAGAAGGATCTGAACGCTAAAACAAAAGTGTAAAAGCATTTCTTTATTCAAGGCAAAGAGCATTTCTGGAAGGTTGTTGACAGTAAACACATTTATGGCCGATGGCAATATATAACATACATCGTCAAGTTTCCCCCCTGTATTCAGCTGACATACACAGCTGTTGCAAAAACTTCAGAAGCGTTCCAGAAGATTGTGAGTGAAATGGGAAGCTGATGAGGTCTGAATAAAACAATAAGAATACTTAACAAAAACGTGCACGTTCATTGGTAAACATCCGTTGCGTATAGGGCAATTAACAATATTAGTGATTCTGCGTCCACAGTAAAGTGATGATAGCAAACAGACCACCTGAGCCATCTGTAACCTTTTAATAAAGTTGTGAATCAATTTCCAACCTCCAGAAAATGAAAATTGTGCAAGAGAGCAATCTAAGAGTTTAATCAGTTTTGATGTTTTCCAAGTGAATTCATATTGCACTGGTTACTTTGTTTTGGGTTTTCTCATGCCCAGAAATGAATGAAAACGTATCTTTTCAGATGTTTTACTGACTTCAGTGATTATCGGATTTATTCATTTCAAGCTGTGGTTTAAGCACATATGATGGGCAAATGGGTATGCTAACATCCAGACATGCAAATAGAAACGTAGTATCTGGGGATCGGCAGACGTAACCCTCCCTGCAATATTTCTAAATATGCCACATTTGGCAGTTAGCAGAATAAAGTTCTGGTTACATATCATCATTTTTTAAATTAATTTTTAAAATCGAAGTATAGTTGATTTTCAATGTTGTGTTAGTTCCAGGTGTACAGCAGTGATTCAGTATATTATACTCCAATAAAGATGTTTAAAAAAAAGTATTTAAGAAGCAATTGTTATACTCAAGGTATAACAGTTGTTATTCTCAAGGGGCACTACCTCTGAAAATAAAGGGATGGATACATCATGGGACTCAGAATCTAGGGAGAACTCTCTGTGATTGCACCTTGACCACAGAGCTGCCATTTCTATCCCGGGAATAAGATACTATGGGTGGAACTCAAAGGAAGTGGAAAAGGATTCACTTCATAGTGATGTCTGAGCTGAGAGTTCAGAGTTGGGCAGGGCTTCACCAGTCAGGCGAAACACATCCAGAAGGGGGTCTTCCTGCAGTACAAGAGGGATATTCCAGGCGGGGGTATCAGTGGGAGCAAATGTACGTGGGGAAAGGTGAGCTGCTGGGATCAACCGCAAGGGCGGCCATCATCCTGTACTACATGGATGTGTCCATCCCTAAGGGCATTTAATTCCCTATCAAACTCTGATGACCTGTCAGTTTATAGTTTTCTCTTGGTGAATTGTCTTGGGACCATGTTGCCACTGAACACATACAGTCTAGCTGAGCCTTTGAGGATTAGTGCATATGTCTCAAGAATCTTGCAAAAAAAACAAAAAACAAAAACAGTGATTACAGATGTTAAGTAATTGTATCTTGAACGTGTTTCTGCTGTTTGCATTCTTTCTTTTTTGTGTGTGTGTGATAACAGATCAATTTTAATTCTAGCACCTGAAGCTATACAAGGGTATGCTTTATAATCTTCATGGAACTGTTGTACACATTCAATAAAGTGATAACTGTGCAATAACATTTAGTATCTCAAAATCAGGAACATACTTTTGAATTGTTTAAACACAATCCACAGAATTAAAAACAAAATCAGAAGTCACCCACAGTTATACTAATTGTCAATTAAAAGTTTTACCATTTACTACTTGATATAGCAGTCAATATCTAATAGGGGATATCGGAAGTGATTTCAGATTCTCATCCTGTTGTACTCTATTGGGAAGGTTTCTTGAACAGCTATGTGACTGGCCAAAGGTGGGTACAACCAGGGCCAGAACAGCATGTAAGGTTCTACCACAGTTTCTGTAGTTTTCACTTTTTTTCCTTTGTCAGCTAAAAGTGAACAGTGAGAATTAAATACTTATCTTTACATATGCACAAGGTATGCTGTGAAAGTGTATTTGCTTACAAACATATAAAAATACTTGTTAACTAGTTTGATAAGAAAATAATGTATAAAAGTATATAGCAAAACATTAATCATCTCTGACCCTGGAAAGATCAATTCCATATTTTATATTACAAACAAAAACAGTTTTAGTTTTTTTGAATCCCTTATCCAGAAATACTTGAAAAGGAAGACAGACAGAAATTATTTATTTTTACTCTCAACATGGCTGTGAAAGAGTTAAATTAAAAAACCAAGAACACTAAAATGCCTAAGTCCAGAATGAGTCCAAATATTTGGCCACACAGAATATTATCTTTAGGAATAATAGTAAAGGCTTTACACGCAGTTTTTAACCTATAAATACAGTAGGCATTTTGGTATTTTGGCCACTGGAAAACAAAAGGCTATAGCATCAGTAAAGGTCTGAGATGTCTCACTTTTGTGGATTCAATTCAGTGTATTTAAGGTTAACTAAAGTTGACATCAAAATTTTTAGAGATAGGCAAAAATTCACATTTAAAAAAAACTCCCTACGTTTCTATTTAGAGTAACAGTAGGCAATATGATTCCAGAAGTTAAAAGTTATTTCACAACCTATGACTTCAGCTTGGCAAACAGCTTAGGTTCCAAAACGGATCCATCCCTATTAAAAGTAAGCCCTTAAAAAAAGAATGTGGCTGTGTATATAGATATCCATTTTAAAGGAATCAGATAATCTTTGAAGCAGCCTTAGTGTTTCCTTTAAATCTGTCTTGACTGACCATTGGATTAGCTTCATGGAAAGGAATTAGCCAGCTTCTTGGTCTAAGGCTACCACGGTGATCATTTATCTAAGGCTAGAAAGGTACCAACCTGATGTAAACTGTAAGGAGAGAAGGAGAAGATAAGGGCTTTTCCTGGCAGTTGGTAGCTAAAATTCAAGGGATTCTTAGAAAATGACACAGTGGCAGCCTTTCTTGTCTTTTTTTTTCCGTGTTGGTTCTGGTGAAGGAGGACATTCCTGCTCTTGAAATTTCCTTATAACCCGGACAAGTTCATGGAAAGCTTGATCTACATTCATCCTCATCTTTGCCGACGCCTGCATGTATGTTACCTTAAGTTGTCGTGCTAACTGCTGTCTTTCTTCCTGCGTTACCTGTCTCTGATGATCCAGATCTGCTTTATTACCAATTAAAATCATTGGAAACTCATCACGATCCTTTACTCTGAGAATCCGTCTTTGAAACTAATAGATTTCTTCAAAACTGCCTCTATCTGTGACTGAAAAGACCAACAGGAAACCCTCGCCAGTTCTCATATACTGTTCTCTCATAGCTCCAAACTCCTCTTGTCCTGCTGTATCCAGACTATCTAGCCGGGCTGCCCGGTCATCTAATCACGCACTGCTTTGTGTAGGAATCCTCAGTGGTTGGATCATAATCCGTTACAAAACAGGACTGGATGAACTGGATGGTGAGCGCCGACTTGCCCACGCCGCCCCCACCGACCACCACGAGCCGGTACTTCTCTTGGCCGGAGCCGTCCCGCCAGCCGGCCGCGGCCACGGGGACGCCGCCGACCCCAGCCCGGCCACGCCGAGCCGCCGCCCGCCCTAGGCCCGGCTCCGGGGACTTGTGCGGCCGGCGGGCTGCGGGCGAGCGGCCGGGCGGGGGTCCCGGGCGCCAGGAGCTGCTGGAGGGCCGGTCCGGCGGCAGCGCGGCCCCCCGGCTGGCCGGGTCTCAACCGAGGCGCGGAGAAGCGAGGTGACCGCAGCGGCGAGGGGCTGCAGCGTCCGGGGGGCGCACTCCTGCCTGTTTGCATTATTTCTTCACATACGGCGTATGTTTTTGCCCACGTTTAGCCCTGGAAGTCATGTGATACTTGCCATATTTTCTCATCACCCCTTTCCTTGCAAGTTATCACACTCATTTCATCTTTAATGCACAAATGAAAGGGAAAAGCCAAGGATTGCCAGTCGTTTACAAAGAAAGAACAGGACAGAGGGGGCTAAAATGGAAGAAAAAAAGAATAACTGTTTTAAAAGATAACAGACATATTTCCACTAATAAGCAAGAAATTTAACATTTATTTTATGTTAAGAGAATTTCAAGCAATGATTCAATCTTAAATCAACAACACCTTTCTATAAAATCCAAAGAATCAAAAAACAATAAACAGGGAATTCCCTGGCGGCCCAGTGGTTAGGACTCCGCGCTTTAACTGCCAAGGGCCTGGGTTCAATCCCTGGTTGGGTAACTAAGATTCTGCAAGCTGTGTGGAGGCCAAAAAAAAGTGTTTCTCAAAAACGAGAAATAATTATAGAAATTTGAAGATATGATTAAAAATTATTTATTTAATATAAATGGGAATTTAACAGTAGAATAAACTGGACCTCTTTTTTTTTTTTTTTTTTTTTTTTTTTTTTTTTGCGGTATGTGGGCCTCTCACTGTTGTGGCCTCTCCCATTGCAGAGCACAGGCTCCGGATGCACAGGCCCAGTGGCCATGGCTCACGGGCCCAGCCATTCCGCGGCATGTGGGATCTTCCCAGACCGGGGCACGAACCCGTTTCCCCTGCATCGGCAGGCGGACTCTCAACCACTGCGCCACCAGGGAAGCCCTGGACCTCTTTTTAAATTAATTTATTTTTATTTTTGGCTGCGTTGGGTGTTTGTTGCTGTGCACGGGCTTTCTTTAGTTGCCGCGAGCAGGGACTACTCTTCGTTGTGTGTGGGCTTCTTATTGCGGTGGCTTCTCTTGTTGCTGAGCACAGGCTCTAGGCACACGGGCTTCAGTAGTTGTGGCACGTGGGCTCAGTAGTTGTGGCACACGGGCTTAGTTGCTCTGCAGCATGTGGGATCTTCCCAGACCAGGGCTCAAAGCCATGTCCTCTGCATTGGCAGGCGGATTCTTAACCACTGCACCACCAGGGAAGTCCCTGGACCTCTTTATAAAATAAAATACATTTGTCTATATGTAGATCAAAAAAAGTGATTTTATTTTATTATTTATTTATTTTATTATTTATTTATTCATTTTTAACATTTATTGAAGTATAGTTGATTTACAGTGTTGTGCTTATTTCTGCTGTACAGCAAAGTGATTCCGTTTTACATATATATTTACATTCTTTTTCATTTTCTTTTCCATTATGCTTTATCCCGTGATATTGAATAGAGTTCCCTGGGCTGTACAGTAGGATTTTGTTATTTATCCATTCTATATATAACAGTTTGTATCTGTTAATAACAAACTTCCAATATATCTTCACCTTGGCAACCACAAGTCAGTTCCCTATGTCTGTGAATCTATTTCTGTTTTGTAAATAAGTTCATTTGTATTTTTTTTTCTTCTTTAGATTCCACATATAAGCAATAACATAAGATCTTTGTCTTTGTCTGGCTTACTTCACTTAGTATGATCATCTCTAGGTCCATCCATCTTGCTGCAAATGACATTATTTCATTCCTTTTTATGGCTGAGTAATATTCCATTGTGTATATGTACCACATCTTCTTTATCCATTCATCTGTTGATGGACATTTAGGTTGCTTCCATGTCTTGGCTATTGTAAGTAGTGCTACTATGAACATAGGGGGTGCATGCCTCTTTTCAAATTAGAGTTTTTGTCTTTTCCAGATATATGACTATGTGAATTATAGTTTTGTCTGGATATATGCCCAGGAGTGGGATTGCTGGATCACATAGTAACTCTATTTTTAGTTTTTGAGGAGCTTGCATAATGTATTCCATAATGGCTGCACCAATTTACATTCCCACCAACAGTGCAGGAGGGTTCCCTGAGAAAAGTGATTTTAAAAAGGTGGGGAGGACTTCCGTGGTGGTGCAGTGGTTAGGAGTCTGCTAGCCAATGCAGGGGACACCGGTTTGAGCCCCAGTCCAGGCAGATCCCACATGCCGCGGAGCAACTAAGCCTGTGTGCGACAGCTACTGAGCCTGCCCTCTAGAGCCCACGTGCCACAACTACTGAGCCCACATGCCACAACTACTGAAGCCCGCGCACCTAGAGCCCGCACATGGCAACGAAGAGGAACGCCTGCTCTCTGCAACTAGAGAAAGCCCGTGTGCAGCAATGAAGACCCAACACAGCCAAAAAATAAATAAATAAATGAATAAATATTTTAAAAATAAATAAATAAAAAGTTGGGGAAGATGGTAAGAGAAAGAAGGCAGATTCAGGAAGTCAAATATCTGTCTTAATAGAGAAAACAAGTGCAGAAAATATTAATGAAAGATGAGGAGGAGAAAAACTTTCTATGTCCAGAAAAAAGAAATGTTAAATTTTAAGATTGAATTTTTAGAGGGAGAAGGGGAGAGAGGAAAAAAATAGTGAGACAGCGATGGAGAAAAAAGAGGGAGGTGGGGAGGAAGACCTTTATTAAACACTAAAGATACTGAAGACTTCAAAAGTTGAGGAACGTCTAAATATCTACAGACAAGAGTGGGAAAAGCGTTCTGTATAAGGAGAATTACTGAGATATTGAAAGGAGAAGACAGACACGTGATCCCTTCACAATTTCAGAAGACATATCTTTAGCTTAGAATTTTATATACTGTCCATGAAGGACAGTGTAAAATCAATACAGATTGTAGTGATTTAAGAACATTTACTGCCCACCTCTGTTTATGATAGACTTTCACTCAAGCATGTACCTTCATCAGAATTATATTTTGTACCTCAGGAATCTAACCATTGCCCCATCAAGGTTGAAGTTTCATCTCTCTAAACACAATGTGGGTACTCTGGATGTTTATTTTTAGAATTCATATATATATATATAATGTAAAAGAGACAGTCATGTATTTATAGAATACAGTGAAATGATAGGCACCTAAAAAAACTCTAAAATTATTTAGTTATTCCCACCAGAGGTGAACAAACCCGAATGTCCTTAATGTTTTTTTTTTGTTTTTTGTCCTTAATGTTTATTTTTTACATTTTGAAGAGTAAATGGGTGAGGTATAAAATAATTGAATCAACCATTAATATTTTAAGTATACTACTTAAAGTTATAAAAGTCAGCATGAGAAAAATTAAAAATAACACTATAAATACTATCACGCCTTTCTTAAATATTGTAATTTTCTAAACCTTTGTACATGTAGCAGTTGAGATTGTAAATAAGTTGAGTCCATTAAAGTAAGTTGATGTCAAAGTGTCCTAGTATCCCTGCTCTGATAACATGCTGGAACATATTTTTTTATTTCTATAATGTGTTTATTCTCCCTAATTTAATCTTTATCATATTTTTGTATTACAGAAGTCAAATATTTATTCCATCATTTAAAAATTCTATTTTAAAACATCATCTCCCAGTGTATGGCTGTATTTTGCTTTCTTTCATGGTATCTTTTGTTTAAGAATGTTCTTTTAAACAAAAGAGGAAAAAAAAAAGAATGTTCTTAATTTGAGTATAACTAAATGTATCCATGTTTTCCTTTTTGTCTTATTCTTTTAGTATAGTTTTCAAGAATTCTTTCAAGGAAAGCACTCAGAGTGTCCACCACTTCGGATAGCAAGTACCTCATCTCAGTGTAAGTATAATAGTCAAAACAGGGAACAACATAAGATATCTTAAAATGAAGTGTCAATTTAATCAGTTGTGGAATGTTCATGTCAGATTATACTAATGAAAAACAGTGTGAATATTTACTGACAGAAATATATACTGTAGGAGTACAAAGTGTGTAAAAGTTGGAGTATATGTTCATTATACATTACAGTATTTGTAATTCACATAGATTGTGCACACAAAACATATGAGAAGAAAAATAAATGTTTTATTTTTCTGCATTGAACATATATTGCTTCTGTAATACAAAAATATGATAAAGATTAAATTAGGGAAAATAAACACGTTAGAGAAATGCAAAATATTTTCCACTGTGATATGCCAGTGTGGGAACTAGAACACTTTGACATCAGCTTACTTTTATGGACTCTAAACTTATTTACAAGCTCACACTTTAAACTTCTACATGAACTTACCTAATCAGCTCTGGGGTAATGAACTTTAAGGATGAAAATTAAATGCCAGACTGAACGGAGACTAACCTTCCCTGACCAGGGGAGTGAAGAGAGAGAAAAAGCAAAATGTATAGTATAGCTGTTTTGAGAGTAAAAAGCAAACCACAGAGCACATAATACTTTGTTAGAAACATTACAGAAAAAAACATAAAAAGGAAAACAATCTACCACATGGTATAAAGTGCCATATGCTATATTTTCTGAAAAATAACCATACAAATTTAATGACAGACAACAATTAATTCAACTTTTACAAAGTCAATAAGAAGTTTCAGACTTCAGTATTTAAAATTTTAAATATTTACTTAATTAAGAAACATCCCGGGACTTCCCTGGTGGCACAGTGGTTAAGAATCCCCCTGCCAATACCGGGGACACGGGTTTGAGCCCTGGTCAGGGAAGATCCTACATGCCGCAGGGCAGCTAAGCCCGTGGGCCACAACTACTGAGCCTGTGCTCTAGAGCCCGTGAGCCACTACTACTGAAGCCCGCGCGCCTAGAGCCCATGCTGTGCAACAAACGAAGCCACCGCAATGAGAAGCCCGCGCACCGCAACGAAGAGTAGACCCCGCTCGCCGCCACTAGAGAAAGCCCGCGTGCAGCAAAAAAGACCCAATGCAGCTGAAAATAAATAAATAAATAATAAATAAAATAAATAAATTAAAGAAAGGAAACATCCCACATTTATATGAATGTATGTGGGTTCCAGAAAAATTAGTTAAATAATTTGCAATGATGATAAATCAACTAGGGAAACAGTATAAAAAAATGAAGTGGACAACAATGACATTCATTTACATACCAAAAGGGACAGTCTCTCTTGTGATTAAAATATTTCACAAAAATGTATCGTGAATACATTTTCTCCATATTATGGATGTTATTGCTTGGAATGAGCAATTTTTATTTTTTATTTTATTTATTTATTTTTTTCGGTATGCAGGCCTCTCACTGCTGTGGCCTCTCCCGTTGCGGAGCACAGGCTCCGGACGCGCAGGCTCAGCGGCCATGGCTCATGGGCCCAGCCGCTCCGCGGCATGTGGGATCTTCCCGGACCGGGGCACGAACCCGCATCCCCTGCATCAGCAGGCAGACTCCCAACCACTGCACCACCAGGGAAGCCCCAATGAGCAATTTTTAAATCAGTGCAGAAGAAAGTAATATTGGGCGTCTTTTTCAAAAAGGCAAGACCTGACTTCCCTGGTGGTGCAGTGGTTAATGAATCCACCCGCCAGTGCAGTGGACATGGGTTCGATCCCCAGTCCAGGAGGATCCCACATGCCATGGAGCAACTAAACCTCTGCTCCACAACTACTGAAGCCCGCACACTCTAGGGCCCGCATGCTGCAACTACTGAAGCCTGTGCACCTAGAGCCTGTGCTCTGCAACAAGAGAAGCCCCCACTGGCTGCAACTAGAGAAAGCCTGTGCACAGCAAGGAAGACCCAACGCAACCAAAAAACCCCAAAAAACAAAAAAATGGAATATCTATGAAGTGCAGTAAAGCAAAGCATGATAAACTTAGGTCTGCCTGTATGTATATATGTATGTGTGTATATATATATATATATATATTATACTGTCGACCGAAGAAAATGCATGACCTAGGAGCTGAGAATTACATTTCATTCAGGCATCTTAACAGAGGACTATGGAACTCGGAAAGGCAGCCAGCATCTCAGAGAGCTCTGAGGGTCTGTTCCAAAGAGGTAAGGGAGGAACCTGGATATATAAGAGCTTTTGCTAAAAAAAAAAACAAAAACCATAAAACCAAAAATATGTAGTCAAACATGGAAAGATTACAACTAATCTCACACACACACACACACACACACACACACACACACACACACACACACACACACACACACACACACACACACACACACACACACACACACACACACACACACACACACACACACACACACACACACACACACACACACACACACACACACACACACGACCCAGACATCTCAAGTTAATGAATTTAGTACCTTTCTGTGTATGGGAAGATGCAGGAGTCTGGACTCACTGAAAGCATTCCTTTGATCTGCACCTTAGCAATCTAAGGGCAGTGTCCTACTTTTTTCTATTGAATCCCCTCAGGGGGCACAGTTGGGGGCAGCTGCAGTGGCTGAGGGCTTGATGGCTGCAACATCCTTTGTTTACTGATATGGCAGGTGACAGTTTTTATATATGATGAAAAACTATAATAAAATCAGTAAGAAAAGATACAGGACCCCATACAAACATGTTAAATGATATTCACACATTGGTCATAGAGACTGTATATAGGGAAGCTAAGGACTCACTTACTGTGACAAAATTTGACTAAAATTGTCATTCACATGTGGATGAAAAAATTAATCAATAGTCAATCTAAGAAAGAAATGGAAAATCTTTTTTAAGCCAACCTGAGGATTCTAGCTCAGGAGACCATCTTTGAGAAAGCTCTGAGGACTGTTTCATCTGTTAGACGTCAAGCACAGCTATATAAGTTTTTGAGACCAAGGGTCATACATCAAAGTAACATAATGACAGTTTACAGAGTCCAACAAGGCGAATAGCGGGTTATTGTGACCCCCTCCCAGGACTGAGAAAGGAGTGTTATCCCCTAAGGAGCTACTTTGCTGGTGCCAAGAGGAAATGCTATTTTTGTTTTGTTTTGTTTTGTTTGTGTCTGGTGAGCAGGCATTACTATTTCCTCTAAGGGAATCTCACTAATACACAACGCATATGCACAGTACATTAAAGGGATGGGTAGTGGCCCAAGGGACAGAGAAAGAATTATATGTTGAAAATTTTTTTCCTGAATGAACCTATCTATGAGGCAGGAATAGACTCACAGAAACAGAGAACAGACCTGTGGTTGGCAAGAGGGGGTGGGAGAGGAACGGAGTGGGAGTTTGGGATGAGCGGATGCAAACTATTACATACAGAATGGGTGAACAACAAGGTTCTACTGCAGAGCACAGGGAACTACATTCATCCTGTGATAAACAACAATGGAAGAGAATATGAAAAAGAATATAGATGTGTGTAACCGTGTCACTTTGCCGTACAGCAGAAATGAACACAACGTTGTAAATCAACTATACTTCAAAAAAAGGGAAAGAGGCAAAAAAAAATTTTGGGGGGGTTCTGCCTTAAAAATAATTTTATTTCCTCACACTAAATGCACAAAATTCTTACTCCTAAGATATTGTCTTGGGCTTCCCTGGTGGCGCAGTAGTTGGGAGTCCGCCTGCCGATGCGGGGGGCGCAGGTTCGTGCCCCAGTCCGGGAAGATCCCACATGCTGCGGAGCGGCTGGGCCCGTGAGCCATGGCCGCTGAGCCTGCGCGTCCGGAGCCTGTGCTCCGCAACGGGAGAGGCCGCAACAGTGAGAGGCCCACGTACCGCAAAAAAAAAAAAAAAAAAAAAGATATTGCCTTATTAATATATAAAAACGTGTTTCTGCATCACTCTGAGGTTTACAATACAAGGCAACTTCATAGAAGAAATCAATGCAGAGATTTCTTTCTAGTTTGAGCCCTTCAGGTGACTTTCAATCTTTACCTCCCATCATAAACGAGAACGCTTTCATGTACAGGAGGAAATCATTGCGTCTCAATAAACAACGAAGGGATTTTTTTTAAACAGGTACCTTCAAATATGTTAAGCAAGCACGCTTTATCAATTTTTTAAAAAAAATAAATAGCATTCGCCTGAATTTGGCCTTATGGGGGCTGGAAGGAGGCGGCCCAGAGTAAATACCCGTGATACTGTGGTTTATAATAAGAACTATTTATTTGGTCTTCATCCCTGTGTCTGATGCAGAGCTCCTTCCTAACCAGCACCCTTAGAATTTCGTGTGCTGGCGCTAGTCAGGTGTGTTTTGTTATGTTAATGAGGTTGCTTGTGCATTGCCCCTACTTCACCTGTGGATGGGGGCGGTTGCCAGGGGAACTGGCCAGGGGCGGAGGGGGTGGAACTAATAACTCCGGGAAGAGGAGAGGCTGCAGGTTGAATCAATCCCCAGTGGCCGATGAGTTAATCGATCACACCTGGGTGAGGAAGCCGCCTTAAAGCCCGAGAGGTCAGGGCTTGGGGAGCTTCTGCGTTGGTGAACTCCTGGCCGCTGCGTGAGGGCGCAGGAGCTCGCGTCCCTTCCCGTAGCCTTGCCTACGCGTCTCGTCTCAGAAACCGGTGAGTTATGTCCTTTTGTCATCGCTTGGTGTTCTAGGAAGTAAACCGGTCCTCTGAGTTCTGTGAGCTGCTCTGGGGGTGGGGTTGGAGGGGCGTTGGAATCACCCCCCTTTAGCCGGCTGCTCAGAAGCCCAGGTAACAACTTGAACTTTGGATGGGCGTCTGAATTGTGGTGGCGGAGGGGGGGTTCTCGGAGGACTGAGCCCTCAGCCTGTGGGGTCTGATGCTTCCTCAGGCAGAAAGTGTCGGAACGGCGTTGAACTGGTTGGTGGTGACGGCCCCACGCCCCAACTCCGCACACACACCGGAAAGGGGTGACCAGACCCGTTTTCCTACCTCCCGAGGTTGCTGGGTGCACTTTCCCTGCTTTCCTCTCCCTTGTTTGCCCCCCGTAGCTTAGAGCATTCGAGTGTTATTTATTTTTTTTGTGTGTGGTACGCGGGCCTCTCACCGCTGCGGCCTCTCCCGTTGCAGAGCACAGGCTCCGGACGCGCAGGCCCAGCGGCCATGGCTCACGGGCCCAGCCGCTCCGCGGCATGCGGGATCCTCCCAGACCGGGGCACGAACCCGCGTCCCCTGCATCGGCAGGCGGACTCCCAACCACTGTGCCACCAGGGAAGCCCTCGAGTGTTATTTTTGTTGGTTTTACAACCGAGTCGGTTTCTCCAAAGTTTGCTTCTAAGACGGTGGGGAATTGGATTTAAAATAAAATCTTGTGTTTAATGCTCATGAAAAGGCCGCGATGAGAATTGCATTAATCAGCTACTCGGATCGGCGTCTCGTTCTCAGTGTTGAAAGGATCAGCTTGTTTGATAGCTGTGGCAAAATTACATTTCATTTGCTGCAGCCGTTTCAAAGTTAATAAAAGCTAAACAAGGGCTAGATTGAAATGGAAAATGAGTAAATGCTGATGCAGGCGGGGAGCCTCCGAGCTGAGACTCAGTCGCTGAGCCTTTAAACAATTCATTTGAGACTCAGTAACTCATTATGGAAAAGAAAATGTTCAAATGCACTAAGATGTGGAATGAAAAATGAAAGACCTGTTTTTCGCTTTATCTTAATGACAATCTGTGATTGGTTTTGTATTTAAATAAATATATATTATATATGGTAACATACTTAACCTATTAATAACCTATGGTTGTATATCTGTAAATATATACATCTATATAATTTATATACTCTGTAAACATTTATATATAAACATGTTTGTATATCTATAAATATAACATATATACATATGTAACATTATATATGTATACAAAATTGATATATAAACATTGTTGTATATAAACCTAAAATGTTAATAAGTTAAGTATGTTAACATTTGTTACTATATTTATGTATATGTATATATAAAATGAAATTTTGAACCAGTATCTTATTATTCTTTCTATTGTATAAATGACTGCAAATAAATTAAGTAAAGTTAACGAGGGGAAGAATGTATGCATAGGTGGATCATTCACAGATTCAGAAGCAAGTTCTTTAAAGATTTAGGAAACTGAATTACTGTGATAAGACTCCAGGCTTGTTAAAAGCCGCTCAGTTGGGTGATAGATTCTTTAAAACTACATCTTTCATAATGGCAGCTTTTGAACTGAGGAATGACCCAGTCTCAGTGTTCTTTGGAAATATTCGTCATCTACGTTTTTTTTTTTTTTTTTTTTTTTTTTTTTTTGCTGTACGCGGGCCTCTCACTGCTGTGGCCTCTCCCGTTGCGGAGCACAGGCTCCGGACACACAGGCTCCGCGGCCATGGCTCGCGGGCCCAGCCGCTGCGCGGCATGTGGGATCTTCCGGGATAGGGGCACGAACCCGTGTCCCCTGCATCGGCAGGCGGACTCTCAACCACTGCGCCACCAGGGAAGCCCCATCATCTACGTTTTTTTATTTCTTATTTTTTTGCGGTACACGGGCCCCCCACCGCCGCGGCCTCTCCCGCCGCGGAGCACAGGCTCCGGACGCGCAGGCTCAGCGGCCATGGCTCACGGGTCCAGCCGCTCCGCGGCACGTGGGATCTTCCCGGACCGGTGCACGAAGCCGTGTCCCCTGCATCGGCAGGTGGACTCCCAACCACTGCGCCACCAGGGAAGCCCCGTCATCTACGTTTTTAAATTCTAAGAGTTGTCCACCGTAAAGTTACAAATTGTCTCATTTGAGACAGGCTATGCAATCAACACAAGCTGAAATAAATAAATTGTAAAGTCATTTCAGTGTATTGGAAGTTGATTGATTTCAAAGGAAGCAGAACATTGAGCTTGATCATGATCTCTGAAGGTACCATATATAAAGAATCATGTTTACTCTGGAAGGAAGCATAGAAAAAAATGAAAGAGAACCTGATTTTGGCCTTTTTACCAAAAAACCATATGAAAAATTTCCATTGAGGACTATCTGAACTGACCTTTAGGCCAGCTTGGTATATTTTATTGTGGATAGCTGTGTCCTACACGCTTTTTTTTTTTTTTTAAATAAATTTTATTTATTTAATTATTTTTGGCTGAGTTGGGTCTTGGTTGCAGTGTGCGGGCTTCTCATTGCGGTGGCTTCTCTTGTTGCAGAGCACAGGCTGTAGGCACGCGGGCTTTAGAGTGCAGGCTCAGTAGTTGTGGCGCACGGGCTTAGGTGCCCCGCGGCATGTGGGATCTTCCTGGACCAGGGCTCGAACCCGTGTCCACTGCGTTGGCAGTCAGATTCTTAACCACTGCGCCACCAGGGAAGCGTCTACACTCTCCTTAATGATTTTTGTATGCCCCTTGATCTTTTTTCATACTTATTGAGTCATCTAGGTTCTTATAATGCGTGGATATGGTGATTAAGTCACAGCTTCCAGAAAATCTCTGGTATTTTTATCTCTCCTAATAATTTTGCCCTCTGGTTGGATACTTAAAAGATACTGGAGGGGAAGAATTGTTTAGAGTTAGCATTTTGGAGCTGAGCCATCCAAGGGTCACAGATTAGATTAAGTTTTGAACCTTACAGCTCTGGGTGGAAAAATTCCTAAATTGATGAAATTCTCTTGGCATTTTGGGCAAATGCCTGCAACAGCAATTTAATCCTCCCTTTATTTTAATCTCAAAGAGCAGCAGTGATTATAAGACAAGAATCTAAGCACAAACTGACTACAAAAACTAGGCTAGATTAGAAGAATATAAACAACAGGTGATAGGAAGTATGGGTTACATTTGGGTAAGAAATACTGTACAGCAATTGACTAAACTGATGTTAGGAAAATGCAGAAGTAGACAAGATAGACCAATACATAATTCTGAAAGGTTTGACCAACATGGGGTGGTACCATTATGAACAGAAATAATGAGATTAGAGAGATACTAATTTGGGTAAATTTAATTGGGTAAATGAAATTATTTTAAATTTTCAAAAAATTGATGGAGCAACTACAAAGTGGTGTTTTTTTTGTAATGACCAGTTTAACATGCTTGCCTTGTTTCACCATCTTTGAAAAAACATAGAACTCTTTCATTTTCATTCTCTCTCTCACACAAATGATAGTTCACTTTAAGCCCTGTTAGCAGGATGTTTTATATTTTCCTCATAAATCTTCTCTATAACAATTCTCCATGGCTTCTAAAGACAAGGTCTGCATGATACTACAGTGGTGAATACATGTTATTATTTGTCGAAACCCATAAAATTCACAACATCAAGAGCAAACCCTGATGTAAACGATAGATGGTGATGATGTTGCAGTCAATGTAGGTTCATCAGTTGTAGCAGTTATACCATCTGGGGGGATGTTGATAATGGGGGAGGCCGTGTGTGTGTGTGTGTGTGTGTGTGTGTGTGTCAGTCAGATGGTTATATGGGAAATCTCTCTACCTTCCTCTCAATTTTGCTGTGAACCTAAAACTGCTCCAAAACAATAGTCTATTTAAAAAAAAAAAGAAATGGAAAAGGAGGGTCCCTGTTGTTACAAATGACAAATAGAGAGGAAGGTGGATTTTGATCCACTCTCTAAGCAATTATTTCTGTGCCACAGGAAGTATACTGAACACTAATTCTGGACTGACTAGAAGGTCCCGGTTTGGTTATTATTTCAGAATGCACCAACACCAATTCAGCATGCCTAGATGCCCTTATTTTAATTTATTTTACTTTTGTAAAATAGAGGTAGAGTTGATTTACAATTTCTGTAAGTTTCATGTGTACAACATAGTGATTCACAATTTTTATTTATAGTTAATATATTTATTATATATATAATATATATATACAGAAATTGATTTGCAATTTCTGTAAGTTTCATGTGTACAACATAGTGATTCACAATTTTTATTTATAGTTAATATATTTATTATATATATATAATATATAATATATTTATAGTTAATATAAAATATTGGCTATATACCTTGTGCTGTACATTGCATCCTTGTAACTTATTTTATATCTAATAGTTTGTACTTCTTACTCCCCTCCCCCTATCTTGCGCCTCACCTTTTCCCTCTCCCCACTGGTGACCACTAGTTCGTTCTCTATATCTGAGTCTGCTTTTTTGTTATATTCACTAGTTTGTTGTATTTTTTTAGATTCCACATTTAAGTGATATCATACAGTATTGTCTTTGTCTTTCTGACTTGTTTCACTAAGTATAATACTCCAACTCTATCCATGTTTTTTCAAATGGCAATATTTCGTTCTTTTTTATGGCTGAGTAGTAGTTCATTGTATATATGTACCACATGTTCTTTATCCATTCATCTGTTGAAGGACATTTAGGTTGTTTCCATATTTTGGCTATTGTAAATAGTGCTGCTGTGAACATTGGGGTGCATGTAGCTTTTTTTAAAAAAAATTGTAGTTGATTTACAATGTGTTAGTTTCAGGTGTACAGCAAAGTGGTTCAGTTATATGTATACATATATCTATCCTTTTTCAGATGCTTTTCCCACCTAGGTTGTTACAGAAAATTGAGTAGAGTTCCCTGTGCTATACAGTAGGTCCTTATTGGTTATCTATTTTATATATAGTAGTGTGTATATGTTGATTCCAAACTCTTAATTTATCCCTTCCCCTTTTCCTTTCCCCTTTGGTAGCCATAAGTTTGTTTTCTAAGTCTGTAAGTCTCTTTCTGTTTTGTAACATATTTTAGAGTTTACATATAAGCGATATCACATGCTATTTGTCTTTCTGACTTGCTTCACTTAGTATAATCATCTCTAGGTCCATTCATGTTGTTGCAAATGGCATTATTTCATTCTTTTTTATGGCTGAGTAGTATTTCACTGTGTATATGTACCACATCTTTTTAATCCATCATCTGTCGATGGACATTTAGGTTGCTTACGTGTCTTGGCTATTGTAAATAGTGCTACAGTGAATATTGGGGTGCATGTATATTTTCAAATTATGGTTTTCTCTGGATATATGCCCAGGAGTGGAATTATTGGATCATATTGGTAGTTGCATTTTTAGTTTTTTTGAGGAACCTCCATACTGTTCTCCATAGTGTACAAGGGTTCTTTTTTCTCCACATATTTGCCAGCATTTGTTATTTGTGGTCTTTTTGAGGATAGTCATTCTCACAGGTGTGAGATGATATTTCATTGTGATTCTGATTTGCATTTCCCTGATTAGTGATGTTGAGCATCTTTTCATGTACATATTGGCCATCTGTATATCTTCTTTGGAAAAAGTGTCTATGAATAATCTTTAAAAAGAGAAATTGAGTTGCAATTTACATAGATGTAGATAAATTTTTATATATGCAATTTATATATACTATTTATATGTGTGTATGTGTATAAAATACCCTGACATACATGTATAATACTTCTTTTCATATATTTATTTATTTATTTATGGCTGCGTTGGGTCTTCGTTGCTGCGCACGGGCTTTCTCTAGTTGCTGAGAGCAGGGGCTACTCTGTTGCAGTGCGGTGGCTTCTCTTGTGGCTTCTCTTGTGGAGCATGGGCTCTAGGCGCACGGCTTCAGTAGTTGTGGCACATGGGCTCGGTAGTCGTGGCTCTCGGGCTCTAGGGCGCAGGCTCAGTAGTTGGGGCGCACGAGCTTAGTTGCTACACGGCATGTGGGATCTTCCTGGACGAGGGCTCGAACCCGTGTCCCCTGCATTGTCAGGCGGATTCTTAACCACTGCATCACCAGGGAAGTCCCCCCAGAACAGATTTTAAAAGCTGTGCTCAGAACCTCTCTCACTGCATGTATGGGGAGTCCTAGCGCCTGTCTGTATCACCATCCCCTAATACTCCCAACACCCCTTCGTCTCAGCATCCTCTGGACTTCTCATAACTTTAGATGCTGTAGTGAGTGGGGTCCCTGGTAACAATGGCTGCTTCTTTGCGGTAGTTTGCATTTTCCCCCATTAACGTCTTGTTTCTCGCCCCAGGGAGGGAGCGGTGGGAAGAAAAATTACCAGTTGAGTAAGAAGGTGAGAGTTTGTTTTGAGGATGCTGCTGGGAACCTGAATCACCAAAAAGAAAAAAAAAAAAAGCATTCAAGCAAATGTCTTAAAAAGAAGGTTTCAAAGCAGCTTTATTAATTTGGAGGGTTAGGAGCAGACAGACATCCTGTGAAGGGTCCTTCGGAATGTCTGAAATGTCCCTGTTAAAGATAGCAAAATCGGATAAAGAAACTGACAGTTGGGAATAAATGCCTTCCACTGATGAAAGAAACCCAGTTTTGAAAGGAGACGGCGGATTTTAATCTCTCTCTCTTCTGCCAGAGTGTTTTGCATTTGATTTCTGTTAATAATACTCTGACCCAGCACATTTACAGATGGAGCCTTGTCTGGTGACTGACAGTTTAGATGATTCATGGTATTCCCCCCGCCAGCCCGGATTCTGATGGATGCTTTTCAGAGTCTCATTTTGAATTCAGGGGACATTAGGTTTGTTTTTCTCTGAAATCTGGCTTTTGAGAAAGGTAGTGATGGAGAAATGGATGGCTGGAGCTCTGGCTCAAAAGACAGCAGTAGCCGTCATCATGCCTGTGCCCCTGAAAATGCAAAATCCATCCCGCATTGATCCAGGGAAATTAAATGTTGTTTGCGCACAACAATTTTATAAAAGAAAAAACGGTGATTTTGAGCTCTCTGCAGGTTACGTGCTCGTTTGCTGGTTGAGCTTTCCATCAGCCCCTTTAATTTACAATGTATCGTTCCTCACCATCGAAACAGTGTTTTCAGGTGTAATGAAACTGCCTATCAATTGGAAAAGGGAGAAATGAGATACGGGGATGGTGGTTCAGTTCTGGGAATCTCTGGCTGCAGTCACTAGAAGATGCATCACGTCTTTTAAATATCCCTCTTGTTGTATTTGGTCCTAGCGTTAAGATTTTATAAGAAGGTGAAGATTTCTTTTCTGGAATTTTGTGGGGAAACTGAATGTGGTCTGTGTTAGTCATGTGTCCCAGGGTAAAGAAAACGTCTTAGAAGTATTTGTTACGGACTTCCCCGGTGGTCCAGTGGTTAAGACTCTGTGCTTCTACTGCAGGGGGCGCAGGTTCCGTCCCTGGTCGGGGAACTAAGATCCCCACATGCTATGTGGCATGGCAAAAAAAAAAAAAAAAGTGTTTAAAAAATTCAGCTTCCATAGAGGTTGAGTTTTTCACAGTCGAACATCAATTTTTCCATAAAATGTAGGACCTTGTCTTATGAAACCTTGCTCAAAGAAAAATAAAACTTTGTTGAAAGAAGGAAGCCGTTTGATGAAAATATGCCCTGTGTGTAGCAGAAGAGAGCTTTTTCTTGTAAATTGCACATCAAAATATTATCCTACGTAGAAATTGTGTTCCCTTTAATTCCACAGTAAATTTTTGTGGCCAGGATATTAACAGTGAATAATACTGCTCCTGGCATAACCTTATTTACAAGGACAAAAAGAAAGAGTTTCAACTAAACCATCTGACAAAAAGGGTAGAATTGGAAATGCCCAAGAATTTGGCTGCATCGGAAAAAGTGCACTTCTGTCGTTGATTAATGACTAACCAGGTGGTTATTACAATTAAAGTGTCCCTAATTTGATGCAATAGGTGAAAATCATTTACTAATAACGCTAATCTGAACACCTATGGAATTCATTCTATTGGGACAATTCCTTGAATTGTACAGAATGAAGAAAAATAAATCAAGGTTCCTGCTTTTAAAATGGTCAGTCTCCTGCTATATTTAGACCCCATAGGGAACAAAGAGGTCCTGACTCTGCCGTGGAATCAAAGTCAGCATTGATTAACAGAGGAGAAGGGAGTAATCACATCTACTTCAGAGAGAAAGAGCTCCCCATGAAAGGAAGGAAACTTAGGCAACATCATTTCCAGTAGGTCTGAGCAGCAGAAGGCAGGTATCTCATTTCAGAGCAGCCTGTGTCTCTAAGGAGCCATGCTTGTCACGTGAACAAGTAGGGAAAAAAGATGTTTGCGTGTTGAATAAACTCTGAGCATCAATTACATACAGTGTGACTCTGAGGCTGTGGAGCTCAGTTATTTCTGGGGTCTCCAGTTCTCTCTTCTCTCCCGATTTCCATGTGCCTTGAGTATTAGAGAAACCTGGAGCTATGAGGGATGGTCAATACATGATTGACAAGCCTTTCCAGCTTTTCAAGCCTTAATTGCCTCCACGAAATGCCACAGATTTAATTTTATATGGCCTTTTTATTTTAACAGTTAAGTAACTTTTTTTCTGATTTTTTTAAAAAAAATTTGGAGTATAGTTGCTTTACAGTGTTGTGTTAGTTTCTGCTGTGCAGCAAAGGGAATCAGTTACACATCTAGCCACTCTTTTTTGGATTTCCTTCCCATTTAGGTCACCACAGAGCACTGAGTAGAGTTCCCTGAGCTATACAGCAGGTTCTCATTAGTTATCTATTTTATACATAGTATCAATAGCATATATATGTCAATCCCAATCTCCCAATTCATTCCACCACCACCCTTTCTCCCTTGGCCTTAAAATATTCCACATCTGGGCTAATTCCCAGGTGATGAAAACAACCTTAGAATACCCACAGCCTCCTCTAATAAATAGGAGTAGAAAACAGGAAAGTCAGAATCTAGACAGACAAGCAAGTAGAAGAAAGAGGAATTCACCACCTTTCAGATTCTCTCATCTATTTGTGAGAGCTAGTATCCTCAATATTTTATATTTTAGAGCCTGAAATTCATTAAGTCCTAATGCATCCTGTATTAGGGGATGTATTAGGACTTAACACATTCCTTTCAAACATATCTGTAAAATTTTGGAGGCTTGATAAATTCTATTAATGATGTTCAATTTTATTAGGGTTGATAATTTTCGTGAGTGTCCATTAAATTCTAACTGGTATTCACCCTCTGATATTCTCTTTATCCTGGTCAGAATAGAGTTCTTAACACACCAGACCGTTTCCTCTCTAGTATTTGTCAGGGGCAGAAATTCTAGCCGACAGGTCTTCTAGGGTTTTTGACATTGATCGCATTACTGGATACATAAATATGCTTAATCCTTATCTGAGTCCCAGGTGCAGACAAAAAGCTGAGTGTGTAATCAACTAATTGTTTTTCTCCTGAGATAAAAATAACAGTAATGTAGAGGAGCGATATACTAAAAGCACAGGAGAAAACAAAAGCAAGGCGTGATAACGCATCTACGTGAAAGGGGAAAAATGCTGCTTTTTCATTTATTTTTTAGTGAAAACATGGAAAGCAGACATTAAACATACAGGTGTTTGCAATCATGGATAAAAGCACGAAAGGAAGAGAATCCTGAGCTTCCCAAGGTCAAGTGTGTCCAGTGTGATTTCTTCATCTTTTTCCTTTTCTTGTCTTGTGGCTACTCTAATGAAGTCATACAACGTGAGAAGCAGGAACTGGCCATTCGTGTTTTAGAAGTACCTAGAGACTGAATACGTTCCTGTCATCTCTGCATGAATTGAGACAAATCACAACAATTTTTACCGTGAAGAATGGTGATTTGCTCTAAGATGAAATGAAAGCAAGGAGGTATTTAACACACGACACTATAAATCTGAATTTAAAGAGCTTCATTATCCTTAGTGAAAGCACAGGGTTCACATTGCCTGTTTAGATACCCTTTGCATAGTAAAATCATGAGGGTTTCATTGATGGATTGAGAACTTAAAGTTTCTTGATTTTTTTTTCCCCAAATTTAAAATATTTTGTAGTTGTGTTTTGGGGTTTTTTGTTTTGTTTTTTGGTTAGGTCACCGTTAGTAAAATATTTGCTGTTTAAGCAGGCGAGAAAAATACTCAAACAGGCAGTGTTAGCATATTTGTGCAGCAGATAAAATGTTGAAGTAGATTTTAGTTCCCAGAGCTCTATAGTAAAAGCCATGAGTTAATTTAAACTATCAGTCCAATATTGGTGCACAGATAGAAAACATGGGTCATGGCAAAAATAAATAAATCTCAGAAATTGCACCTAGCAGATGTCAATCTTTTTTTTTTTAAGGAGACTTTTTTTTTTTTTTTTTTTTCTTTTTGCGGTACACGGGCCTCTCACTCTTGTGGCCTCTCCCGTTGCGGAGCACAGGCTCCGGATGCGCAGGCCCAGCGGCCATGGCTCGCGGGCCCAGCCGCTCCGCGGCATATGGGATCCTCCCAGACCGGGGCACGAACCCGTATCCCCTGCATCGGCAGGCGGACTCTCAACCACTGCGCCACCAGGGAGGCCCTTAAGGAGACTTTTAAAAATTGTTTTATTTTTTATTTTTATTTTTTTTGCGGTACACGGGCCTCTCACTGTTGTGGCCTCTCCCGCTGTGGAGCACAGGCTCCGGACGCGCAGGCTCAGTGGCCATGGCTCACGGGCCCAGCCGCTCCACGGCATGTGGGATCTTCCTGGACCGGGACACGAACCCGTGTCCCCTGCATCGGCAGGCAGACTCTCAACCACTGCGCCACCAGGGGAGCCCGATTGTTTTGATTTTGGACGGGAATGTGGAGTACTGAGAATTTGCCTTCACCCAGCTTTCTTGAATTTTAACATTTACCTAACTTTGGTGCATTGGTAATATCTAAGGAATTCACTTGGGTCCAGTGATGTTAAACTAAACTATAGGCATAATTCAGATTCTACTATTTTAAAATTAGTGGGTTTTTTCCATTCTGGGATGCAGTCTAGAATGTCCCGTTATATAGTTATTCGTCTTTCCTTAGTTTCCTCCTCAATGGAGCAGGTCGGACCTCTTTCCTGTTCTTTTGTGACCTGGATGCCTGTGGAGAGTCATGGTCCAGTATTCTGTGGAATTTCTGTTGATCTGGGTCTGTCGGATGTTTTACAGTTTGTAAAGTATGCAGAAGTCAAACTCAAGGAGCTCCCAATCCTGAAAGTTGGAGACAGGTGGGCAACAAAATAACAGGAATCCTGGCTGATACCCCGTAGAGTAATGTACAAATCAGTTGAGTTCACACAGCTGTAAGTCGCTAGCTTAATAAATAAGGGATAGCTCTACCTTAGAGAAGAATTTCGATTAATTCCTATGGGAAGGATGAGGAAAGTCTACAATCGCTAATAGGCAAGCACCACGGAAATAGTTGTTGTAGCCATTCTCCGCCAATGGCTAGTAAAATTATTGGGCAGAAGTTCAAGGTGGTCTCCAAGAGTCTGCCACAGATTCATAATAATTGCTGAGAATAATTTTACCAAGGTGCAACCCCACACACAGCAGCTTAATCTGGTCATCAAGGTTACCAAGGACAAAGATGTACTAAGAAGAAAACAGCAACCCTTGGATTCTATTATGAGAAATTCTTAACATCAGTGGGAAGAAATACTATAACCTGCTGATGGAAGTGTGACTTAAAACATACACATCTCTGCTACAATTGAAAATGGGTACTTTATACCATAGTACTCTGCAGTTATAGCTCTAGGTATATGACCTTAAGACAGTCTTACTCATTTGCAGCAAACAGATGAAAAAATAAAATGGCATTCGTTCCTAACAACTGTGTTCATCTAACAGTGAAAGCAAACAAAATGTCCAAGAGTAGAATATGTAATGCAGTGGAATACAATTAGCAGTTAAATACTGCACTATATTTATTATACATGAACACTGACAGATGTAAGATGCATTAATCAAAAAGTTGCCTGTACGGCAGCACACTATATAATTTTTATAAAGTATAGAAACTATAGATCATTTGTGGATGTAAAAGTTTATGGTGGGAACCTAACATAGGAATGGAGAAGAATACCCAAAACATGCCTGTTTTTGGTTGCCCTTTGGGCAGGGGTAAGCCTTAATGAGATTGAGAAGGGTCATAAAGTAGATAGGGAATGTATAATATCAACATTTTATATATTACAGAATTGAAAAAGAACTTTCTGTCACCATTATCACTAATACTGTTCTTGTGTTTATGATGCTGGTTTGCAAGGGATTATATATGTATATACTGTGTATTAGATATAATATATAATGATATATTGGATTATGTCTAATATGTATTTTATCTAACATGTATTATATAATAATGCATGCAATATACCTGTATATCATTTATATCTAATATGTATTGTATATAATACATATTATACATATAATATACATGTATATCATTTACACTAGAATTATCCTGTAATCAGCTGAAGATACTTTGGAAAGCACAGGGGGAGGAAAAACAACTAAGGTGTTTGCACATTACCGTGGAAGAGCCTGTGATGTCTGTTCACAAGGGTGAAACAGCTGTGGTTGTGATGTGTTAATACCGTTTGCTTGCTTTTCATCTCAGTCATATCTGTCAATACATGTATATACATAGAAGTATATATGTATTTCTCCCTAAAGTACATTGTGACAGTGGGTATGTATTAGGACCTTTGTGTCCTACAGGAGAAAAAACTCATATTTATCTCTTGCGTCACACGTGAGACAGACAACTCTACCCTCTCCAGCTATAGATATAGACGGTGATCATTTTACACTGGTTTTCACGTGGGCTGCACACATACGTGGGGGTCCAGGATACATTACAAATAATTCGTGTTGTCTGTTGTCTTGGTAGCTCTTTGGTCTTCCTACGAAGTTGTTACAAAAGTTTCTAGCCTGCATCCTCCTTAACTGAAGCCATGCAGAGCAGCTGGGTAAAACTGGATCCCACGAGGACAGATGTCATTACGTGCAGGAGCTTTCATCTAAACTTGGCTTCCATTCTTTCATCAAATATTTATTGCGTTTCTGCCCTATTCCAGTTGCTAAGTGCATGGGTAGGATTGTGGAGCTAAGGAGCATCGTTAGAGCGAGGCCTTCCCTCCATCCCCCAGTGGATGTGACATTCACGTCTCCTATCCCCATAGGCAAGTGTGTATACGTAAGGGCTAAAAATGTAGTGGAAATCAAAGGGCGACAATGCTTAGTTATTGCAAGATGCAGCCTTGCAATGCATAACTCTGGCGAAAAGCTGAAGCAAGTGGCTTCGATTGGAGATCTAAGGGAGATTTTCATTCCCTGTTTAACTGAAATATTGAGGGTGTTAGTGTGAGATGAGGTGTTGGGACAAAGAATAGAGACGTTCTTCAGAAAACCAGCAGACCAAGAAGATGGTGGAGTAGTGACCCAAAGAATCAGCTTATTCGAGTTAGAATTCAGGTTTCTTTTATACTAAAAGGGGAGGGGGTGTGGCTGTTTGTTACAAACTTTGGTCCCGGAATCCTTGGTTCTTGCAGCTGTCCACTTAGGTCTGGTCACAATGTTCCTGTAAACCTCCAACAAGACAAATGTTGAACCCATGTTCAAAGTATTATTCACGACAGCTAAAACCTGGAAACAATCTACATGTCCATCACTGGGTGAATAGATATATACACTCTGATATATCCATCTAATGGAATCCTGTTCCACAAAAAAAGGAGCAAACCATGGGTACATGTGACAGCTGAATGAACCTCAAAAGCAGTATGCTCATAAGCCTACATACCATATGATTCCATGCATTTGAAATTTTAGCAAAGGCTTTTTTTTCCCCCTAGAAATTAGAGTTGGAGGTGGCATTGACTGCAAATGTCCATGAGAAGACTTTTTGAAGGGATGTAAATGTTCTAAAATGGGTTTGTAGTGAAGATTGCACAGTTGTATAGATTTACGAAGTCATTGAACTGTACCTGACAACGGGTGAATTTTATGGTATGTAAGTTATACCTCAAAGTACTAAAAACTTTTTTAAACAGTCTGTGTGGCAGAGACAGCCTTACCTGTAAAGCTTAAAAGATCTACTGTCTGACCCTTTATTGAAATGGTTTGCCAACCCCTGGTGTACAGATTTATAGATGCTTAAATGTGATTACAGGATGGACAGGAGGTCTCTGTAAGGATGTGACTTCTCAGGGGCAGAGTTTGCAGTTAAGTATCAGAGAAATTCATGGATATATTGAGGGGAAGAGGTTTTCATGCCCAGAAAAGAAACAAGATGTGGTTTGCTTAGAGATAAAAGGGGGGGAGAGAGGAGAGGGGAAGGAAGAAAGGAAAAGAAGGAAAGAATAAAGTCATAACTTACTACTGGATTTGGAAATATTTGGAAGAGAGTCTGGGGGGAGCTATATAAATTTTATTTCTTGGTTGTATAAACTTTAAAATCAGTTTATTGATATCCATAAAATAACGTGCTGGGATTTTTGGCTGGGATTGCATTAGATCTGTAGATCACGTTGGAAAGAGCTGACATCTTGGCAATATCGAGACAACCTATACATGAATGTGGTATACCTGTCCCTTTATTTAGCTCTTTGGTTTCATTCGTCTCTAATTTTGTAGTTTTCCTCATGTACGTCTTGTAGACGTACATGAGGTATTTTGTTAGATTCACCCTTAATTATTTCATAGTTTGGTGCTAATGTAAATGGCATTGCCTTTTTAATTCCAGTTCCACTTGTTCGTAGCTGGCATGTAGGAAAGTGACTGACTTTTGTAAAGGTATCCTGCCTCCTTCCACTAATCACTTATTTCCAGGAAAGGTTAGACTTTCATGAATGCAGAAAAGGTGTAGGAAGTCTGGTGGCCGTGAGAGGGAACACCGAGGAGGTGGTGAGACTCTAAAACCTGGAGGAAACCAATTTTAATGATCCTACATGTAGAGAACACATCTTGAAGTATTGTTTAGAAATAACAAGTGAGCCTTCCAATGGAAGCAGATAAAGAACAAGCTGATTGAGATTCAATGATGAACAGTTTGAACATATTTTTAAATGGCGTCCCAAGCACACCCAGTGATGATGTATCTTGTACACAATATCTCAAGCTTGGGTATTTTGTGAGCACAAGGGATGTGGTAAACCTAGGATCATCTGAATACTTCTGTTCATGCATCACCTTATTCTCACTGCAAGTATATTATTTACATAAGGTGCCTCTACTTTTCCCTTAAATAAAACACACACACACACACACACACACACACCTCCCCACCCCCACACACTGTGTTCCTTAGTCCAGGAAGTTTAGGAAATCTCATTTTAGAGTACAGAGGAGAGCAGTATACAGACGTGAGGGAAATAGTTGATCTTCTGTGTAGCATATTTCCAAGGTACAGTGTATTCTTTTTGAATTAGAGTTTTCTCTGGATACATGCCCAGGAGTGGAATTGCTGGATCATATGGTAGTTGTATTTTCAATTTTTTAAGGAACCTCCATACTGTTTTCCATAGTGGCTGCACCAATTTACACTCCCACCGTCAGTGTGGGAGGTACATTTTCATGCTTATTTATTTTTCTTTTAATTGACTGGGTGTACATGTCTTATCTTTGGTTGGCTAACTTTTCATTGCTTTTATTTACTACATATCATTTTCTTGTTTCTTGACCTACTTTGCATTTATGTGAAATTTTCAAATTATCCTTCCCACCATTTTAATCATCTTCTAAATATATATATATGTCTTTCTTTAGAAAATTTTAGAAGGTTTTTTGGGGGCGGTGTTTTTCTTAACTCATTCTTCATATGTCATGTTTTACCTTCATTTGAAAAGTCATCAGTTTTACTCTATTTTGTATATTTTATGTTTACATATATTAATTTCTGGAAGTATAATGATTGATCAATGAAAGTTAGGCAAAAAAAAAAAAATGTAGTTTGCTTTTTTCTTTTTGCCTAATGGGTAGAACCTTAAGGAACACACCACTGGTCTTTAAAGTTTATTTATTTATTTATTTTTTGTGGTACATGGGCCTCTCACTGCTGTGGCCTCTCCTGTTGCGGAGCACAGGCTCCGGACACACAGGCTCCGGACACACAGGCTCAGTGGTCATGGCTCACGGGCTCAGCCGCTCCATGGCATGTGGGATCCTCCCGGACCAGGGCACGAACCCATGTCCCCTGCATCGGCAGGCGGACTCTCAACCACTGCGCCACCAGGGAAGCCCGAAAGTTAATTTTTTAATGTGAATGTCCATGGATGTCCAGAAGTTCTTTCAGCATGAGAAAAGGTGGCTGTGTCTGTGAATAAAATTTTAACCTCTCCCTTCTCTCTCTGTCTCTGTTTCCAATTCACACATACCTAAGGCAGAAAGAAAGCCCATGTGTCAAAGACCTTTGTTCCTGTACTAGTGAAATTCCGGAACAGCTAGTGGGTGTAGGACTATATAGCAAGGTATCCTGCCGACGCCCGTGGGTCCATCGGCCCACGGAAGTGATTCTGCGCTGTCCTCTAACCTGGCATGCTGTTGGGACAGGTATATGTTTTCCGTGATTACAGTCTGCTGTCTTCCTTCCCAGGAGCAATTTATTCTTTAGAAAGAGGCAATTAAACTTCCCATGAGTTTCAGCTGCCTCCAATTTGTGTTTTAAACTACACTTGAAGATGGCTTAATAAGGACGGTTAGGCAAAATGTGAGCTTTAATTCTCATAGATGACAAAAACTCAGATGACATTTGAGGCATTCTTACAATAAAACAAGATAGAATATTGCTGGGGTTTTTTGTGTTTTTTTTGTTCAGTGATAACCCGATGCTTGGCAGATACAATATACATACTAAATATTTGCTAAACTACTTGGCATTTAGGTTAATGAACTGCTTAATAGATTATGCTGTTTTTTCAATAACAGGAAAATCACATTTATATACAAATTACCGCCATTAAACTGTTTCAAAAATGTCAAATTATTAGCACTTTTCTTTAAAGCAGCATTTTATAGGATAAAGCAGATTCCTCATTTGTCGATTAGAAAAGCACTTTTCTTCTGTATAGCAATGTTATTTATTCGATAAAAAAAGTACATTATGATTAGCCAAAAATAGGTGTAAGATTGTCACACACTTTAGGTTTACTGGATTGGTAGTAGAATTCTCTCTGATTGTTGACGGATAACATTTCTGACTACAGATTAGACCCCCATTGTGTACAATTTCAAAGTTTTAATTTTTTTTTTTTTTTTTTTTGGCTGCACCACGCTGCATGCGGGATCTTAGTTCTCCGACCAGGGATCAAACCTGTGCCCCCTGCAGTGGAAGCTTGGAGTCTTAACTACTGGACTGCCAGGGATATCCCATTTATTGACTTATAGTATGATTTTTTGGTGTGATCTGGTGATTCTAAACATGGTGCCCACAGAAAGCAATAGCATCAGAAGGGTGGAAGGATAATTGCAACTTTGTGAAACAGTAGATAGCTTGGGACAGTGATGGGGTGATGAGACTAATAACTCTGGATCCCAAGTGTACTTACTTATCAAACCCCTCCCCCAAGTCTTGCATGGTTTCATGATGTTCGGTGCCCTTGTAGCATCTTTAGAATTCCTAGAGTGTATTGCATGTTCCAAATCTCTGTGGTCCTTCTTTGGACAGCTCTGCTTGAGCCAAGTACTCAATCACATTTGGTCTATTTACCAGTGCTTGACTATGGTCTAGTTCCCATGAGATTTTTTTGCTGCAGAAGTAGACCCCAGCACTACCCTTAATTTACCAAAACATAAGCCCAAAAGACTATTCAGAGTTTAAGAAAAGAACAGAAGCCTTAAGAATATAAATAGGGAAAACCCAACACAGAGCATGTCCTGTGAGACATCATGGGTATTTATGTCCATCAAGATCCAAACAACAGATCTGAGTCTGGAAGGCCACCAGAGATGCCTCTCCTCCAGGTGTTGTCCTGTTTCTGTGCCCTTTTCCTCCTTAACCTGTCTTTCTCTACCTCTCTTCCATGGCTACCAGGACCCTCAACCCTCCCGTCCATAGACAAAAGCCAAATATTACTTAAGTATTACATGTAAACACCTCTCCCAAGAAAGTTACTTTTTCAATGTCATCCGTCTTCCCCTCTCTCAAACTCATCCTCATATCCCAGCCTTGGCCCTTGAGCCTTTCCTTCACATCACCCAAATTGCAATTTATTTCTTTACACGAAAGAGCTGGCATTCTCAAAGAGAAAGTGTGCTTCCAGGATCAGAGAAGAGAAATAGGTTGCTTTTTCATAGATCTGTTTTGCATATTCCTTAGGAGGCGATCAGAAATCTCTGGCGCTTTGTAGCTCTATGACTAGAATCCATCCAAGAGACTGTTGTGGGAAGTGTGGATTATTGTAACTCTGTACATTGCACGTGTGTAAATCACATATGTAATACTTGAAAATATTAACGATGGCGTGTAGTGTGCTCATGATGGATGATTTACATGGATATGTGTAACTCTGCTCTGAATGCAAAAACAAGATGTAAATGATGCGAACAGAATTTTATAGCCGAATATAATTATTGTTAAAATCAAGGAGATAAAGCCTAAAAGAGGAACCCAAAAAGTAATAGAAGAAATATCACTAGTGTGTGTCACGGTAGACTCTGCAGACAGTCTGGTGTGGAAATTCTCCTCTTATTGAAGTGTTGTACACCAAAGGAAAATGGACCATATGACTGAAATCGAAGACACACATGTGTGGCGAATATCTCAGAGTTAAAGAACTGAAATCAGAACTCTGGTTTTAAGTGTCTTATCTGTTCCACAGAGATCAGACAATGTGAATGAAATAAGCAATGCAGGCACCTACTAAATAATTTTTCTGAATAACATTTGGAAGTAGGTGTTATCCAAGTTGAAGACAGGTGAATATTCGCTTACTGAAGCTTAAACACAGAAGGGAACAGTGCAGAAGAATTCTGTACAATTTCTGTAAGGACTGCACTCGAGGATGTGGTACATAATTCCTCACCCGTGATGGACAGGCTGTGGGGAGTGACTTCCTTCCAAAGAGCGCAATATGAAAAGTGAGGGGGAAAGTAACTTACTTGTGGGGCAACCTGACAATACTACCTCAGCCAGGTGGTCTGGGTCAACATCAGCAGTGATAACACACGTTGATAAGCGTGTGCCCTTGATGCGGTGTGATGCCTCTGAGGTCTTCCTTCCAAAAATCTATAACCCCAGTCTAGTCATGAGAAAAACAAACACATCCCAGTAGAGATAGACATTCTACAAAATTTCAGGTCCTCCTGAAATCTCAAGGTTATCAAACACAAGGAAAGTCTGAGAACCTGTTACAGCCAAGAGGAGCCTCAGGAGAGAAGACAACTGAATGTGATGTGGTGTCCGGGGATGGGATCCCAAGGGGACATGAGGTAAACATGCAGGACATGTGAAGAGTGTGTGGGCTTTGGTTCATCAAATGAAAAGGGAAAGGGAACACAGATTTGCATTTTAAAGGAACTTGCACGGTTGTCCCGTGGAAGCCCAATACATGGGAGAGTCTAAATCGTGAAGTCGTATTTATGGCATCACTAGTCCGTTACTAAGAGCACCCCAAAGCTGCTGCTGCGTTTCAGGGTGAAGGAGGGCAATGTTCGCGTTGTCTCGGGGAGGATTGTGTTGGTCCCATGCCTCGTGGAACGTGAGTGCTCTGGGTTTTGTCCCTGGAGGAAAGAACTTTGTTGCCCAGCACCCCATTTTGTGATTGATGGGTAGATACGCTGAGCGGACTCTGCAAGGAATGAGGTCGAGAAGCAGGGAGAATGTAGCCAATTGCTCTGTTTAGGAAAGAACCGGGAGACACAGGACGCAAGACGTGAGAGGAACCAGGCAGAGAAAGGAAGTGAGAGGGAAGGAAAACACAGCTGTCAAAAGAAATGTGATCCGGAAGTCTGACGCAGGTGATGTTTTCTGGAAGCCTCACCTTGCCGTTCGAAGTATGATTTCCCTTTTGCACCCTTCTGTACGACACCTTCCTTAAAACCTGCATTGCCTTTCGCAGCGTGTGGGTGTAGATTTGAGGTACTAGTGCGGATCATGACCATGTGATATTCCAACCTGTTGAATTTGCTTTTCCAAGTGGTTCATTTTAAGCTCTTTGAAAGGAAGGGCTGTATTGCCCACCTACTATCTGTCAGAGTGCTTCATAGGTAGTAGAGTGCCAGTGACAATAAAGTGAATACAAAGGGGACAATGGCTGTCTGTTTCTGAACTTCTTTGGAAAATTGGACTTGGGGAGGTTGGCCAGTAATGGTTTGGGGGCTGAAAATGGCTCGGCTGCAAAGCTCAGCCTTCCCCTCTGCTCATGGACAGCTGTGTCCACGGGAACGCAAATAGGCACGGACTTGATTCGAGTCTTTCTTCTGCTACTGGAAGTGTTTAGGTGGTATTTGCGAACCAGTGCGTGAAGGCAGTGGAATTCCTTTCCACATACAGTAGAAAGAGGATTGCATCTTCCTCCTTGCTGCAGTGGATTGGATTCGCTTGTGAAATCACGTTGTCTAAAAGGACAGATTTATTTGGAGTAAAGGTCCAACGGCTGTTACTTCAGGAGCAGGATCCATGGTTGGCATTCGGTAGCTCATACATATTTGTTAAAGGTGAGGACTTTCAGGTACTAAACCCAGAACGTGTTATCCTTCTCTAAGGGACGTAATCCATTTTCCTCCTCAAACTGTGGTACTGACAAGGCATAATAACGTTTTGTCCTTATCCCTCTGATTTAATTAAATGAGTGAAAACTGTCTTGTACCAGGGCACGGGGAATTTATCACTGCCCTTAATCCAGTTCTTGTCATTATACATGTGTTTAATAAACCTCAGAAGCCTGTACTACTTCAGCTAAGTTAAAGCAGCTCTGGGGTTTAGAACACAGAAGTTTGAGGAACATCACACACACACACACACACACACACACACACCCCAAGAAGAGTCCCCATGTCCCCATATTTGTTCCAGGTATTACAGAGCCCAAATGTAGACCATCAGATGATGTACACTTTTAAGACTACAATTGCTTTCTCGTAGAGATTTGTTCCATTACAGACTGTGATGGATTCTGGCACTAAATGTCATAGCTAGTGGTTGTTCTAGAGTTTCACGGCCCAGGGTGAAGCGTCATCTATTTGGGCGAATTGTTTCCAACCCCAAAATATACATAGCTGGTTTACTGTTGATTTCAAAATTTCAATTCAGTCTTACTCCTCTGAAGGAAAGATGCGTTTAGATTTCATTTGTAAAAGCTGTTGCAGGATACACAATGTCTCCCTTGAAATGGATTGGAAATTTCATTTTCTCTAAAGAACATGTTAAATTTCTGTCAAGTAGAATCAATACGTTATATCCTTTGGCCGTGTGTGTGTGCTCACAGAGAAAGGTGTGTGGAGAATCACTAAAATATTTTACCAAAGATCTGGTGGACTTCAAAGTAATGTTGTTAGTGAAAAGTGACAGGTTTCATCAACTCCATGGCTCTGTCTTGTAGAAGTTACTTATTTCTAGAATGTTCCTCTCCAGGAAGTGATAATCCACAATTAAGATTCTTATTTGTAAATCTTCAAATAGTCTGCAGTTACCATTAGCATAATTTACTTTATTCATTAAAAATTTTATCATTTCGGGCTTCCCTGGTGGCGCAGTGGTTGAGAGTCCTCCTGCCGATGCAGGGGACACGGGTTCATGCCCCGGTCCGGGAGGATCCCACATGCCGCAGAGCGGCTGGTCCCGTGAACCATGGCCACTGAGCCTGTGCATCCGGAGCCTGTGCTCCGCAACGGGAGAGGCCACAGCAGTGAGAGGCCTGCGTACTGCAAAAAACAAACAAACAAAATTTATCATTTTATTTTCTTCATTTTCTTTCATTTTTTGTCTACAAACTCAGTGTCCCTGTGCTTTTTAATTTTATTTTTAATTTATATTGGAGGATAGTTGATTTACAATGTGTTAGTTTCAGGGGTACAGCAAAGTGATTCAGTTATACAGATAATTGTATCTACTTTGCATATTCTTTTCCCATTTCGGTTATTACAGAAATATTGAGTATAATCCCCTGTGCTATACAGTAGGTTCTTCTTGGTTAAACTCTGTCCCTGTGCTTTTTAATTTTATTTTTATTTTATATTGGAGGACAGTTGATTTACAATGTGTTAGTTTCAGGGGTACAGCAAAGTGATTCAGTTATACAGATAATTGTATCTACTTTTCATATTCTTTTCCCATTTCGGTTATTACAGAAATACTGAGTATAATCCCCTGTGCTACACAGTAGGTTCTTGTTGGTTATCTGTTTTAAATATAGTAGTGTGTATATGTCAATCCCAAACTCCCAGTCTTTCCCTGCACTTTTTTATAAGGAATTCTTTTAAAGGAACACTGTTGTTGAACATACATTTCAAAAAACTAGAACAGTTTGAATTTGATCAGAGCAGAGAAAATTGGTTAAAGAAAACAGTACAGATACAAACAAACCTTATTTAGCACTTTATGAAGTGGACAGTCTCCGTTCCCAGAACTGCAAAATTGGGTAAAGGCAAGAAGCTCTTATAGGATACAGAATAAAGAACACGGAAGAGACAAATAGGAAATATCTGATTGGTGGGTGCCACGTAGCCAGCCTCGTGTGAGTTGAGAAGACCCAGCAAATATTCCTGGCAGTATTGAATGACCCCCATGGATGCAAGAGGCATCCCCCAAAGAGGGTGCAGGTATACTATGCCCAAAGATCCAGAGCCACTTCCAAAGGTAATCAGAAGAAAGGAAGACTTGGACAGTCCCCCTGAGAGCTGGCCACTGTCTGTAGGACATGGGCCTCAAATGGGCTGCAGCTTACATTTCTGACCATATCTGGGCGCCCCCATATGCAAGAATGAACAACCTGTGTGACCCTGGGCAGGCAGAAAGCCAACGCACATTCTCAGGACACAAAACGAGACAAACAAGAAGGCAGTAGCTATCCCTGGGAAAGGAAGGATGGACAGCCTTCCTATGCAGTGGGTCCCCCAAAAGCATATTCACAAGAGTGTGCATTTGGAGAGGAAGGGACAACATGAGATGTTATCTCCCTTTCCCCACCAGCCACTGAGATCCCGGACGAGCTGACTCTGGGGGTAATTCTCTCCTTCCCTGGCTTCTGCCAGTTTTCCCTGGATCCCATCTGCAGGCTCCCCAGAATGTGGGGTTTAGAGAGCGTAGCCCTGGTACCTACCAGGATTTGGCCAGATTTTCCATTAATTTTAATTTGAGTTTTCCCCTTGCCTTTTTAAGGGAATACCCGGTAGCAGTCCCAGGAGAATCCCTTAAAGAGTCCCATCAACTCTGCGAGGGGCTGATAGGGGGACCCTCTTTTGAGGGTAGATATGGTGCCATTCAGTTTGGTGTGGAAGGATTTGAGAAAACCTTTGAGGACAATCTCTTTTCTGGTGTCCTGCTTGCCTACAAATGAGACCCTGAATTCTGGGCCCGTGTTTTGAGGATGGACCCTGTGAGAGTGCAGAGGGGGAGGCCCAGGTGTGTTAGGTTTTCTGGCCTTGGAGCTGTTGCACTATAAGAACGCTAACTTGGCAGACTTTTGTTTATGGTCCTGTGGCCTCTTCAGAGTAGAAAGGCAATTCACATAGAGGATTGGTAGACTGATTCTCAAGGGTCAAGGAAGAGAGAGGAGAGTAGTAGGAATCGCTTGTACAGTCTTTTGTCTTAGGTCCCACTTGTGTCTTTAATTTGTCATTAGCCTCTTGCAATCAATCAATCTTTCAAGGAAGCTGTTTTGGAATCTTGAACATTTGGGGCAGCTTCTACATGCCCATCAAAAGAGGTATATACCATTCTGTTTGTTTATCTGGGATTCCTTATTGTCAAGTGCACCTTCTAAATGAATGACCCTAAATGTTCCCCATAATGACCATCATAATTCACTTGTCTGAGTGAAAGTGTGGCCATGTTTGTAGATATCTACAGCTTTGGCTTTATGTTCTTAACCATAAAATAAGCAAGTGTGCCAGAAGGTGGCTGTTCAGTTCTTTGAAACTTGAGGATCTCCTTTCTTTTGCTAAACTGTAGGTCTCAGAGACAATATTTAAGGACGTGCCACTGGGTGGGGGGGATTGCGTGGTATTTTTCAGTGCACCTCACTGCATGGACGTTCTCGTGAAGTTGGCGGGTGACCCAGTGTCAATCTAACCCGTTTCATGATCACCTTATCTTAACACCAGAGTCTTAGATTTATTTAGGTGGTGAGCACGCCAGCAGCTTTCAAGTGATTGACCCATGCCCACTAGGCACTTCTGCAGTGTTGACTTTCAAGATTCCCGTTAACAATAGATCTCTCATTGCTATCCCTGGAAGACTTCTTTATCCTTGATAGCTTTTGCCTGCTTAGACTTTGGTTTTGATGGCCAAAAGAGTCAGGACTTCTCCATGAATTGCTCCAGTCCCCCAGTGGTTTGTGCTGTGGACTTATCCCGAGACTTTGGGAATCTCCTAAGGGCTGCCGTTCATACTGAACAATATAACCATCCAGGAACCTTTGTGGGAATTTTAATAAACCTCGGAACAGTTTTGGGACCTCAGAACCTTTATGAAAACTTAAACCTCTTTCTAGAGGTAATGTATATATACATATGTATGTGTATATATATATAAAATATATGTATATATGTGTGTATATAAAGTATATGTATGTATGTATGTATATATAGGTGTGTATGTATATATGCATATACATATATAATATACTTAAATAAAATTTGTTTGGCTTGGGGAGCTGCATGCAAGGAGTAGGTGTCCAGTCCAAGAGTGACTTGCCCACGGCTTTAGGAAGGACAGAGGCACAGAGGACCCCGAGGGCTCAGTGGACCCCTGGCCTGTGTGGCTCCCTGTCCTAGGACGTTTAACCATCACATACGGATCCCATTCCTCATCCCCCAAAACTGTTAAGAAAATGATTAAAGAAGACAGTTTAGGAGATAAAAACAGACTTTATCTAATACTTTGTAAAGCGGACAGACTCCTTTGATAGACTGGCAGGCAGGAAGCTTTGATTAAAAGGAAAGAATAAAGAACCAGAGAGAGACACATGGAAAGTCTTGGATTGGCTGGGGCCATAGAGTCACCCATGGTGGGCGGGGCCTGGCCGGCCCCATATCCTGCCTGTCTGGTCAAGGGACATGTTTACAGAGACACGAAAGTGATCCAAGTTTTCTGCCCTGGCACCCTGTACAGGAGCTGTTCCCTCTTGGGCCTAGAAAATCATTTCAGCGATAAGAAGGGTGATGTTTTTGCTTTAATTTTATTTTCAGTGTACACCATCAACATTTAAAAACATTATTTATCCCCAGTGATAACTGTGAGAAGAAAATTTTATTCGGTAAAGTTGAAAGTCTTTTTTTTTTTAATGCACAGTATTATTTTTGGTATGATTTGAGAAAGAATGTTTGGTTTTTAATCTCAGAAGCGTGTGGACTTACAAAACTCAAGGGTCATTTGGAAGGACGAGGGTAGGACAAAGGCCTGGGCCTTCCAGCTCCAGAGATGACAGGTTATGAAAGAGGAAAAATGATGTGGGAAAGAACATGGGTGGATTCAGCTGGCTCTGGATTGGCACACAACTTGGATCCCTTTAAAATATTTAGAGAGGGAACGCCTCAGCTAGGAACCACTAATTCAAAAGTTAATGCCATTTAATCTGTTTTTGCAAAGCATTTTTCCTATTCCTAAGTTAATATCCTTGAATAATTTAGAAATATTTGTTTGATATCTGACTAAAGAAGTGTGTTCCTCAAGTTGACATAATTTAAAATTTTTTTCCTTGTTTTTATTGCAGTATAGTTGACTTATAATGTTGTATTAGTTTCAGGTGTACAGCAGGGTGATTTAGTTATACTTAAGTGTATATACTTTTTCAGATTCTTTAACATTTTAGGTAATACAAGATATGAATATAGTTCCCTGTACTATATAGTAAGACCTTGTTGTTTATTTTATACATAGTAGTGTGTATCTGTTAATCCCAAACTGCTTATTTATCCCTTCCCCGCTTTCCGTTTGGTAACCATAAGTTTGTTTTCTATGTCTGTGAGTCTGTTTCTGTTCTGTAAGTTTATTTGTGTCATTTTAGATTCCACATATAAGTGATATCATATGGTATTTGTCTTTGTCTGACTGACTTAGTATGATAATCTCTGGGTCCACCCATGTTGCTGCAAATGGCATTATTTCATTCTTTTTTATGGCTGAGTAATATTCCATTGTATATATGTACCACATCTTCTTTATCCATTCATCTGTCGATGGACACCTAGGTTGTTTCCATGTCCTGGCTATTGTGAATAGTGCTGCTATGAACACGGGGGTGCATGTATCTTTTTGAATTAGGGTTTTCTCTGGACATATGTCCAGGAGTGGCATTGCTGGGTCATATGGTAACTCTATTTTTAGTTTTTTAAGGAACCCCTCCATACTGTTCTCCATAGTGGCTGCACCAATTTACATTCCCACCAACAGTGTAGGAGGGTTCCCTTTTTTCCATACCCTCTCCAGCATTTATTATTTGTAGACTTGTTGCTGATGGCCATTCTGAATGGTGTGAGGTGATACCTTATTGTAGTTTTGAATTGCATTTCTCTAATAATTAGTGATGTTGAGCATCTTTTCTGCTAGCCATCTGTATGTTTTAAGATGTAATTTTAAAGCAATTCATTCACATTAAGGTCAATTTTTGCATTTGATGAGTTTTAACTCTGTTTGAGATGATCGGTTCACACTTTTCTTGGTCTTTGGGTTAAGCCGTTAATCTAAAAGTTAACTGCTGATAGAAATGTCTTTATCCTACTCGGCTCTCAATTTTTTTCTGAGACCACTGGCACTGTCCAGGAGAACTTTTTGCTGTGATGGAAATGTTCTATACTTGTCCTGTTCAATATAGTAGCCACTAGCCAAGTGTGGCTACAGAGCAGTTGAAATGTGGCAACTTTAACTTAGGTACTGGACTGTGAACTGTTATTCATTTTAATTAACTTAAGTTTATCCATATATTGCTAATTGCTACCATATTGGACGCCCAAGTCTCATCAAACTCTCTTTTATTTCCTTACTCATTTTTTTGTCTTATCAACAGTAGATTTCACTGCTTACATCCCTATAGATAGACCTTATCCTTGAAGATTGACTGAGAACTATCACCTGCCCCTTGTTTATATTTTTTGCTTTTATCACCCCAAACATTGCTTCCCTTTGCCATTTGACCTCTCTGGATACTCTGTTTATAATTACTTTTCCATTCTGTCTTATATGTGTCTTACATCTTTGCCTCCCTTATGTAAATTGGTATGGGTCCAAATTATATTTGTGCAATGAATTTGAAAAATGCATCATTAAATATGTAATTAAATATGTACTATATAATTCGGTGTTACTGATCAAAACACAGATTTCTTGGTGACACTCCCTGGGTTGAGATATCATTTAGTAGCTAGATGAAGATTTAAAGTTGTGAGATTCAGTTTCCTCGTCTAAAAATTGGAATACGATTAGTAGCTTGATAATGGATGGGTACTTGTAAGAAAAGTGAGATGAGTACTTTTAAGTGTTAGATTTATTTATTTATCAGTATAGGGAAAAAAATGAAACAATTTTTGCCATTGATTCCACTAGTATTCCCGATAGATGAAAATATAGATAAGGAAGATGACTTGAACCTGTTTAGCTGTACATTGTATGGTAGGTAATACACGTCTTTATGATACATTGTATCATAGTAGTTCATGCCGTAGTATTATGTATGTCACGACTCCCAGCACAGATTTCATGTTGTTTTAACTTACGAACAACATCTTTGCAGTGGATTATAAGTAATAAGCCCCCAATTTTTGCATCATTGGCAAAACCTCCTAGTGTTTTGAATATACGTATAGTGAAGCAGTGTGTCCTCAAAGTGAATGACGTATTCGGCCGTCCAATTTCACTTAGAACGTCATAGATTTAGTAATAAACACATTATTAAGTACAGGAAGAAATCATATGGCTCACTTAAGGTGACATCACACTTGACTCTTCAGTACATCTTCATTTATTTGAGTGTCTGAAGCACTCTAAGATGTTCCTATCGTTAAACGTTTTGGACCCAGAATGGATAATGTTGTTGCCTTTCAGAGAGTGTTGTAGCACACACAATGTCTCTATGCCCTTATTACCTACAACCGTGGGTTTAATTTTAACTGCCTTCGGAACGGAGCAGGCATGGTGCAAGGATGCAAAAAGCATTCCCCAAACTCAAAGCATGTAGCACGGTCATTGGGTTATATTCTGCTGGCCAAATAGCTTTTGGGACTCCCATTTGTTGGTTATGACGTAGAGGTGCTACTTCATTATGCAGCTGGATAGCTTTCCCATGGCCATCATAGTTGAGGTCTCTTTTGCCTTTGGCGTGAAAACATGAAGATACAGTAAAGCGGCAACCGTACGATGAGAACTTCAGTATTAAAGGGAAGGATGGACAATGAACACACAGAAATATTGTCATTCTTTTTAGGTTGTTCAAAGCCAAGGTCTAGGTTTATCAGGGATTGAAATGTGTAAGCTTAAGACCAGCACATGCCATGTTGATCAGGAGTGAAGACATAAGAGCAAATCACGGAGGAACCAGAGAATAGAATTTATCTCAGCTGAAGGCAATAATCCGAATGCAGGCTTCCCTTTTTATAGAATGATGTCATGTCTTTAAGAAAGAAAAAGAGTTAAGCTAGAAAACTTCAGGAATGAAAATAATTTAATGCATTGAATAAGCTATGTCCAAACACAAATACTGTACATAGAGGATAACCCCAATCTCAGTGTCTTTAATTCTAGAAGATTTTCAGATTCTACAAGAACCCCATATTTTCTGCTGAAGTCAGATAATGTTAGCACTGAGAAGTGCTAAGTGGGTCAACATTCCAGCACTTCTGTCTTTTTTGAGCCTCATATGACATTGACATGCTAAAGAAAGCTGTGATCCTCTCTCCAGAAAAATTCAGGCAATCACGTATATATTGAATGATCCTCTTGAAGTCCCCATGGAACTACATCCAAACAACTAAGTCAGCTCAGCTACTAATTTAAGAAGTTAGAAATCTGAGTGCCAGAGAGATAAGCTATATGCCCAATACACAGTGCAAGAGCTTGAGTTCCACTTTTTTTTTTTACACTAATGCAGTCTTTTGACTATACTATATACTAACTCTATTTTAATTATAGTTAGTGTTTTAAATACTAAGTTAAAAAGTATTCTCAGAAAGACAAATATCATAGGCTTTCACTTATATGTGGAATCTAACATAGGACACAAATGAACTTATCTACAAAACAGAAACAGACTCACAGACATAGAGAACAGACTTGTGGTTGCCAAGGGGGAGGGGGGTGGGGGAGGGATGGATTGGGAGTTTGGGGTTAGCAGATGCAAACTATTATATATAGAATGGGTAAACGACAAGGTCTTATGGTAGAGCCCAGGGAACTGTGTTCAATACCCTGTGATAAACCATAATAGAAAAGAATACAAAAAGAAAAAGAATGTATATATACGTATAACTGAAGCACTCTGTACAGCAGCAATTAACACATTGCAAATCAACTATAATAAAATAAAATAAAATAAAGTATTCTCCATGTTGACCATGCAACATGACAGGATCCCCCCAGTCCCATCCTCCTGGGCTGCACATCTTGCCATGCAGCAGTGCGGGCGCTGAGACATGGATCTTTGCAACTTGGACACTTTTTTCCCCCCATTTAATACTTAGTTATTTTGAGGACTAGGCATGCTCAGTCACAGAGTTTTGTCGCGGCTGGTGTTGTTGGGTCATTAAATCTGTCCTTGTTCTGTATTTTTGGAGGAAACACCAGAAACTGTACTGACAGCTACTGTTACTTCAAACCATCTCTTTGGTAGATAACTGAGTTTTTAGTTTTGGTTGCGTCTTTGACAGCTGTATTTGGAAGTATGTTTCTTAATGACTCATCTTTCTAATTTAATTTTTCTTTGCATGCCATTTAATTTTTGTTGGCTTATGGGTAGACTTTGCCCTGGGAGAGATCAAAGTACTGATTTTTATGGAAATTCCACTGATTTATTGGAAAACAGCTCTCGTATTGAGGGCTGAAAGACCCCTTCCCATAGATAGGAATGTGGACCCAAAAGCAAGCTGGTGATTGTTAAGTCACTTTCTCTTTATTCCTAAGTTTGTAGTAAATCTGCCCAACCTGAATGAGGTTCACTGTAGTGTTTAAACTTTTATTTTTATCATTTTCAGATTATTTCTCATTTGTGTCTTCATCTGTCATGTTGATAAGTCTACAAATTTATGACATAGCATCAGAAATTCCATCTTCAATCATTAAAAGTTCTCTTGATTCTGATTACTATGCTTAATCTAAAATTCCACATATGATATTAAAATTACTTTTATTATGTTCCTTTTTTGTATTCAGCATTTGTTCATCACTTAGTAGTTAATCTCACTTTATATCTGTTTGAAGTATGTTTCTGCTGAATAATAATCTAAATAACTTGAATAATTTAAAATTTTAAGTCACAATTTTCACTTTAACAGAAAATATGTGACAGCCAATTTGTTTTTCCTTTCAACTTCCTTTGTAGTTATCATGTTTTTAATATTTATTTTGTTGTGGTAAGAATACTTAACATGAAATCTACCCTCTTAAAATTTTAAGTGCACTACAGCGTTGTTCTCTTTTTCTTTTCTTTCTATATTTCCGATTGCTTAGATGATATAATTTTTTTTTATTCATGATATTGGAAGGTAAAATGGGATTCTTTTTCCTTTAATTCTTCTTAAATGTAATGTTTGAGTTATTCAAGCATATCTAATATTTATGTTGGCTTTTGACTTATTAAATAAACTAACTACTGTGGTGTCTGTTTATCCATCTACCATCTGGCATCTATTTACCTATCTATAGTCTATTATCTACCTACCTACCTACCTATCCTCTATCTAATTGAGTTTGAACATTGAGTCAGTTTCAAAGCATTGCTATATATCTAGGTTTTAGACAAATGACTCATCTTTATGTGGAAAATCTTACATTTTCCTTTTTTGCCATGTAGACTGCTCATCCATTTGGAGTCTATTTTTATTCGTGGTGTGAGGTAGGGAATCTCTTCTAGTTTTCCAAATACACATGGATATAAAGCAATCCCTGTTGATTGATCTCTTCATTTTATGGACTACATTTTCATATGTGCTTGGGTGTATTTCTAGAGTTTCTCTTCTGTTGACCTTGTCCGTCTACACGTGTAATAGAAAGGTACTAATTTACTTACTGAAGATTGTTGTTCTGCTTTAATGTGGTGTTGGGCTCGTGCCCTCCGATGTGACCACTTGTGGGCTTTTGCATGGTTCTGCACACCTGCAGCCTCCCCAGGTCTACAGGTTCTGACGAGCATCTTCTTCCTCTTGTCCTTCCCATCCAGAGCTGGTTAAAGGCTAGCAATTCTGCTAGTGCAAATCCACAGTGCAGGTGGCCAAGTGCAGTCTTCAGCACACCTTTGTAAATGGTCCTCTCACTAAACTCTCTTCTGCATCACTTTGGAGTAGATCTGTTTACCCCTCCCTGGAGACGTAACCATCACTGTACCCTTTCCTGTGTTGAGAAAACATCTCTGGGGTCCATACGTTAGCCCAATTCTTTCTTTTTTTTTCTTTTTGTATTTGGTAATTTCTTTACCGTGGTCATAAAGTTCCAGTGTTGATCACTTTAGCTGACTTTGGTGCACCTAATCCGCAAAATTGTTAACTCTTGAGGAACGCTGTGTTACTTATTTGTACAACAGGAAGTACCTGACAAGACATTTACATCAGTCCGTGTAGTTTAGTTCTTCCTATCTTTTTTTTTTTTTCTTAATCTCAACTCTTTTTGGTTCCCTCAAGAAAAATTTAGAATGCCAAGTTCAGGCTCCATGGCATATAGAAATCCATACCCATTAACATTCTCCTTACTACTTCGTTTTCACACATCATGCCATGATTGGTAACCAGCTTGACCTATAACCTATAGTTGAAAGAAGCAAAAAAAAAACCAAGGTGACTTCAATGCAAAGCATCTCTTGCTTCAGTGGACAGATGGCAGAAATGTCATCCGGGTGAAAAAACAGATCAGTTGTAAGGGGTGACTTAATGATAGCTTCTTAGAAAATAGCATCCCTTTGTTTTGCTTTATAGGCAGGTCCTTCTAAAGTCTGTGTTGTATATATATACCACATCTTCTTTATCCATGATTGAATTCCGTTAATTCCCTCTTGGCTTCGTAGGGGAAAAGAGAGGGGAAAAAAAGAGAGAAAAGTAGCAGAAGAAACTAGGGGTGATCTGATTGCTTTAACTGAGTTTTGTCTTGAGCTGCCTTCATTTGTTCTGTCCCGAGGACGCAAATCTATGAGCTGTCATTGCTGAGTCACACTCCCCATCAGTATTTCCCAAAGACATGCGTCTTCTGCAAGAGAGTGGGTTGTTCTAGAAAGACTAGGGGTGAACAATCATTTTTAAAAAGGCTGCCTGTTGGATCACTGACCACGTGTGAGGTCCTCTGTAGAGGGATGTGTGTAAGTAATTTTATAAAATGCTCTCACCAGCTCTAGGCACTTGGAATCCTTCTTCACCCAGCTTACAGTTGACGAAGTTGAAATAGCATGAGACCACCTCCTAGAAAGTCACAGAGTGTTAAAGAGGGGAGACACTTAATGATGTCGAGTCCCATGCTCTAAAAATTGTGAGGAAGCATTGCTACACTGCTTTCCTCATGATAGAGATTTCCCTTTGAACAAGAAGGGAAAGAAGAGAAGGATAGAAGATACAAAGACGGTAGATTTACGTCGACTCTTAATGAAAAGACATGGGGATTGCCCCACCCTTCTTTCTCTGTGCATGCATTTTATTTATTCACACCACCTGCATTTATCATTGTGGGCTTATCACCTTCGGCATTGTATGCAAGGACCCAGTTTATAGAGCAGCCCACTCTGTGGCAAGAAAACAAGGTAAAAAATGACACTCTTTGCCCCAAACGGTTTGGAAGGAAAGTAGCACCCCACGACCCGGCCCCCCAACATGCACATCCTGATGTTTGCCCTCACAGGAGGGATGCCACGCAGGCTTCTGCTCCTTGGTTCGCTCCAGTTCCCTGTTTATGTGATAATATTCTTTTGAAGGGGTTTCTAGGTGAAGATGTAGCATACGTGCCTTAGGACAAGCTTCAGCAGGTACACGTGACCTCAACAAACGAGCCCAAATACACACCTTTTGCAAGAGCGCACAGCCTGGACTGAAAGATGGAGTCAGGTTCAAAACAGCCCCCCTCAGTGTTCATCCTCTGGGGACCTGCAGTTGCCATGGTAACCTGATAGCTTGTACGTTGGCTAGAAGAATTGCAGATGGTACAGGTCTATGTTTCCTAGTACGTGGAGGTGAATTGATTATATACAAGTCTCTGATCTCCAGTCATGAGAAAAAGGAAAAAACAAGTAAAGCAGACATAGTACTTAGATGCAGGGACAAAGAAGGAAGTATCCCCCCCCCCCCGCATATGTAAACAGTTGCATTTCCACCCCGGCCACTGGGAGTGTTGATACGTGAGGCTGATGCCGGAACCTCCGGGGCCTTGTCCACTGCTGTATAGATGTAGCTGGTGGTGACTGTCATTTCAGGAATAGCAACCTCATCTCAAGCCTGGATCTTGGGTTCCTTGAGCTCATTTGTCTTCTCCACGCCTTGTCCACTGAAAACGAGATCCATCGATCCCAAGATGGTTATAAGAATGGGCATCCTTCCCACTGACCTGCTTATTCCACCTTAAGGTCTTTATGTTTGCACGTCCTCTCCCAGTTGGCAAATAGCCTCCCTTTGAAACTGTCTGCAGGAGGCAGACGGTCTCCCAAAGCCTTCTCTCTCCTCAAGAACACTTTTCACAACCGTACAGCCAGTCCTTAGAGGGAGCCTTTGTCAATTTCCCCGTAAACACAACGGGAGTCCGTTTAACCCCCTCAGTGGCTTTCGTCTGGTTTGGCTGAGGTTTCTCCACGTGTATCTTGAAATGCGTAATTGGAAAGATATGCATCGCCCCGGGTATGCTTCAATCACACCGGGAGCTGGTAAACTGCTTTCTCTTTACATCATGCATCCATTAACTAGATTTAATGAACAGGGAAACTAGCAGTTTGCCATCCTGCCTTTGAGAAACGAAATGCAAGGGTTTACCCTTTCTCAGTTGATTATCATTGTAATTTGGCTGGTCATTTTAGCTTTCTCGACAACGTGAAATGTTGCTCCAAGCAAGCTAACGCTTTGGAGAAATGATCTTGTTTTTTATGGATCCGTGCAAGCCGTGGACAATCATGTGAAAGGGGGGGAAACCAGGGAAAAGGCCTTTTCTGTGCAGCCCTAATAAACTTCCAGCAGCTTGATAACAAGCCATAAAAAAAACACTCCTCATCACATTCTGAAGTCCATCCCCTAACCAGCTGCAAGACAATTTGCTTACACTATTATCAAGCTCAAAATTTTTCATAGGGTTTCCCTGGCGGCGCAGTGGTTAACAGTCCGCCTGCCAATGCAGAGGACATGGGTTCGAGCCCTGGCCCGGGAAGATCCCACATGCCATGGAGCAACTAAGCCCGTGTGCCACAGCTACTGAGCCTGCATGCCACAACTACTGAAGTCCACACTCCTAGAGCCCATGCTCCGCCACAAGAGAAGCCACCGCAATGAGAAGCCTGCGCACCACAATGAAGAGTAGGCTCCGCTCGCCGCACCTAGAGAAAGCCCGCACGCAGCAACGAAGACCCAGTGCAGCTAAAAATAAAGATGGCTGTTGCTATAAAAAAAAAATTTTTTTTTTGTAGTCTCAATAAGACTATCACCAGAAACTTTGCCAGGCATTTTTCAGAAATTGGAATGTATGTTTTGTGTATGTCTCTCCTAATCTCTCCTCAAGTTTTAAATAGCATTTTTTGCTTCTGCTAGGTTTTTTTTGTTCATGTGAATCAAATATTTTCTTGTATTTCATCCTAATTACGGATCCCAGTGGATTAAATTAGAAGTTGATGAACATCGCATATGTAGAAAATCTCCAAATATTTAGGAATTAAACAACATGCTTCTGAATTAACGTTGATCAAAAGAGAATGTCCTTAGGGAAATTTAAAATAATATTTTGAACTGAAAGAAATTGAAATCAACATGTATGAAAATCTGTTGCTTGCAAGCAAAGCAGAGCATGGAGGAAAACTTATGTCTTTAAATTCTTACACGGAAATATAAAACTATGAAATCAGCTAAGTTTTCACCTACTTAGCAAAAAAGAGCAAGTTTAGTGGAAAATAAGAAAAAATGATAAAATAAATATTAGATCATTGAAATAGAAAACTGAGTCATTTATTAACAAAATCCTAAGTTGATTCTCCTACATATACAATCAGTGCATTACAATGTAAAAAAGGGTGAAATTTGAATAAGATCTGTAGCTTGGTTAACAGAGTATTGCATCAATTTCAAGTCCTGGTAGTGACACTCTCCTATAGTTATGAGATGTTATCTTTGGATAAGCTGGGTAAGACAACAAGTGACTCTATCAGTTTTATAGCTTATGTGTGTCTCTATTTCAAAATAAGGAAGTTTTAAAAAATATATTTATTTATTACTTATTTATTTATTTTGGCTGCGCTGGGTCTTAGTTGTGGCATGTGGGCTTCTTAGTTGCGGCATGCATGCAGGATCTAGTTCCCTGACCAGGAACTAGAGATGGAACCCAGGACCCTGCATTAGGAATGCAGAGTCTTACCCACTGGACCACCAGGGAAGTCCCAAAATAAAGTTCTAAGACGTTGATTCTTTATGAAGTCAGTAAACATTTTTCTTAATGGCACCAAACTAAAAGCACCCAAATGTCCTTCAACAGGAAAATGAACAACCAAATTGTAATATTTTTCACATAATGGAATGCTGTTCAATGGGAAAAAAATGGCTTATAGACACAACAAAGTGGGTGAATCCCAAAACATTATGTGAAGTGAAGTGGTAAGAGAAAAAAAACAATGTCTACTACGTAATTCTGTTCATAACACATTTCAACACAGGGCAAAACTAATCCAGCGTGTTGAATAGCTGTGGTATTTATTCTGGGAATAAAGACACTGAGTAGAAAGTGACTTTTTTGAGTGGTGAGAGTATACTTCTCTTGGTATGGAAGATGTATTCCTATTCGCACATATTTGAGAATACTCATTGGACTGTATGTTCAAATCTATGACCTTCACTCATGTACGTTTATTTCAATAAAAACTTACCCATTTCTATTTATAGTCCCAAACAGCATAAGTACGTGAATATACATATTAGCTCAGTAAGCCAGGACATGTTGTCACCCAATCATAGTTCACTTAGACTTCTCGAAAAACCAGAAAATATGGAAGTTTAATCCCTAGTTTAGAGTAATGTGTTGGGAGTGTCTCCATTTTTACTCTTGAGAAATTTAGAGGCTTCTCAGTTCTTTGAGGGCTCACCTTTTAAGGGCATCTAGTTTTCTCCTTAGCAATGTAACTTACAAGATTGTTCCAAATTACAGTTTCTTCTTTCTATGGTAGTAGAAACAGCCTTTTCATCTGTGCTTTGAGTTAAGGTTTTGAATACATTTAGATAGTTTTTGTTTTGCAAGAAAAATATTTTTTAGACGCTTCCGTATTCTTCTCTCCCCACAACTATTGAGGTATCTTCCATTGTGCCCAGGTGTCAAAAAACAAAACAAAAAGCAGGGATTGTTTTTCCCAAGCCCAATCAATATTGTTCACTTCTTATCCTGCAAAATGTTGCTGAAGTTCTATTCAAGGTGAAGCCTGATAGCTTTCGTATCGTCATATTTCTGGTACAATTTGATTGAAATTATCTAAGTTCTCATAGGACCTTCTTTCTGTGTTCTGACTTGTAAAAACGAAGATGGCAGTTACTTTATTTCTTCGTTATTAAACGGTGGTTCATTTAGATCCAGGGCTTCTGGGTAGCTTACTATGTGATCAGCATGGCAGCTAGCCCAAATAATCTGATTTTCCTGAGATAACCAACACTGATTTCTGCTGCCATCTACATGTACACTTTTTTCCTCAAGATAAACATTTTTATAAGTGTTTCTTTTTAAAATTTTATTCAAGTATAGTTGATTTACAATGTTGTGTTAATTTCTGCTGTACAGCAAAGTGACTCAGTTATACATATGTATGCTCTTTTTTCATATTCTTTTCCATGATGGTTTATCACAGGATGTTGAGTGTAGTTCCCTGTGCTCTACAGTAGGACCTTGTTGTTTATCCATCCTATATATACTGGTTTGCATCTGCTAACCCCAAACTCCCAATTCTTCCCTCCCCTCCCCCCTCCCCCTAGGCAACCACAAGTCTGTTCTCTCTGTCTGTGAGACTGTTTCTGTTCTGTAGATAAGGTCATTTGTATCATATTTTAGATTCCACATATAAGTGACATCATATGGTATTTGTCTTTCTCTGTCTGACTTACTTCACTTAGTATGATAATCTCTAGGTCCATCCATGTAACTGCAAATGGTATTATTTCACTCCTTCTTATGGCTGAGTAGTATTCCGTTGTATATATGCACCACATCTTTAACCATTCACCTGTTGATGCATATTTCGGTTGTTTTAAAAGTGTTTCTTTTTCTGGAACCAGGTATTACCTTATTTGTTTTATTAAATGTTAAAAAGTAGATAAACCTCGAAAGAATAATACATTGAATAAGCATCATTTAGTTTTAACAGAAAGTTGAAATTCCATCATAGTTGCTACATAGACATACACATACATGTGTATGTATGTAGATTGATTATTAGATAGATAGATAGATAAAAGGACTGTGAACATTTGGGGCTGATGAATCTGTTATGTGGGGCAGTCTTGCACATTGTAGAGCATGCAGCATCCTTGCTGGGCCCTGCCCACTGCAAGTCTATAGGATGGGTCCCCTGCCCTGCAAAAAAACGTCTTCAGGCAATAAGAAATGCCCACTGGAGGGAGACTCATTCCCATGTTAGAAACAGAATATTAATTTATCAACATGTAGTATATTATAGAAACATAATCTTATCCAATTCAAATAAATACAAACATCATAACATTTCATCCCCAAAATACTTTAGTAACACACCTCCAAAAAATAAAAGATCATTTTCCTGCCTGGCAACAATTTTTTTTTATCACACCTCATGAAAATAAAGCTCATTTTTCTGATGTCATAAAATCCCATTATTTACATACAGATTTCCTCAATGGGATCCAGTCATATTTGTTACTTTTCACAGACCAGTTATGTCTGTTAAGGGTCTCTCTTTTTTTTTTTTTTTTTTGCGGTACGTGGGCCTCTCACTGTTGTGGCCTCTCCCGTTGCGGAGCACAGGCTCCGGATGCGCAGGCTCAGCGGCCATGGCTCACAGGCCCAGCCGCTCCGCGGCACGTGGGATCCTCCCGGACCGGGGCACGAACCCGTGTCCCCTGCATCGGCAGGTGGACTCTCAACCACTGCGCCACCAGGGAAGCCCCTGTTAAGTGTCTCTTAATCTGGCCCAGGCTCTCACGTTGCACTGGTATCTGATTTCAAGTACCTCTTTTGAGGTCAGACCAGGGCTTTAGTAGAACAACCCGCTTGCATCCTGGATGTAGATGATATCTGATCGTATCTCCTGGAGTTGGGAGATGCCTCTTTATTCTGTTTTCTGTTGAGTTAGTGATGAGATCTGAAGCCACCATTTGATTGAAGGTAATAATCCCAGACAACTCTTCAGAGTGATGCTGAGGGCATCACATCGCCTTCAGTTGGGCGAGTGTCACGCCTGTTCATCTCGGAATTCCTTATCCTAGATGGAGGTCTGGCCTCCGGTAAAGGCAACCAGATCTGTCCGCTGCAGAGACACCCATATCCTTTTTTGAAAAGCGATTCTTCTCTTATCAATAAGAGCTCGCAGCCTACCTGGGCAGTGTTTCCAAAATAACTCTTGGAAAATGTGTATACACACATCCTTCTCCAAGCAGCATGTGCGTGCAGTGTGCAAAGAATGTTAATTTCTTCCATATCACACATAGCCGAATTTCTCCTGTGATGTCATTCTCTGACTTCCACAGGATTGTATTTTAATGTGAATGAAACGACATAAAATACTACCTACTGTTTCAAAGCCACATTAGAATCCTAACAGACAACACCCTGCTACTCAAAATTTGGTGCCTTTCAGCTTGATACCATTAGCTTGAAATGTCAACTCACGGTTTGCAGGAAGCTTTTGTCTCCTGTCCTTTCAAACCACACGGTCATAAAAGAGGTAAAGTCAGAAACGAGTTACAAGATGAGAAGCTTGACATCAGGAGTTAGAAAGGGGAGGTCATTTTCCCTCCGCCAACATCTGACGGTTCTCAGAACTATACTGGGCGATTGTTACCATCTGAAAACTGGATTCCTTTATGCTAACGGTTACCTTTCTCTCTAAAGAGAGACTTCTAAGTGGTCCTCTGATCCATAATAGACATTCTGCCATTAAGAGTGTGACACTCAGGGTTCAGCGCAGCATATTTGCTAAAAGTTCCAAGAGATTGCTTGCGGTGTAATGATGTATTAGAGTTGTTTTTTTTTTTTTTTTTTACTACACTTAATATTATACCCTCAAAAATTGTTAAAATGTTAATGACATCTATAGCACGCCCAGTCTTGAAGTGCAAAGAGACTTTTAATTTGCTAAAATTGTTCAATTAGCACATAAATTGCTTGATTGACCATTTCTGCACTTACTAAGCCAGGCATTGATTGTCTGAATAAGTATTGCAAGGAACATTTCATGTCAGAATTTTAAATGCATGAAGTACTTTGTTATATTGGATTTAGGTTGATTTACTTTTTGTTTTTCTGCACTGAACCGGTGAACACAAGGGCAAAATAGAAACTGTGTTGCCATAAGTTGGGGCTCAGTGCTTTTGTACTACCTTTGTGTTCCTTCTTTTTGTTTTTTGTGAATCTGTATGTTTTTGATTTGTGGTTTCCCTGTTTTTCAAGTACGTTAACCCCTTCCTATATCTACATACTTGCTTTAGACTGATAGTCGTATAGGCTCAAACCATTCTAAAAAAAATACCTATTTTCTTACTCTCCTCCACCATGTTGTATAATTTTGACCTCTTTTTTTTTTTTTTTTTTTTTTTGCGGTATGCGGGCCTCTGACTGCTGTGGCCTCCTCCCGTTGTGGAGCACAGGCTCCAGACGCGCAGGCCTAGCGGCCACGGCTCACAGGCCCAGCCGCTCCGCGGCATGTGGGATCTTCCCCGACCGGGGCACAAACCTGTGTCCCCTGCATCAGCAGGCGGACTCTCAACCACTGTGCCACCAGGGAAGCCCCTAATTTTGACCTCTTTTACATCTTCACGTTTTTCCTTTTGCTGTTCATTGTAGTTATCATTGCTCTCACAAAATTTTTTTTTCATTTTTTTTTAATCTGAATACTGGCTTATTTATGTCATTTACTTTCCAGTTGTGATCTTCCATTTCCTATAGATTCCTGCTGCTTTTCCATTTTTAAATTTCTATTTCTTTTTTAAATTAAAAAAGTTTTTATTTTATATTGACATAGTTGATTTACAATGTTGTTAGTTTCTGCTGTACAGCAAAGTGAATCAGTTACACATATATGTTTAACTTTTTAAGATTCTTTTCCCATATAGGTCATTACAGAGTACTGAGTAGAGTTTCCTATGCTATATACTTGGCCCTTATCAGTTATCTATTTTATATATAGTATTGTGTATATGACAGTCCCAATCTCCCAATTTACCCCTCCCCTTGCTTACCCCCTGGTAACCATGTTTGTTTCCTACATCTGTAACTCTTTTTATGTTTTGTAGATAAGTTTTTTTGTATCATTTTTTTAAGATTCCATATATAAGCTATACCATACGATATTTGTCTTTATCATACTAAGTGAAGTAGGTCAGACAATCTCCAAGTTCATCCATGTTGCTGCAAATGGTATTATTTTATTCTTTTCATGGCTGAGTAATATTCCATTTTATATATGTACCACATCTTCTTTATCCATTCCTCTGTAGATGGAGATTTAGCTTGCTTCCATGTCCTGGCTATTGTAAATAATGCTGCAGTGACCATTAGGGTGCATGTGTCTTTTTTATTTATTTATTTTTTTTTTGCGGTACGCAGGCCTCTCACTGTTGTGGCCTCTCCCGTTGCGGAGCACAGGCTCCGGACGCGCAGGCTCAGCAGCCATGGCTCACAGGCCCAGCCGCTCCGCGGCATGTGGGATCTTCCCGGACCGGGGCACGAACCCGTGTCCCCTGCATCGGCAGGCAGACTCTCAACCACTGCTCCACCAGGGAAGCCCTCATGTGTCTTTTTGAATTATGGTTTTCTCAGGGTATATGCTCAGTAGTGGGATTGCTGGGTCATATGGTAGTTCTATTTGTAGTTTTTTAAGGAACCTCTATACTGTTCTCCATAGTGGCTGTATCAATTTACATTCCCATCAACAGCGTAAGAGGTTTCTCCACACCCTCTCCAGGATTGGTTATTTGTAGACTTTTTTTTTTTTAATAAAAAGTTTCTAGGTGAACTCTTTTCTTTTGATTTGATTTTATTTATATTTTTATACAGCAGGTTCTTATTAGTTATCCATTTTATACATATTAGTGTATATATGTCAATCCCAGTCTCCCAATGATGATAGCCATTCTGTCTGGTGTGAGGTGGTGTCTCATGTTGATGTGCATTTCTCTGATAATTAGTGATTTTGAGCATCTTTTCATGTGCCTCTTCTGTATGTCTTCTTTGGAGAAATGTCTATTTAGGTCTTCTCCCATTTTTTGAGTTGTTTGTGCTTTTTGTTTTTTGTTTTTTGATATTTAGCTGCATGAGCTGTTTTTAAATTTTGGAGATGAATCCCTTGTCAGTTGCATCGTTGGAAAATACTTTCTCCCATTCTGTGCTTCTTTTCTATTTAAGGTAGACCTTTCAATATTTCTTTTAGGATAGATTTAATATTGCTGTGTTCTTTTAGTTTTTGCTTGTCTGAGAAATTCTTTATCTCTCCTTCTATTCTAAATGCTACAAGTTAAGGCTAAATGCTACATTTTGTCTTAAACAGCATTGCTCTGTGTCATAAAAGATGTTTTCGGTTTTTCTCTCCTGAATATCAAGTACCCTACCAATTCAAAAAATGTTATCAATATACCTTATTGTTTCATTTACCACATAGCGAATGAGAAAATTTACCTTGAGTCACAATGTGTATTAGCACTGAGGAGTCCCAACAGTGATAAATCTTGAGGTCTATTTGGTTTTTGTTTGTTTGTTTTTTTTTGCGGTACGCAGGCCTCTCACTGTTGTGGCCTCTCCCGCTGCGGAGCACAGGCTCCGGACATGCAGGCTCAGCGGCCATGGCTCACGGGCCCAGCTGCTCCGCGGCATGTGGGATCTTCCCGGACCGGGGCACGAACCCGTGTCCCCTGCATCAGCAGGTGGACTCTCAACCGTTGTGCCACCAGGGAAGCCCCTATTTTGTTTTTTAAGAAAACACAGGAAGGGCAGTTAAAACACACCTGTCAAATGTGGTAAGACTTGTTGCAGTCGTGGAGGAGAGAGGAATTGCTTCTGCAGTAGTCAGAGAAAGTTTTGGTGTGTATTGGTTACCTACTGCTGCTGTAACAAATTACCACAAAGGTAGTGCCTTTAAGAAAAGGAAAAAAACAAGAATAGAGAATTCTCCGGCAGTCCAGTGGTTAGGACTCCATGCTTTTACTTCGAATCCCTGGTCAGGGAACTAAGATCCCACAAGCCATGCATCGAGGCCAAAAAAAACAAAACACAAAAAACCAAGCGTACAGCTCTCAAGATCAAAATTTGATGCACTTCTCACTGGACTAACTCAAGGCATTGACAGAGCTGTTTCTTCTGTTTTTTGTAGAAATCTGTCCTTGCCTTTTCCAGTGTCTACAGAACACCCAGCTTTCTTGGGCCATGGCCCCTACTTCCGTCTTCAAAAATAATAATTACTGGTCATCACTGTGCCCGTTTTGCCTCCCGGTTCCACTTTTAAGGACCTTGATGGTTACAGGGAGCCCACCCGGATTATCTCCCAATCTGTAAATTGGTTGGCAATGTTAATTCCATCTACAAGCTTAATTCTCTTTTGCCATGTCACCTAACCAATTCACAGGTTCTAGGAATTAGGGTGTACATATCATGGGGGGGGGGTGGAGGACTATTGTTTGATCCACTACAAGCCCCTGCAACTCAGAATTTTCATGGGCTCTGATACAACCTCTCAGACAAAAACAGGGAAGCGTGAAATGATCGAGGCTTGAAAAAGCATGCAATCAGGTTACGTTATGGATTATACCAGTGCTTTTGGGAGAGGAAGACTGGCTGGAAATATATGTTGCTTACGCCATCCAACCAGGGCAAAACTTTGCAAGACTGAGTGTAAAACGTTTGAACTCCGTGCATCCCGCAGTGGAGAGATGTAGATGATGTTAGAAAAAGACAGAGATGCTGTGCATCGTTTCCATAAACAGAGCCTTATTTTCAAGGATTCACTGCCACTTGATGGATGAACAGAATGGAAATACCTCCATAGGATGGTCTGGTTGACCCCATGCACCTTCCCAAGCCTAGACCAAATCTTCTGGACAAGTGTCCTAAAATATGCTTACGGTTGGCCATTTTGGAATCTCTTTTCTGTTCTCCTACGTGCAGTGGTCAACCATATCATTTAAGGATCTGACGTGGCAGGGAATCTCCATTCTAGGTGTTCACTTCGTTGTTCTCTTTTAGGGATTATTTTAAGCACTGTCTAATTTATTGGTCTGTCCTAAGGTGTGAGTACCAATCTACAGTTAAAATATTGCAATTTTTTTGTGGAATTTAGTAGAGCCAGATCCTCAAATAAAAGATGACTCACTAACAATTATGTCTGTACATCCCCCTGTATATTGAATAAGTAGTGGTCAGGGAATAGAAGGCATCCACAACCACAATAAATGCCTAGCTTATGAGCCTGTTTTACTCTTTTTTTGGGGGGGGGATAGGAGTTTTATTAATTTATTTATGCTGTGTTGCGTCTTCGTTTCTGTGCGAGGGCTTTCTCTAGTTGTGGCAAGCGGGGTCCACTCTTCATCGCGGTGCGCGGGTCTCTCACTGTCGCGGCCTCTCCCGTTGCGGAGCGCAGGCTCAGTAGTTGTGGCTCATGGGCCCAGTCGCCCTGCGGCATGCGGGATCCTCCCAGGCCCGGGCTCGAACCCGTGTCCCCTGCATTAGCAGGCGGACTCCCAACCACTGTACCACCAGGGAGGCCCCTGTTTTACTCTTAATGTACATTAAAATATAATCATTTTCTCTAAACATGCATCTTGCATATATGTTTATTTTCAGTTTCTAAACATTTATTTAGATCGTGAAGCTATATTTGTTTTTAAAAAATATTTTTAAAATTCAATCAAGATTTTTTAGTGAAGCATAGTTGATTGACAATTTTGTGTTAGTTTCTGCTGAACAGCAAAGTAATTCAGTTATACATATACATACATTCTTGTTTTATATTCTTTTCCATGATGGTTTATCACAGGATATTGAGTATAGTTCCCTGGGCTCTACAGTAGGACCTTGTTATTTATCCATCCTATATATACTAGTTTGCATCTGTTAATCCCAAACTCCCAGTCCATCCCTCCCCCACCCCCCTCCCCTTTGGCAACCACCAGTCTGTTCTTTATGTCAGTGAGTCTGTTGCTGTTTTGTAAATAAGTTCACCTGTATCATTTTTTTTAGATTCCCACCTATAAGTGATATCATACAGTATTTCTTTCTCTGACTTACTTCACTTAGTATGATCATCTGTAGTTGCATCCATGTTGCTGCAGATAGCATTATATTGTTCTTTTTTATGGCTGAGTAGTATTCCATTTAAAAATTCTTGTATATCCATAGAAAGAAGTCTAGAAAGATACACATATGGTTTAATAGCAGTTACTTGTTCAGTGATGTATTCATAGATTGTTTGAATTTCATTATTTATATTTAGCTACATTTATAAAAAGCTCCACAACAAACTTTTCTTTGATATTCAGAAGTTAAGATTTTAAATATCTTGTATACCCTATTTGTTCAGATTTTTGTGTTGTGGGAAAACTACTTCACAACTTAATTGTTAAATGAAAAATGTGTAAATTCTAGTTTTGATGAATGATCCGTCAGTGTGCTAAAAAATGTACTTCCTTCCCCTGGGTTTTCAATCTCCCCCAAATATGTTATTGATCACCTAGGAATCAAAGGTGCTTTAGAATTCGTTTTATAACATAAAGTTAAATAAAAACTCTGGGGCTTCCCTGGTGGCGCGGTGGTTGAGAGTCCGCCTGCCGATGCAGGGGACACGGGTTCGTGCCCCGGTCCGGGAAGATCCCACGTGCCGCGGAGCGGCTGAGCCTGTGAGCCATGGCCGCTGAGCCTGCGCGTCCGGAGCCTGTGCTCTGCAACAGGAGAGGCCACAACAGTGAGAGGCCTGCGTACCGCAAAAAAAAATAATAATAAAATAAAACTCTGTAATGATAAACGTTTTTTGTCAGTGAAGGAGAACTATTCTTTTACAGTAGTTCTTTTCTGATACTATTTAGGAGTCCTATTTTTAAATACTATGAAAAAGAAAGCAAACTATTTCATTAACACTTCTATGTGAACTACATGTTAAAATGTATTTTGAATACTGTATGTTCAGTTAAATAATGTACTTTAAAATTTGTTTCACCTGTTCCTTTTCACTTGTTTTTAACGTGGCCGCTGGAAAATGTAATGACTGTAACGGTCTCCTATTCTATTTCTAATCGACAGTGTTGATCTAGGACAAAACTTGTCACACAGTGTCCTGCAAAGTATTATGGTGGGTGAGAGGCAAACGCCTGCATAATGAGCATTAGAATTATGGGTGAGAATTCAGAGCCCCCCAGCAGACCTCGCTCAGAGTCTAATTTTATCTGTTTGGATTACTGGTCTCTGAAGAAAGAACACCCCGCCCCCCTTTAAAATGGTTGAAGCCCTCTGCCTTTAAAGGGCTTTAGAAAGGCCAGTGATTGGGCTTCATCTGTTAGCATCGTCAGCCTCAGTCAGGGGCTGTTACAAGGAAAAGAGCCTGCCTTAGGCCAGAGACGATGACCAGGACCGCGGTGATGGTCATCTCCATGATGAAGAGGTACCAGAGAGATTTAGGAGGTGGACTGGACCCCAGAAAGCTGTCAGGGTTCGGGAGAGTGAGGTGTGTGTGTGTTCTCAGAACCCTGGCATATTTTATATGCGGGAGTCCAAAAGCTCCGTGCTGACCAGGTGGAGACGTGCAGAGAGCGGGAACCTGGGAAAGACAGGATTGCTGTCTTTTTTTTTTTTTTTTAACTTATTTATTTTGGGCTGTGCTACGTCTTTGTTGCTGCACGCGGGCTTTCTCTAGTTGCGGCGAGTGGGGGCTACTCTTCGTTGCGGTGTGCGGGCTTATCATTGCGGTGGCTTCTCTTACTGTGGAGCACAGGCTCTAGGTGCGCGGGCTTCAGTAGTTGTGGATCACGGGCTCAGTAGTTGTGGCTCGCGGGCTTAGCTGCTCCACCGCATGTGGGATCTTCCCGGACCAGGGCTCGAACCCGTGTCCCCTGCCTTGGCAGGCCGATTCTTAACCGCTGCACCACCAGGGAAGCCCAAGATTGCTGTCTTTGTATGTTGAAAGCTGTACCTCAAAGGAGGGAGTATCAGGGAACAAGGCTACTTGCAATCAGTAAAGCTGTGGGATAAGCTTGTTTTTTTTTTTTTTTTTTCCCCTCTAACTGTGCAGGTTCAATCAGCAACCCCGAATTAGTTACAGTTCCGTAACTGATTGGCTGCGGTTCTAGTTAGCCACAGCACGGATAAATCCTGTGCGAGAAACGTGTGCTGGGATTCAGTTTCTGCCCTCCAGCAGTTAGAATTTAGGGCAGAAAAGTCTTGATGAAGATTCATTAAATGGATAGGGATTTGTTGCTCGTCTTGGTGTGTTCAAAGAAATTTCGCTGGTGAACCCTTAGGTCTGGGAGGTAAACAGTCTAATGTTGTCACAGAATAAAAGTGTGAGGAAATAAGAAAAGCTTTTATCCCCCGATGGCAATGGCTGTCTTCCTTCCCAGGCTACTGTCCCCAGAGACACTGGATTTGTCGCCTTTTCTCTTAATCCTCAATTCTTTTCTTTTTCTCGTGAACAAGCCACTTCATCACAGCTCACCGTGAAAGGTTGTGCTTTCTTTTACCAAGAAGTGGGTTCTTTTTTCATCTTGAAATGTTCATTCAGCTGCAAATAGCTCAGCTTAGAAGTGCTTAATGAGTCTTGTATTTCCAGTCCCACTAATTACATTTTTAATCATGTTTTTTCTTTCACATACTAGGCAGTTATACATTGCTTCTGTTACAAGGAACTCTAAAATACAACACCTGGTAACGAGGGATTAGCTTTTTAGTTAAGCTGGTTAGACAGGTACGTACTTACCTGTTACGTAACCATCATCAAACCAACAACAGAGCTGTTCTTTCAGCCCTGAATAGACTGACCCATTCCTCCCAGAGCCAGCTGGAACTCAACTAGATTCCTGTAGCAGGAGGAAAGGCATTCATCACTTACGACAATGCCCAGTGTCCACAAATTTCCTTGGAGGAGGAATCATACTTTTGGTTCCTTGACTTGTTTTGCGCTGGCTCCTATGGTCGTGGATTTTTCTTCCTTTATGAGTCTGCTCTACCCAAGGTAGACACATAAAATTCAAGTTTCCCGCTTCCCTTGCAGCTAGGACCCAAGTCAGTGACCCAGGCTCCTTCAATCAGAGGTGTTTTTCTAGGTGTCCATTGTGAGAGGGGTTTCCACCTTCCCATGGTGGCAGGTCACAACCCTGACTTAAGGCATGACATCATGGGGTGACAGTGTAGTTGGCAATAACCCCTGCCACCAAGTGTCACCTGGCAGGGTCTACTCCAGACCAATTCATGAGCTTTCTGTTGGAGACTATTCCTGGAAGATTTCCCCGTAACCTGGTTCACTGGCCCTTCCATACAGTGTTGAGGTCTGTGCAGTCGATCTCACTAAGTGTCTTTCTGCTTAATCAGCCAGAGTCTATTGCTGAGAGCCGTGGTGAACAACCCTGGCTAACTCGTATCTCTAAGGTAGCTGGTGGCCAGGGACTTTCTCAGTGTCATGAAGTATTACGTAAGATCACCTCCAAAACAGAGGGCAGTCAGCTGATGGAAATATTCACGTCTCCTTTTTAGGAAGGAAGAACTAATTCAGGATAAGAATTTTAGAGTTGCCTGCTCTGCATATCCACATACTGCCTGCATCTGACCTCATAATCCATAATGAAGGAACCTTAATGGGGGTCACCTCACCATTATTGAACCTTCTGAAATGTATGCAGACTGCATGAGGCTAGATGATTCCAAGTGGAGAGGCATTTCTTTTCTATGTATGTAGTTTCTTTTATTTATATATATGTGTGTGTTTGTGTATATATATATTCTTTTTCAGATTCTTTCCCCTTATAGTTTATTACAGAATATTGAGTATAGTTCCCTGTGCTCTACAGTAGAGCTTCTTGTTTATCTTATTTTGTATATAGTAGTGTGTATATATTAATGCCAAACTCCTAATTTATCCCTCATTCCCCTTTGGTAACTATAAGTTTGTTTTTTGTGTCTGTGGATCTATTTCTGTTTTGTATATAAGTTCACTTGAATCTTTTTTTTTTTTTTTTTTTACATTCCACGTATAAGTGATATCACATGGTATTTGTGTTTCTGTCTGATATAATTTACCTAGTATGACAACCTCTAAGTCAGGGGTCCCCAGTCCCCGGGCCGCGGATCAGTACCAGTCCGCGGCCTGTTAGGACCTGGGCCGCACAGCAGGAAGTGAGTGGTGGGTGAGCGAGTGAAACTTCGTCTGCGGCTCCCCACCGTGTGCATTACCGCCTGAACCATCTGCCCCCCACCCCACCGTGGAAAAATTGTCCTCCACGAAAATGGTCCCTGGTGCCGAAAAGGTTGGGGAGCGCTGCTCAAGGTCCACCAGGTTGCTGCAAATGGCGTGATTTCATTCTTTTTCTATGGCTGAGTCATATTCCATTGTATATATGCACCACATCTTCTTTATCCATTCCTCTGTCGATGCACAATTAGGTTGCTTCCACGTCCTGGCTATTGTAAATAGCGCTGCAGTGAACATTGGGGTGCATGTGTCTTTTCAAATTATGGTTTTCAATATAGCAGCATTAAGGATATCACTTTTTCATAGACAAACATTCAGTGAATTTTTGCCACCTCAATGAAAGAGTTTAAGTCCAGAAGAGATGTGGAGGGGAAGTTAAAACACAGCAATAACGGCAAAATGATCATTTTGCTTTAGTCCATTGATTCTTTGAGCCCTAGTTTGTCCACATTGAGGGAAAAGCAGCTTGATTAGGCTTGTAAACCTGCAGCTACAGAGCCTTAGCTGTGCTAATACTGGGGCAATTTCGGAGTGCCTGTACTCTCTCCAGGAAACAGAGGGTAGAAATTCTTCTCTCCAGAAAGAACATCATTTTTTCCTCTCAAGAGCGAATGGAACTGGTCTCTACATGCCACATGCATGCACAAATGCAAACATACATGCATTCACACACACATGCACACACTTCACACAGACATACAGACGCGTGCACACAAAACCCACAGTAGCAGAATAAAAAGCAGCCCATCCTGTTTCAGAAACCATGAGTGGGATCCTATGTAGGATTCTACCCTGGAACTTCTGTACGCAAACCTCCAGTAAAGATTTTTTCCTTATTTTACATGAAGTTGTGTGTTTACAAATGTTGTGTGCTACGTTATCAAATATTATACTTCCCCTTGCCTTTCTGTAAGTCTTTTAAAGATACGTAGCGACTATCATGCTTCTTTGACCCCGTGCAGTTGACACTGAAACGGGTACATCCTGGGGTTTATGTAACAACCTGTCGCTGGTGAAGCAATAACTCGCTGGAAGTATTTGCATCGTTTTCATTTGAAAGAGGAGGATGCTGATTCTGAACAGACTGAAGGAGGATGATATCCTCTCAGTCACATGTTTTTTATGCAATTCCCAATGGTGGTTAAACCATTTGAAACTTGCCATAAAGTGTGTTATTACTTGGATTCTGTTACTATGTTTCCTATTAAAAAGCCTTGTTTGGAAGGAAAAGCCGAGGAGCAGAGGTGGCTAAAAGTTGGAAGAATTACATGCAAAAGAGAATTAAAATATAGGACAGGGAATTCCCTGGCGGTCCAGTGGTTAGAACTCCACACTTTCACTGCCGTGGGCCCCGGGGTTCAGTCCCTGGTCAGGGGACTAAGATCCCACAAGCTGCGTGGCACAGCCAAAAAATAAATTAAAAAAAATTTTAAATTATATTAAAAAAGACATAAGAGACTTGGTGGTGAATCTAACTACTCAGCACAATTTGGAATCAAATACAGATAAATCTGTGTCCAGTGACATAGGCTTCTTCTTAGAACACTGATTAGGTCCCAAGACCATTGGGAGGATGGATTCCTCTGCTGTATTTTACTCAGTGTTTCTCATCAGAGCTCTTAATTTAGAGCTTTGGAACAAACTAAGATGCATATAAAAATAAGTCAGGGGCCTCCCTGGTGGCGCAGTGGTTGAGAGTCCGCCTGCCGATGCAGGGGACATGGGTTCATGCCCCGGTCTGGGAGGATCCCACATGCCGCGGAGCGGCTGGGCCCGTGAGCCATGGCCGCTGAGCCTGCGCGTCCAGAGCCTGTGCTCCGCAACGGGAGAGGCCACAACAGGGAGAGGCCCGTGTACTGCAAAAAAAAAAAAAAAAAAGTCAGTATAGAGATACTTAAAATGCATGGGCAGGGCTTCCCTGGTGACGCAGTGGTTAAGAATCTGCCTGCCAATGCAGGGGACACGGGTTCGAGCCCTGGTCCGGGAAGATCCCACGTGCCGCGGAGCAACGAAGCCCGTGCGCCACAACTACTGAGCCCGCGTGCCACAACTACTGAGCTTGTGCGCCACAACTACTGAGCCCGCGCACCTAGAGCCCACACTCTGCCAACAAGAGAAGCCACCACAATGAGAAGTCTGCACACCACAACAAAGGGTAACCCCCTCTCGCCTCAACTAGAGAAAGCCCGTGCGCAGCAACGAAGACCCAATGCAACCAAAAATAAATAATTAATTAATTTAAAAAAATCATAAAAAATGCATGGGCAGTATGGCTCCATGATGAATTCTAGACTGTATGTAATTATTCCTGACACCTAGAGGCTTGCTAAAGTCACTCATAAGTAGAGGCTGTCCTCACTCACGTGTGTCCATAAAACCAACTTCATTTCAGTCATACACTTTAGAGGGACGGGCCATGAATATGCTTTCTTCCCGCTCATTCAGCCATCCTCCCGTATTTGAAGATTTGTGTTCATGTCTGTACCATATGCACATTGAATCCGTCCTATGATAACTGCAAACACCTCCCCATAAGTTCACTGGCCACCTGTGTGCTTTCTCCTTCTCTTTGGAAGGAAGCAAACATGCCTCTTGTGAGGTGTTTACAATCTCCAGGCTCCATCTCCATCTCGCTGTTCCTTGTTTGTTTGTTTGTTTTATAAATTTATTTATTTATTTTTTGCTGCATTGGGTCTTCGTTGCCTTGCACGGGCTTTCTGTAGTTGCGGCGTGCGGGGGCTGCTCTTCATTGCGGTGCGCCGTCTTCTCACTGCGGTGGCTTCTCTTGTTGCAGAGCACGGGCTCTAGGCACACGGGCTTCAGTAGTTGTGGCACGTAGGCTCAGTAGTTGTGGCTCACGGGCTCTAGAGCGCAGGCTCAGTAGTTGTGGCGCACGGGCTTCGTTGCTCCACGGCATGTGGGATCTTCCCGGACGAGGGCTCGATCCCATGTCCCCTGCATTGGCAGGCCGATTCTTAACCACTGCGCCACCAGGGCCGTCCCTTGGCTGTTCCTTGTTGATCTTGAACAAGTGTGCACACACTGGTGGGTACTCCTGTGGTTTTAACAACAGTGAAAACGAAATTGTATCTCTATCTAAGGAAAATCAGTCATCTCATCTTGGACATGACCTGGTGTCATGGAGTGAATACGTGTGCCCCACCCAGATTCCTAAGTTGAAGCTCTAACTCCCAGGGTGTTCACCTTGGAAGAAATGAGGTCATAGGGCTGGAGGCCTGATCCTATAGGGTTCATGTCCTTATAATAAGAAACATAAGGCATCTCTCTCTCTCCCTCCCTCTCTGTCGTCCGCCGCAGTGTGAGAACGGAGGTGGAAGCCACCCACCTATAACCCAGGAAGGGAGCCTTCCCCAGACACCAGCTGGGGCTGACCGAGGTATCGGGGAAGGCACTTCCTCTGTGTCAGATCCTCTCCAGCTTCTGCGTTTGCCTCAGGTTCAAAGGGGTCGAACATCAGAGTGCACACGGGCACCCACCCAGCTCTTTTCAGCGCTCCCAGCTCATTCACTGTGACTTGCCTGCTGGCGTTTGGATTTCCTGTGCATGGTCCTTCCCTCTCTAGTGTTCTCTGCATTTACCCTCACCTGGTGAGGGACGTCGTTAAGAGTTGGATGGTAATGAGGCACCGTTTATTTTACTGTGACACCATGGAATCATAGTTGCATGGACAGTAAATTTGAGGAAAATCAGTCACGTTGCCTTAGATTATCTCACTCTGCTTCCTTCCCTTCTTTCCCCCTCTCTCCTGTGTCTCTCTCCTGTGTCTCTCTGTGTCTCTCTCTGCCTCCTCTCTCTTCTGTATTTCTCTGCTCTGCACTCACCCCCTACCCAAAACACAGAAGTGAGTGCTAAACAGATGGCGACAAAGCTCAAATTCCACATGTTTGATAGTGTTTTACCTACTACGAGGCATAATTTATTTCGTTAAAACTAGCTTTTATCTAATATTAGTTGTAGGAGGATTAGAGGAAAAGAATGAGAGTCAGGGTCTATCTGAGGGACAAAAAATACTGGTAGAGAACTTGCTTCAAAGTTAATGCACATTGGGGGTGTCAGGGAGGCATGATCCCAAATTATGATGGGAGACAGCTCCCTCACCTACAGCGTGAAAAAAAGAGGTGGGTTTCTCCAGTGTGGCAGCCTGGGTCACTTTCTCTTGTGTGTTCCAGTAAGTATAACGTATTCATTTGATTAGAGTGTCTCTACAGGGTGTCCTCATACATAGGAGAACGTAGCCTGGATTACTGATGATGCTTAAAATTTATTTCCTAACTGTACTTGTAAAGGCATCTTCCTTACAAGCTCTAAGGTCACTCTGCCCAATGAAAAACAGGAAACACCTTGTTAGGAATCCGATTTGAATTGCAGTTGATTCCTAGATTGGGGTAGTATTGGTGTTTACATGAGATGAAATTTAAGCATTTGAAGAGAAAACATGTTCTTTCATTTGCTCAAATCTTGTTTTGTTTCCTTTAATGAGATTTGATCTGTTTCTTCCCAATGGCTTTTTAAATTAAATGCACTGCAAATATTTTATATCGTTATTGGATTTTGCATAAAATCTGTCTGTATTTCTTTCTAGGTTTTTATTGCTAGTATAGGAAAAAAGCTAAGATTTTAAAAATTTACTTCATAGTCTTCAGTTTTACCAAATTGCCCTGTTAGGTTTTTAATGCATCCTCTCAGGTACACATTCATGTTATGAACTAAAGAGTCCCCATTTTGTTTGTTGTTTCCCAGTAGTTTTAACACGTTTTCATTTACTCGTCTCATTGCATTTTCAAGAATCTTAAAAAAAAAAAAAATCTTTGGGTATAATGGAAACAGAAGGCAGGCCTGTCTACTTTTTTAGTCTGATTCTGGTATTGATTTTAGAAGGTGCTTTTCTTATGTGAGTTTTTCTTTTTTTAACTTCTTCCTGTTACCTTTTTGGATTGAGCTACCTAAGTCTTTTCAAATGCATTTTCCGTGTCTTTTGATATAATCACATGGCTTTCTTCTTCCACCAGTTGAATTAAAAGATGATACTGATAGATTTTCAAACACAGAAAGGCCTTATCATTCATCACAGTAACCCCTGTGTAGGCAAAGGGTATCATTTTGGGGCTTGTTTTAGTTTTTAATTTTTTATTTTACTTTGTGAGTATATTTGATTTACAATGTATCAGGTGTCCAGCAAAGTGATTCCCTTATACATATATTCATTCTTTTTAAGATTCGTTTCTCATATAAGTTATCACAGAATATAGAGGAGAGTTCCCTGGGCTATACAGTGGGTCCTTGTTGGTTACCCATTTTATACATAGTAGTGTGTATATGTCAATCCTGACTCCTAATTTATCCCCCCCTCACCTTTGGTAGCCATAAGTTGGTTTTTGATATCTGCCAGTCTGTTTCTGTTTTGTAAATAAGTTCATTTGTGTCTTTTATTTTTTTAGATTCCACATATAAATGATATCATACGGTATTTGTCTTTCTCTGTCTGACTTACTTCACTTAGTATGATCATCTCTAGGTCCATCCATGTTGCTGAAAATGGCATTATTTCATTCTTTTTGATGGCTGAGTAATATTCCATTGTATACACTTACCACATCTTCTTTATCCATTCGTCTGTCAGTGGACGTTTAGGTTGCTTCCATGTCTTGGCTATTGTAAATAGTGCTGCACTGAACATTGGGATTCATGTATCCTTTCAGATTATGGTTTTCTCCAGAAAGGGTATCATTTTTGGATGTGGTAATGGACTTTAAAGGCATCGATATTTTCCAGGTGTGCCTGGACAACATTTTCTGTTCCCAAGTGTCTTCACACTTTTCCAGGCTTAGCACAAGGAAGAATCCACCCACATGTCTATCTTCCTCTTGGCTTCTTAGGTATCAGGGGCCATTAACACATGAATTCAGAGCTGAGAAGAAACTGTCTTTGCGAGCTCACCTCTTTCTGGGATACCCTGGATGCCAGGGATCCCCAAATTTTGCCCTAAAGCTTGCAAGTCCAGTGGGACTAAAGCACCATTCAAGATGCCATGTCCAAGCTACACCTAACCCTGTAGGTGTAAGCAACCATTGGACAGGTGTCTTATGAGAGACAGGTGGATTAGGGAGGGAATCTCTTACCTTTAAGAGTATTAACGTCTGATGGCCTGGCATCTATCGCCCATTAAGTCCAGATTTAAGAAGAGAGCAAACTGATACTCTTCCATTGCGTTGGAGAAACAATGCTACTTCTAACATATAAATGTAACAAATACATAGATATCTTTTGGTCCCTCACACATATCCTTCTGAAAGCCTTCACTAAGTTGACACGGAAACTGTGCCAAAAACTCACTGAAGTATAATGTCACATGATCACTTGGAAAACATATTTTTATAAGAAGGGTTAAGAAAGCTACAAATTCAACATAGCAATATAATTTATTTTTCTATATTATACTTGCTTCATAAAAAATGCTTATCATAATACATTTATAAGTAACTACTAGAATAAGTCTTTACTTTCTACGAATATAATTTAATTTAGAGAAGGAACATTGGCCAATGTGTGAGTCTTTTGTCCTCTACATGTAAAAACTTATGCTTTATTTTTCTGCTCCTGAGAAAACAGAAGCCATTTGGCATTTAAACTTTTAACAAAAGGACCGTTCTTGAGCTCACATACTGTAGGCAGCAACAATAATCTAGGATTTAGTTCGTCTCCCATTTAAATTCCACCTAGAGTTATTAGTGGCCTAAATTGAATTTTATTGTCCTGCATAATTGCTTAAGATGTTTAATCAGCAATAAAGTTGTGTTTATTTTTGGTTTGAAGGGTTTTTTTGCACATCATCCGCTAATGAGGATATTTTAGAGAACTGTACCTAGCGGTTTCTTCTAAGAACATTTAAGTAGAAACTCAGTCAGGCACTGTTTCCTGCAATGTTTATGCCACTTTTAGACGATACAAAGCTGCAATCTCAAAATGTTTCCACTGTGAAGAAATCTGTTTCTTTGTATTACATGTTGTTACCATGACCCTATATAAACCAATGTTGATTGTGTTTTTGAAAATTAGCCCCTATTTTAATTTCTAGACTGCTGAGTCTTGGTGAGTTGTTAAATCGGGAAAGACAAGAGCTGGAGTTAACATAGTTATATGCTCTGTCTTTACCACTTAGGGCAGAACAAAAATAAAAGGAATGAAGAAAAAAATAAAAGGAATGGAAAACAGTTTGCATAGGAAGAGCAAAAGGAAAGTAGCCCCAGAGCAGAGGAAGCAAAAGAGAAAATCAGAAGCTGGTTGGTGAGAGAGAGACAGAGAGAAACATAGAGATGCAGAGACAAGAGAGGGACAGAGAGAGGGAAACTCCAAAAGCAGGAAATCCAGAAAGTCTGTTTTAGGCATTGCAGGTGATAATAAACAATACCGTTAATGAGTCATTTCGAAGCTGGAATTTTATTTTTCCAAGAATAAATTGTGAATGAAGGTGTCAAATTATTGTAAACATTAAAAAAATACGTAAACAGTAGAAGTAAGCAGATGTGTACTACAGAGCATCAAAGTATTCATATAAAGCAGTACGGCGTACCGTTATGTTTAAATTACATGAGCCCTTGACCATGGATTGAAAATATTTGAAAAAAAATTCCAGAAAGTTCCAAAAAGTGAAACTTGAATATGCCAGATAGTGGCAACTCTTTATCATTTACATTGTCTTTAAAACTATCTACATTGTATAATATTTACATTGTATTGGGTAGTATAAGTAATCTAGAGAGGATTTAAAGTATAGTGGAGGATGTACCTAGGTTATACACAAATATCACACCATTTAGATAAGGGTCTTGAGCATCCTCCGATTTTGGTATCTTCAGGGGTCATGGAACCAATCCCCTCAGTTACTAAGGGACCACTGTACAGGCAGACCTCATTTTACTGTGCTTTGCAGAATCCATATTTTTTTTAACAAATTTAAAGGTTTGTGGCAACCCTGCATCAAGGAGGTAGGTCTGTCACCGTTTTTCCAACAGCCTTTGCTTCCTTGGTGTCTCTGTGTAACATTTTGGTAAATCTTGCATATTTCATGCTTTTTCATTACTATTATACTTGTGATGGTATCTGTGATCCAGGATCCTTTTATGTTCCTACTACAGCTCGCTGAAGGCTCAGGATGGTTAGCATTTTTTAACAATAAAGTGGTTTTTAAATTAAAGTATGTACATTGTTTTTTAAGACACAACACTATTGCACACTTAACAGGCTACAGTAGACTGTAAACATCACTTATATGCACTGGAAAACCAGAAGATTTTATATGCACTGGAAAACCGACTTTATTGCAATATTCACTTTATTGTGGTCTGGTACTGAACCAAACCTGAGTGTATTAGTAAATATAAATCACCCTCATCTTTTTAAAGGTCTGCATACTACTGTACAAAATTTATATGGTACAATTTATTTAAACTGATCATGCAGAAATTTAACTTTTCTCAAGCCTATTGGTACTTCAAATAATACTGCATTGTTTATCTTTACATGACCATTTGGGGCACATTTCAGCCTGTTTTATTAGGGGCACTCTGACGGTTAGAATCACAGGGACAGATATGTCATGTTTATCTTAGCAAATATTGAAGGAACATCCCCAAAAGGGGTTGAATCATTTTACACGTCTCCACAATGTATGAAGAGTTTATTATTCTTTTAAATTTTCCCAAGCTTTTTACCAGCCCATTATAAAACTTTTGAATCTTTGTCAGTAGTTGAAAAAACGCCTGCCTGTTTTTTGATATTTGCCTGTCTCTTATCTGTGGGGATGATGATAATCAAAAGCCATATAAAATGTGGAGTGTGAATCTGTATTTCATCATATTTCCTTACCTCATTCTGTGCTAAGACCTCAGGGTTTGTGCAGTGCACATCCGGCCGTCGCGTTTTCTGCATTGCTGAACTCAAGTTAATAATTCTCACATGAGGAAAATGAGTGTCTTGAGGACACTGCATCCTGTGAAGCCTGACACTGGGCTCTGGGGTGGAGAAATCTTCCCTTGACTGTTTGCAGAGGATCCCATAGCACTCAAGCCTGTGGTGATGGAGATAAAAAGTCCTATTCTAAGGAGATTGCCTGGGTATCAAGCGAATGCTCTTCCCTTTTGGAAAATGCTAAAATGGCCTCTTTATCTCTACATTTGACGACAGTAAAACGTGCATCATTTGGTCGTGGTGCACAATCCTTTTTATATGCTGACACATGTTTTTTGATGTGTAAGATTTTACTGAGGATTTTTGTGTATATGTTCATCAGGGATATTGGCTGTAGTTTTCTTGTATCTTCTGGTTCTGGTATCAGGGCAGTGGTGTCCTCATGGAGTAAATCGAGAAGAGGTTCTTTTCTCATTTTTGGAAGGCTTCATGAAGTTATTCTAAAATATTTGGTAGACTTTACCAGAGAAGTCATCTGGGCTGGACCTTTCTTTGTGGGAAGGGGTGTGTGTGTGTGTGTGTGTGTGTGTGTGTGTGTGTGTGTGTGTGTGTGTGTGTGTGTGTGTGTGTGTGTGTGTGTGTGTGTGTGTGTGTGTGTGTGTGTGTGTGTGTGTGTGTGTGTGTGTGTGTGTGTGTGTGTGTGTGTGTGTGTGTGTGTGTGTGTGTGTGTGTGTGTGTGTGTGTGTGTGTGTGTGTGTGTGTGTGGTGACTAACTCAGCTTCTTAAAGGTCTGTTTAGGTTCTCTGCTGTTTGAGTCACTCTCAGTAATTTCTGTCTTTCTAGGGCTTTCCATTCTATCTAGGTTCTCTAATAGGTCGGCATACAATTATGCGTCATACTCCCTTAGTCATATTTATTTCTGTAAGGCCAGTTATAATGTCCCTCTTGCAGTCCTGATTTCAATAATTTGAGTCAACTTTTTTGGGGGGGCGGGGGTTGGGCAACTTAACTAAAGATTTGTTAATTTTTTTAATCTTTCCAAAGAACCAAACTTTGATTTCATTGCTTTTCTGTACTGATTTTTCTATTCTCTATTTCACCTGTTCACACATTAATATTTATAATTGCTTCCTTGTGCTTGCGTTGGGTTTAATTTGCTCTTAATTTAGATACTCACGGTGAATGGGTACATTTGCTTTTTTGAGACTTATTTTTCAAAACAGACTTTTGCAGCAATAAACGGCCCTCTCAGCTCTAGTCTTGCTGCATCCTGTACGTTTTTGGTACATTGTTTGCTTCGTTTCATTGATCCCCAAATCTTTTCTCATTTCCTTTCTGACTTCTTTGACCCTTGGATCATTAGTGAAGGTCGAATGTTTCATTTCTACGTTTGTAAATTTCCCCAATTCCCTTCCGTTCCGGATTACTGGTTTACTTCCCTTGTGGTCACAGAAAGACTCTGCAAGATTTCAGTCCCTTTAAATTGCTTGGGTCTTGTAGGACATACTACAGCTTCTAACTAAGGATGAGTTCCATTTGCACATGAGAACCACATGTATCCTGGTAACTAATATGGGGAAAGAGCTTTTTTTCTCGGGGCAAGCATCAAAAAAAATTTTTTAAGATATTGGGGGTAGGAGTTTATTAATTAATTTATTTACTTTTGCTGTGTTGGGTCTTCATTTCCGTGCGAGGGCTTTCTCTAGTTGCGGCGAGCGGGGGCCACTCTTCATCGCGGTGTGTGGGCCTCTCACTGTCGCGGCCTCTCTTGTTGCGGAGCACAGGCTCCAGACACACAGGCTCCAGACGCACAGGCTCAGTAGTTGTGGCTCACGGGCCCAGTTGCTCCGCGGCATGTGGGATCCTCCCAGACCAGGGCTCGAACCCATGTCCCCTGCATTAGCAGGCAGATTCTCAACCACTGATCCACCAGGGAAGCCCCCAAGCATCAAATTTTTAAAAATCCTGAGAATGGGACTTTTTCAGAGAGCTTCCAGATTGGTCAAACAGAGTAGATTCTCTTTGCGTGGGGTTCCTTGAGGAACTATGGTCCTTGCAAATCTGTTGAACTCCATGGACCAAGAAACTGAGTTAGAGAAAAGGTAATGGATCAAGTTAAAACACCACAGGCTTCCTGCTCTTCTGAAAATCCATCCATTTTCCTTGAATAAACCCTCCACTGATGATTGCAAGCTTTTGGTTCATTCCCAGAGTTCTTAGTATTTTAATTTTGACAGCTTAGGCAGGCGTATCTTCAATGCTTTTATGGAAGAACAGACTCTTAAAAGTTCTTGCTCCAAAATTTCAAAAGCAACTCCAGTTTTCATTTTATTAATATCTGCCCTTACCTTGATTTACATTCTTCTAACATTGGAGTCCAATTCGTTGCATTCTTTTTTTAACTTGCTCAAATAGATACTTGTAGCATCAATTTCTAGCATTAAGTAAACCAATATACATTTCCCTCTTAAGTCTAAATTTGGTTGCATCTCACAGACTTTGACAAGTTACTTTAATTATCACTAAATTCGAAGTATTTTAATAATCCATATCTTTTTTGCCCCATGGATTGGTTAATTGTGTTTTCTTCAATTACCAACATTTGGGAATTTTCTAGAGACTTTTTGCTCTTTTATTTTCTGCTCCAAAATTTCAGAAGCAATTCCAGTTTTCATTCTATTAATATCTGCCCTTACTTTGAATTACATTTCCCTAATATGCGAGTTCCACTGGTTGCATTCTTTTTCTAACTTGCTCACATAGATACTTGTGGCATCCCTTTTTAGCGTTAATTAAATGGATATATATTTCAGGCTGCATATTTCCCTCTAAGCCTCAATTTGGGTACATCTCACCAGCTTTGACAAGTCACATTTTAATATCATTATATGCAAAGTATTTTTTAATTGCCCATATCTATCTTTTTTGCCCCGTGGGTTAGTTAGTTGTGTTTTCTTTAATTCACAAACATTTGGGAATAAGTGTCTTCTTGCTCTTTAATTTCTGCTAATTCCATGGTGATGAGAGTACACTCCCATTTTAGGAAATGTGTTAACACTTGTTTTATGACCTAGCATATGGTCACTGTCCCTTGTGGCTTTGAAGAGAATTTGCTGTAGATAGTTCTGGGTGAATCGCCTTCTATTTGTCAATTAGGTGCCATGTGCTTCGAAATGATGTTCATCATTCCTTATTATCTAGCTTGTTCTGTCAGGCACTGTGATAAATATGTTAAAATAGTCTATCTTTGGGAATGTGTTGATTTCTCCTTTATGGTATGTGAGGCGTCCATCTAAATACTTTGAAACTTTCTTACTAGTCACCAACAGATTTATAATTTTATATCTTCTGGTTAAATAGTGAAATACTCTTTTATATCTTTAATAATTCTGCCTTTTTTTTGGTCTGAAACAAGTATTTCTACACACACATTATTTTGGTTAGTGCTTGCTTGATACACATCTTCCCTTCATTATAATTTTAATCTTTACCTATTTTTGTTCTCAGATTTTCTCTCATGCAAGCAACATATATTTGAATTTTATTTCCATTCAGTATGAGAGTTATTTTTAATTGTACTATTTAGGCTGCTAGTGTTTATTTTAGGATATATTTACATTTTGTAAATTGAGTGTTTTTATTATTATGCATTTCAGCCATTTTTGTTGTTTTTACAATTGTTTACTTTTTCTTTTTCTTTTTTTTTTTTTTTTTTTTTGCGGTACGCGGGCCTCGCACTGTTGTGGCCTCTCCCGCTGTGGATCACAGGCTCTGGACGCGCAGGCTCAGGGCCTGTGGCTCACGAGCCTAGCTGCTCCGCGGCATGTGGGATCTTCCCGGACTGGGGCACGAACCCGTGTTCCCTGCATCGGCAGGCGGACTCTCAACCACTGTGCCACCAGGGAAGCCCTACAATTGTTTACTTTTTCATTCTATTTTAAGCATTTGCTCTGCAAGATAAAATATGTACCAGTGCTTTCTTCAAGTCTAATAAAAATGAACATATTTACTGCAGCACTTTACATAATATGTGGTCAACTTATGAGGACACTATTATGATTATCACTTACATTCTCATCATGTTTTACTTTTTTAAAAAATAAATTATTTATCTATTTTTGGCTGCATTGGGTGTTCGTTGCTGTGTGCGGGCTTTCTCTAATTTCAGCGAGCCAGGGCTACTCTTCGGCACAGTGCACGGGCTTCTTATTGCAGTGGCTTCTCTTGTTGCAGAGCACGAGCTCTAGGCACACAGGTTTCAGTAGTTACAGCACATGGGCTCAGTAGTTGTGGCTCGCGGGCTCTAGAGAGCAGGCTCAGTAAATACTGGAACACGCCCATTTGTTTCTGTCTTGTCTGTGGTTTCCTTAGCTCAGTGGCAGAGTATATGGACTGCAAAGCTCAAAATGTATACTATCTATCCCTTTGCAAAAACTAGTGGCAGACCGTTCACAAAGAAATAAACCTGTCCACAGCCCTATTTATACTATATGCTAAAACACATTTCAGATGTATTAAATATTTACATGCACATTTGAGGAAATGGGGAGATTTCCAGGTGGGCATGATCTAACCACGTGTGCTCTGGCTGTTGGCACAGAGTCATGCAAGGAAATTCATAGCATGAGATGGACCCAATGTGCCCCCTGTAGCTTTGAAGGGGCTGCACTAAGGGATGTGATTGGCTTCTAGTACCTGAGAGCCTCCCTGGGCTGACCAACAGCCCAGGAAAGAAATCAGTTGTACAACCACACGCAACTGAATTCTGAAAAGCCCCAAGTGAACCGGAAGGGGATTTATCCCAATGCCTCCGATAGGAGTCCAGCTCAGCCAACACCTGGAGTGTGAGGCTGTGGGTAGAGAGCCCAAACACCCCGCACTGGACTTCTGACCTACGGATTTATAGGCCAGTGAATGTGTATTTTTTTTTTAAGATTTATTATTGATGGATTGATTTTTGGCTGCATCGGGTCTTAGTTGCCACGTGCGGGATCTTTCGTCGCGGTGCTCGGGCTTCTCTCTAGTTGCGGTGTGCGGAATTTCTCTTCTCTAGTTGTGGCCTGTGGGCTCTGTAGTTTGCAGCACACTGGCTCTCGTTGAGGTGTGCGAGCTCAGTAGTTACGACATGTGGGCTTAGTGGCCCCGCAGCGTGTGGGATCTTAGGTCCCCGACTAGGGATCGAACCGCATCCTCTACATTGGAAAGTGGATTCTTTACCACTGGACCACCAGGGAAGTTCCTGTGTATTGGTTTAAGACACTGGCAAATAGGATGCGAGGAAGTTGGAGAAGAAGAAAGTACTCAGGGACGTTGGGGTTATGGACGTGGGAGCACAGACTACACCTGGGTTAATTTGCTTCCTCATCCTGACACACATTTTCTAGTTTACAAACATCTCCCATTTGCATGGAAAATGGGTGTCATAGGACCTGCGGGTCAACCATCTTTTGTATTTCCTATTTCACAAGGCTCAGGGAAAATACCGGAAATCACCTTTTATAGCCCTGGAGGGTAACATAAGTTAAAGGTCATCATAGGGAATGATAGTTAAGATATAAGAAATAACGAAGAAAATAGCAAGACATGAAGCCTTATCCCTCTGTGGTTCATGGGCTGCATTTTCCCCATCCTGTCTTCCCCACCTCCCTCTCATTTCTTTGTCTTCCTTCTCTTATTCTCTTGTCATCTTTGCTCGTCTTATTTCTTTCTCTCTAAATGGAGAATATGCCCTGATCATTGACTCTGCGAAATGTGGCCAATTGTAGGTATTGATAAACATTCTTATCTTACGGAAGATGGGGTGAGTGTAGGGGAGAGGACTGCAGGAAAGTGGATGGATGGATGGAAGAAAGGAAGACACATTCTTGGTAATGCAGTAAAAGAGAATAAAAATGAGAGATGATAGAAAAACGGCTGACAGTTGGATAATAGATAGGATAGACGATATATATCTAGAGTGAGGATAGATATCAGATAGATGTATATAGAACAGGAACAAACAGCAAGACAATTCCAAAAGATAGGAAAACAAATAACTCAGGGATAATAGGAGCAGCATCATATTGGATTTGAATAACAGTCACGGCATCTTCCCCAAGTGAAGATGGTCAGAATTTAATCTGAGTCCTCTCCCTCCCCTGGCAGTGTTTCTATCAATACAAGGGCACCAGGGGCTGGGATGGTCCAGAAATGAGGAATATCTTCTAAAGTTTTTGTGTCTCAAAGGTGTTTTCCTCTTAAGAAGCCCTGGCTCCCTTATCACCAACCACAAGGGATCCAGAAGCTCCTCTGTGTCACACATGAGTTCTTTGTAAAGGAATTGAGAATGGCCCTTGGCCAGTCTGCCTGCATCCATGTGCTCCTAAATTCTGTGGCACCAAATACTTTAGTATCTGCCCACCCCCCTACACACAGTCCATCCAGAATGCTGGTGGATGATCAGCATTGGCCAATGATCATTTCTTCACGTACATACAGAACCGTCTTGATTTCTTCCACTGCACAGGCTCTCGTGGACAATTGAGATATCTCGTAGTTTGGTCTCTTTGTGTCTCTTCTGTTTTAGACGCCCACGTTTCCTATGAAACTTGTGGGCTGCAGCATACTTCCTGTCTTTATGGATTGTCTCGCTTGTCTCGAGTTCTCCTTAAATATTTTCAAATGCCTTCTCTTCTTTTTACACTCTGTCAACCCTCCTTAAATATCCAGTTCCTTTTCTACACCCACATCGGACGCTTGTTCAACTATTGTCGTGAGCAATGGGTCCTCTGTGGGGTCTTACGGATCCTTTTTCTTTATACCAGTAAGTCTAGGATGTAATTAAATGACAGTTAATCTAAGGGTAATAGGTCTGCAGTGGTTTCAAGAACAAATCGCGATCAGCACCATTAAATACCCTTTCTCCAAGGGTATACGAACACACACACACACACACACACACACACACAAGAACTGTATTAGAGACCATGATTCCGTACAACATGGGAAATGCTTCCTTACAGATTCCTCACAGGATGCGATATCCCTTGGGATAAAAGAGTTTAAACACCCATCTCCAAAGAAAATAGGCTTGCCCATCTATGGAGTCCTGGCCCTTGGAGTTGAAAAATTAAAACCCTGCTGTATAAAGCACCAGGAGAAAAATTCACACACCGACATTGACAATTATTCTTCAATTCTAAAAAAATATTTAGTAGCACTTACAGGATTAGGATTTAAATAAAGACGTGGCAAGAAGCATATGATGCCGTCTTTTAATATTGTATGGAAGATGAGCATCTTATAAGGGTCTCACCTGGAATACAACTCTTCCTTAGCTTCTTTGCTAAAGGATAATTACTGCCATCTCAAGAAAAGGAACTGTAAACTTTGAGTGTCTTGTGTAACGTAATCTATAGCAACAGTATGTGTCTGTGCTTTCAGCTGTTCTCCAATACCTCATATTCATCAAACCCTAGGTAGAATTTTTTTAAAGCTCTTCCTACACAAATACCCCTCGTCCAGAAAGCTACCCCCATAGTTCTTGTTCCCTATCAGCATTGCTCACTTGTTTGCTTCAGACAAGGATGATGTCTAAGCATCCAAGGGCTTACACTCTGCAGGTTTAAGATTGCTTTTAGATTTCAAAATAAATCAGAAATATATAACAAGTCAACAATGATACAGTAAAGGCAGTTCTTTTGAGTCAAGAAATGGTGCTGTTGGGCCATACTTAGAAGATCTGAAATGTCTTTTTCCTCTTGATGATGTGATGAGTTTGCATTAAAGACGTAAGTCCCATAGCCTCCCCCCTGGATTTCCCTCTCTACAGCAAAGACCAAAATTGTTTTTCTGAGCGACAGAAGAAAGCTCATTCCTGTTATCCCATGGGGTTGGTCTCATCAATGCCACAGGCACGTAGACCCTATAGGAAGGATAAGCCAGTACCAAAGAGAGTCAATAGGAAAACAGAAGCAAAGCATCCCACACAGAGCAGTAATAATCCCCATCAGTCACAGGGGCTGATGTCTTTCAATAATTCTTCGGTAATTGGGAAGAAATAGATTGACCTCATCCCTTGATCTGTCTGCAGCTGTCTTCGGTTGTGTGAGCCTTCCAGTTGTATGCTCAGGGGTCTATGGAACGGGTGAGACCCCCACACGTTACACTTTCTTTTAAATCAACAAGTCCATGGTTTATATTCAGTACAGTGGGTTTGAGCATACACAGTGCGTGTGTGTACTCATAACGTAGAAGTTGCAGGTAAGTAGGAAGAGTCCTCATGTATAGTGGAAAGATTTCTCAGGCAAAATAAAAAGCACATCTACTGCGCTTGTGAATCCCGAGAGAATCTGATACTCCAAGTGGGAGGCCACGTGACAAACACCTACTTAAAGCAGGCGTGACTGCTTCTCCATCCCTACTCTTGGGTGTGTAAGACACACAGCAATATGATTTCATGATATACCTTGAGTTGTAATCATCAAGCAGCATCCTATGAAATGATGAAAATCTAGAATTTATTCTTTTTTTTTGCAAATACAGCAACAGAAAGACATATTAGACATATGTCTAATATAAAGACACACGTACTGTGTGTCTCACTACTTAGCATTAGTGATTTAGAGCTGGAAGTAGCAAGGAGAAGCGGCTGCTACTTTTAATCTCTCCTTTCTCATACAGTCACTTTTACACTCGTCGGAGGCTAGGGAACAAGTCTTAAAAGCAGGCACGTGTAGGAGACAATGATTAACTTCCAGTTTCATGAAGCTTTGCACCGCAGTCTTCAAAACATTCGGCACAGGATCACTTACGCGTAGTAGCGAATTAAACCAGATACAGTCTACGTTTTATATATAAATGTGCAGAAGAAGCTAAGCAGGGTGTGTTGTACACACAACCTAAGATTTGACAAGGGGACAGATTGGCTTTGGTTTAATTTTTTCGGACCCCACCTGTTCTAAGCAACTGAGAATCTACTGTCTGCTGAGTATAGGCTATGTCCATGACAAAGCCTTGTAAAGCATTCGTTGTCCATGTAGCATTGCTGTGGAAAGGAAGGCATTGTTGCAATCCGATTGGGGGCAAAGAGTGATGATGTCATAGATGGTAACAGCCATGCCTGCGCCCATCCATTCCAAATCCTTCTGATGCAAGAGCCCAAGCCTGGGATTGAGGAACATCCCTTGATCTTTGTCCTATGATTTCCTTTTCTGATGATCTTGGGGAACTTTATGATCTTTTTGCTTTGGTTCATTTCTTTTTTAAAAAAAAATTTATTGAAATACAGTTGATTTACAATATCATGTTACTTTCAGATATACAGCAAAGTGATTCAGATATATATACATATAGAGATATAGATATATCTATATATATAGATAGATATACATAAACACACACACTGAAGATTCTTTTCCATTATAGGTTATTACAAGATACTGAGTATAGTTCCCTGTCCTACACAGTAGGTCCTTGTTGGTTATCTATCTTTTTTTTTTTTTTTTTTTAACAGAAGATGTTGGGGGTAGGAGTTTATTAATTAATTAATTTATTTTTGCTGTGTTGGGTCTTCATTTCTGTGCGAGGGCTTTCTCTAGTTGTGGCAAGCGGGGGCCACTCTTCATTGCAGTGCGCGGGCCTCTCACTATCGCGGCCTCTCTTTTTGCGGAGCACAGGCTCCAGACGCGCAGGCTCAGTAGTTGTGGCTCACGGGCCTAGTTGCTCCGCGGCATGTGGGATCCTCCCAGACCAGGGCTTGAACCTGTGTCCCCTGCATTAGCAGGCAGATTCTCCACCACTGAGCCACCAGGGAAGCCTGGTTATCTATCTTATATATAGTAGTGTGTGTGTGTTCATTCCAAGCTCCTAATTTATCCCTCCCCCGCCTTCCCCTTTGGTAACCATAAGTTTATTTTCTCTGTCTGTGAGTCTGTTTCTGTTTTGTAAATAAGTTTATTTGTATCATTTTTAAAGTTTCTGTATATAAATGATATCACATGACATTTGTCTCTCAAAGGTGCCTGCTTAGTTTGAAGAGCGTTGGCTTTTGAGTCATATATATCAGCAATTCTAAATTTACACACCAGTTGAAGGAAGGAAATCTACATAGACTCAACCATGTTTGTGTTCAAAAGGGATATTTGACCCATGTTAGGGAAAAGTGAAACATAAAGAGCTGGTTATTCGAGGTTTAACCACTGGACTGCATTCCACCTTTGACAAGGCACAAAGTTTGAAAGATTTCACTACCCCTAGTTCAGGTTTAATTCAGTTTAAAGCACTATTAGACGGTTGCCATATTAACAATGTCCTAACTCCACACCTGTCCTTAAAAGTAGATTTTTTTTTGCCTAGGGAAAAGTTGGAACACGACTGAGCTTTGTTGGTTGCTTGCTGGTGGGCGTTAGTTGCAAGATGCTCACGCGATGTTCTCCGTACATCCGTAGCTTCCCATTGGCCGCAAAGCTCTGCCCACCTGTCAACACTGGGAGAAGGTTGGTGTCCATCCGCCATGATGCCTCAACGTGTACCTTTGGCCAGTTGCTCCCACCAAGGTAAGCCCATCCGTGAATGGCATCAGGTATGTGACTCCAGTTTTCTTTGCATTCAATACTGGTCTTTTCATAAAATGCAAACTACTCTTTCAAGGACACGAAGGTAAGTTACAACTACAGTTGGATTTCCTGTCTATGCATCCACCCTCCCTGTCTTCCGAAATTTCCCCAAATCGTTGTTCCTCTCTGTAGATGCTCATAGCCCTAAGGTGTTTATATGTCTATTTTGCATATGTATGATTTTTCCTTCAGGTGTAAAGCAGGGTTTCTGAGCTACAACACCATTGGCATTTGAGGCTGGATAATCTTTTTTTTCCCCGCTTTTTCTTTTATTTGTATTTATTTATATATTTTGCAGCATTTATTCCCAGGGCCGTAAGTTTTTGTTTCTTCAGTTTCTTCTGGGATATCTTTTTCTTCTCTGCAACCTCCTCTTCTGGTTTAGGGACAATCTCTTCTTTTTCAGTAAGGATCATCTCAGTATGTCAGGGAGAGCTCACGTATGGGTTGATCCGACCATGAGCTCTGTAAGTCCTGAGCCATATCGCGGGGGATTTGTTCACCTGGATATGCTCACTGACCAGAGAATCTACATCTAAGACCTTAAGTTTAGCATTACACTTTGTATTTGTGAGCATGTGCAGTAAAGATTCAGCACTCTTTTTGGGCCACCGACCCTGCATCCAGCCCCACTGGACACACCAACCAACTCCACCATTGTGACGACGGAATGGCACCCATTGCTTCTGTAAAGTGACATCCTTTAGATACTTGGTGGCTTTCGGATATTCCTACCCTTCTTGGCCTGGGCAGTTTCACGTGTGTTCTTAAAGTGAACACAAAGATTTGAACCTCTTGCTTCGCGTGATTTTGTAGGGTTTTCTGGGTCAAGTGAATAGTGAACCATTTTTTACATGTTGCCTCACTCAGGCTGCTTACCGGAAAAGCGAGGCTGGATGATTCTTTGCTATGGTGGGGAATGGGTACACTCCAGGATGTTGAGCAGCATCCCTGGTCTCTTCCCCTGATACCAGTAGCATCCTCAGTTGTGACAGACATTGCCAAATGTTCCTGGCCTGGGGGAACAAAACTGCCCCTGTTACAACCTCTCTTGTAGATAGTTAATGGTACAACCCCTCACCTCTTCAACAGACCACAAGTGTCCTGGTGTTAAGAACGGTATCTTATTTAGATATGAATATACCCAGGGCTAGAGCATAACCTGGCTTACCATTAATTAGGTCCTCGATCTTTATACATTAAATTGCCTGAATCCAGAGATTAAAAATTCCTTGAAAGAGAAAAGTTTTATATATCATCGTTCTCTTATTTCAAAAGGTGATGGTATCTAGAGACAAGATCATAGATTTCATAGATTCAACCACAGACATGAAATTTGGAGTCGACATAAATCTTACCATAATATATAAAGACATACAGCCTCAACCTCTCAGAGGGAGACATGGCATGCAATTTTTATTCCCTAATTCCAGATTTGGGAGTGGAAGAGACCAATTATCACCGAAGAGATTTATTTTCACATTGAAAGTAGTCCATTTCCCCCCTTTTTCCTTGTATAAACAGCCAATGGTGTTTGTCTCTTCTGATAAGTGTGGGCCTATAAGCATCTTATCAGCACTTGACTGTTTCTATGTAGCACTTTCCTACGTAAATCAGCGCGAGCAGGAAGTGGTCCTCGTACAGGCTGCTCTTAAAAAAATCTTTGCGTGGAGTTATCTGAAAAGAGAAATCATCTCAAGCTTTTCACGGGTTCAGTTTGCCTTAGGACAGATGTCAGTGTCTGCTTCACATCGTGCCCGTAGAATCACACAGTCAGGCAAGGTTCTGTTTACGTGCAGATGGGGAAACGGAGAAGCTGATGATGGGTGGATTGGGATAATGGCCCACAGAACTTCAGGAACAGTCAAGGCCTATACCCGGCAGCAAACACAGGGCTGGCTGCGTCTGAAGGCTGAGCCACATGGCTGCAGTATTAGGAGCAAGTGAAGAAGCTGTACAAACAGAGGGACCCAAGCAAATGAGGTTTCGTTGTCCTTGGCAAATGCTTGGGTTCGATTCTAAGTACCGTGAACAGTGATGGACCCAGTTGAAATAAGGGAGTGGCTCCATCAGATGTATGCTTTAGGAGTGTCTTCTTGGCTGCTGCCGGGGTTGGGGGGGGGTGAGTTATGCTCCAGTGGAAGCAGAGAGAACAGCAGGAAGGCTGATCACGGGAGGAGGTGAAACATAGGGCGGGGGCGGGGTGTGGGTTTCATTTTGGAAGCAGGGTCAAAGGTACTGGCTGATGGGTGAGATGCACAGGGTCCAGGAAAAGAGGAATCCATTACGACCCTTTCACTGTGGCTTAGACAACACAGTGGGATCATTTGCAGAAATGGTAAAAATGGGGGGCTGGGAGGCAGACAGTTTTGTAGGATGAGAACCAAAAGTTCTGTTTGCAACATGTCCAGTTGGACATGCCTGTTGATACAGAAATTGAGACAATGCCAACATCTGGAGCTTTTCATAGATGTTGTGGTTCCAAGTGTCTCTGTGTGTGTGTGTGTGTGTGTGTGTGTGTTGTATTTTTTAAATTGTATTTAGAAGTAAAGGTAGGTTATGCTGGTTTTTTTCCAAGAGGTTCCTTTTCATTACTGCTGCCTATAAAATTGTTCAAGTTTTTTGTTTTGTTTTGTTTTGTTTTGATCTGGTCCATTTTTTAAAGTCTTTATTGAAGTTGTTAGAATATTGCTTCTGTTTTCTGTTTTGGTTTTTTGGCCCCGAAAAATGTGGAATCTTAGCTCCCCGACCAGGGATCAAACCTGCACCCCCTGCATTGGAAGGCAAAGTCCCAACCACTGGACTGCCAGGGAAGTCCCTATAAAATTGTTGAGAAGAGCACGTGGCTCGTGAATAAGTCCCTTCGGTGTCTTGTGTCATAAAGGGAATTTGATGGATATCAAAATATCCATCGAGAGATAAATGAATAAGTAGGCATCTGGTATACCTAACGCAGAGGAATTGTATGTGTCCCTTAAAAGGAAAGGCATAAATCATTCTGTGGTGATGTGTAATCATGGCACAACATATATTAGGTGCAAAAATAGCATGAATAATAAGCATGGAATCATTTCTGGATTAAGGTTTTCCAGAACCAACCGAGATTTATTTTAAGGAATTCCTCACTTGATCGTCTGGACAGGCAAATGTGAAACCTGAAGGGCCGACCAGCAGGCTGGAAACTCGGACAGAATTTCTGTGTTACCGGTCTGAGAATTCCTTTTTCTCCAGACTTTCTCAGTTTTTTTTGCTCGTAAGGCCTTCAGAGATCAGATGATGCCCTTGCACATGATCAAGGGTCGTCTCCCTTAAAGTCAACTGAATATAGATGTGAGGTACGTCTACAAAATACCTTTAGAGCAACATCTAGACGACTGTTTGACCAAATGCCTGGGCACCATAGCCTATCCAAGTTCACACATAAAATCGACTGTCAAAATTCTGTGTATATTAAAACAGAAATGAATGTGTTGTCTGTAGATCTGTGTACGTATATAAAGGAAATGAATAGAATGATATGTAGCCAACTCTTTAACTGATGAAGGGATTTGTCTCTGGGATTGAATTGGATTGAAAGGAGATGAAAAATGTGTAACAAAATGCATGTGAGGCTGAGGATATTTCACTGGAGATAGGTCACTGCTACAGGAAGAAACATTGTAAATTGTATTGTGTCCTCACTGTAAGTAAAACATATAATTTTTCTATAACCCAAAAGATATAAAAGAAACAACAACAAAAAAAGTTGATCATTTATCAAGAAATTAAGTTGCAGACAGAATTTGAAACCTGAAGAAGTTTTGCAAAGACATTCACACCTAAGGTGGGAAGGTGAGCTAGGTCCCCAAATTTGTGTGAATCACCCTCCAACTAAGGAGATCAGGTCAAACTTTACATTTTGAATAACTTCATCAGTTTTCTTATACCTTTACATGCTCGCTCCTCTTAAAATACATTTTAAGTTAAATAATAGTGTCAGTTACCGTATTTGCCACCCTGTTTTTGAGAGTAATTCACAATAAATAACAAGGGACTCAAATGATTGTTCCCATAGACTCTAATTCCTGTCCTAGGACTGTATCCTTAGAAATGTGTCCAAGAGGCAAGTTATTACAGTAGAGGGTTCACAGCATTTTGAATTTTTAAGCTGCTAAAAATAACCTAAATGCCCAGTTTTAAATAAATCAAAAGAATGTTGCATGATGTGATTTTTTTTTCTTCTTTTTCTTTTTTAATTGAAGCATGATATAATTTTTTAAGTGAAAAAATCTGGTACAAAGCATTTAATGTCCCAATTATGTAAATATGTACAAATATCTAGCACCAGTGAGATTGAAGAAAATTGAAGGGATAGAAAGTGAGATTGATTATGAAAGATAAATGAATTTAAAAGAAGACTGAAAAAATAACTACATTCTCATATAAACTAGACATGAAAATCCTCTCTCTTGTTTCCATGTTTCTTTCCTCTAGTGCTGATGGGTTAGATTTGCTTCTGTCCACGAAGGTGATAAATTCCAGGAGGCTGGATAGGGTATAGCAGGGGAGAGTCCACAGGTTGGGTTATCTATTCTTCAAGGTTGTGTGTTGTCAGCCACTATGACCTTTATTCTAAAAGTGATAAATCCTTGACTCTGCCAAGGGTTCTGGTCTCCTCTCTGCTTCTTTGGAATCTCCGAAGCAAGAGTGAAGCCGTCTAATTATTGGAGGATCATTGCTCCTTACCTTCTTGAAAACCGATGGGTACACAGTTTCTAGGGCTGGAGAGTCTAGAGATGGAGATTGTACAATCATGGGCTAGCCGTGATGGATGTTCTTTGTATTTTTTTATTTTTTATTAATTGAGGTCTAGTTGATTTACAGTGCTGTGTTAACTTCTGCTGTACAGCAAAGGGATTTAGTTATACATACATATACAATATTTTTTAATATTCTTTTCCATGATGGTTTATCACAGGATATTGACTATAGTTCCTTGTGCTGTACAGTAGGACCTTGTTGTTTATCCATTCTGTGTATACTAGTTTGCATCTGCTAACCCCAAACTCCCAGCCCTTCCCTCCCCCACCCCCTCTGGCCCACCGCAAGTCTGTTCTCTGTGTCTGTGAGTCTGTTTCTGTTTTATAAATAAGTTCATTAGTGTCGTATTTTAGATTCCACATATAAATCACATCCTATGATGTTTGTGCTTCTCTGACTGACTTCACTTAGTATGATCATCTCTAGGTTCATCCATGTAGCTGCAAATGGCATTATTTCATCCTTTTTTAGGGCTGAGTAGTATTCCATTGTATATATGTACCAGCTCTTCCTTATGCAATGGATGTTCTTTTATACTAGTTTTTCTTCTCCCAAAGAGGCTCCTTTCAGCCTCTGTGTGGTCTAGAGCTTCTGTGCCCTGGGTAGGGCATGCTTTCTCTCTCTTGCTCTGGCCACATGCTTGTTTTCCTCTTTGACCCCCGAGCTGGAAAGCATACTTGGATTTAGTGTCCCTGCACCTTTTGGAGGAGAGGATGTGGAGAAACACATCCTGCCAAGCGCCTGTCCATCCACCTGCATCTGCTACTGCTCCAGTATGGGTAATGAGCGATCTGTGTGTGTGAAATAAAAGGGGGGGCTTAAGAAGTATCAGGGAGAGTCTTAACAAGAAGCTGCAGGGCAACTGGAGGTGGAATTAAATGTGGGGTTTCAAATAATTGTGAAATTCAAGGGTTCGAAGGAACAGACTGGTTTATGCTGAGGAAATAGGTGCTTGGATCTTCACTCCACTTCATACACAAAAGTAAATACTAGATGACTTAAACATCTATATCTATCCATTATCTTTCTGTCTAGCCATCATCTATGTGTTATCTATTGACATCTGTTATCCATCTATCTGTATCTACTTATCATCTGTCTATTATCTATCTGTATCTGTATATCTACCTATCATGTATCATCTATCTATAAAAGTAAATACTAGATTACATAAATGTCTGTATCTAGTTATCTATCATCTATTTCTATCCATTATCAATATTATCTTTCATTTATCTATATCTATTATGTATCTTTTTTTTTTTTTTTTTTTTGCAGTACGCGGGCCTCTGACCATTGTGGCCTCTCCCGTTGCGGAGCACAGGCTCCGGATGCACAGGCTCAACGGTCGTGGCTCACGGGCCCAGCCGCTCCGCAGCATGTGGGATCTTCCCGGGCCGGGGCACGAACCCATGTCTCCTGCATCTGCAGGTGGACTCTCAACCACTGTGCCACCAGGGAAGCCCTATTATGTATCTTTATATCTATATATCTATTATCTATCATCTGTTTAGCATCTGTCTATATCCATCATCTATCTTTGTCCATCTCTCTGTCATCTATCTATTTAATATATTTAAAAAATCACAATAAATTTTAAGTTTTTTAAAAACAAATTCAATTGTGCAGAGTATCAACTAGAAAAATCCATTTGAATATCAGGTTGGAATACATAAAAATTAAACCTTTATCATGGGGAAAAAGGGGCATTATGAACAGAGTGAAGTGGTAGAATAGAGATTTGGAGATGTGTTTTCCAAAAGCATAATTAAAAGTCTGCTAAGGAAGGGTAATGAACTAATTAAATTATGATCTACTTATATCCTTTGGGACATTGTGAATCCTTTTAGGAGACTAAGGGGAGGTCTCTCAGGACTGGAAAGATGTATAAAAGTTACTGTGATACCATAGAGGAGTGTTATATATTCACACGGTGGTCGTATAGCACGGTGGGGACAGACTCAACCTGCTCGCTGCAGTGTTCAAGTCTCCCTCAGGCTGTGTATCAACCCTGTGGTCCTGGGCAACTTCCTTCATCCATATTTGCCTCTGTTATCCTCATAAAAATAGCCCGACTTCAAAATAACCCTACTTCAACTAAGAGAGTAGGAGCAAAAAACGAGACGTGTTGGCCTCTGTGTCTGGACCAGGGCCATCATTCCGTCGGGGGGAAGGTCCCCACTCAGGCAGATACAGAGAGAAAAGTCCAGGAGAGAAAGTCATGAAATGATGTCTGGTGATTTCCCTCCTAGGACTGGATGGATCTCTCTGCCCATCTATCTGTCTCCATACACACTCATTGTGGATAAAGCATCTTTGAAAGGTTTTATGAGAAACTAAGATAAGAATCTGGGTCACAGGAGCAAGCTCACCTAGGAATAGTCCTGGGAAAGGGTTGATCTCCTTAAACCATTTAGATGGTGCCGCCCAAGATAAAAATGCTGTCACGGAGAAAGCGTGGTATGTGAAAACATAATTAATACTGTGAGTGTTGGACTTTTAATTCTTCAAGCAGTTTTAATGTTTGCTGTGCTCTTTGAAGTATTCTTTATTATCAGATGTGTGCTTGTGCTAGAATTGCTAAGAAATTAGGAAAAGATGAAAAGGAGGACTGGGAACTTTCTTCGGGGCAATTTAATTATAAAAGAGATGAATCCTCAAAGATTGTGTCATTCTGAGATGCTCCTATACAACAGGGGAAAGAAAACCCATCATACCTTTAAAGGAGACTGATTTGAACTCTTGGCTTTTATTCAGGTGTTCACAGTCTGTCTTGTACAAGAACAGTTGTTTTGACATAAATAGATGGGGCTTTGAAGAAGTAATTTTTGTTATAAACCACCAAGAGGGAAACATAATCCCATTTAAAAAGAAAGCATGTCCCAATCTTCAGGGGACCTCAGTTTATTTTTACTTACCCTTTAAAGATCATATATTGTTTTGAAAGAACGCTTTGCAAAAACAGAAACCAGAAATGACTTGAAATGTTCATTTTTACGAAACGTATTGTGGTTGGTTTATAAGACTTCGTAGTACTTGGCAGTAATACGTCAGTAATGACATTTAAAAATACTTGAACACAGAGATTGCAGTATTAAGCAACTTGGTAAAGAGCTTTTAGTACTATTATTGATATGACAAAGGAAGCCCAGTGCAGTTGTTTAATTGGACTCTGTACAGTCAAACAAAATAATCCACAATAGTAAAATCGCAGTATTGGAAATCATTTTGTAATTCATTTTGTAAATTATTTGTTTTGTAAAATGAAGCCAAACATTTGTGTAATCAAATCCTACAGAATGGGTTAATATCAGATTGATTCTGGGAATTCCCTGGCGGTCTAGCAGTTAGGACTGCTCACACTGCCGAGGGCCCAGGTTCAATCCGTGGTCAGGGAATTAAGGTCCCACAAGCCACGCAGCTTGGTGGAAAAAAAAAATAATCAGACTCATTCTAATCTGAATACTATTTTAAAGGGAAAATATTACCATGATGTTCCGTGTAGGTATTTGTAAAAGTAAAAAGAGCTTCCAAAGCCGCTGTTCCAATGGTAAGGTAGGTTGTGCTAGGCAGATATGCAAACGGCACAAACCAGGGACAAACCAGTACGTCCTTACAGGTCTTTTATAGTGTGATTCTAGTTTTCTTGTTTTTTTTTTTTAAACATAATTTGCCAAAGTGCTATGATAATCTTATTACACTTGAATACCAAAAAGAAAATGTAAGGTACCCCAAAGAACATTTCTGCATTCAGTACTTCCATCCAGGTTGTCCCTTCTGTGGCAAAGAACGGCCCACATCCTACCAAAACCATTTCTTTTTCCGTAGCACACCTAACTTCCTTGTGCTTCACAGATATTGCCTTTTCTTTTCTTTTTTCTTTTTTTAATCTCAAATTCAAGGTTTGGGGCAACTCTAATTGAGCAAGTGTATTGGCACCATTTTCCCAAAGGCATTTGCTCACTTTGTGTCTCACTTGGGGTCGTAGGTTGGTAGTTCTCACATCTCAGACTTTTTCATTATTTGTGTACCTGTGATGATGATCTTTGATCAGTGATCTGTGATATTATCTCGCAGAAAGGTTATGGCTCAGATCACGACTCACTGAAGGCTCCAAGGATGGTTTGAATTTTTCAGCAAGAAAGTATTTTTTAGTTAAGGTATATGCATTAGGCTTAATGTTATTGCACACTTAACAGACGAGGGTCTAGTGTATACATAACTGTTATATGCACTAGGAAAGCAAAACATTCCTGTAACTCTCTTTGTTATAATTTTGGCTTTATTGTATCTCCAAGGTGTATGCCTGTAGTAGGCGGCCAGCTGGGTGGGGCTGCTGGACCCCAATCATAACTAGGTAGTTGAAAATAACAAAGTTATTAGTAGCCTGGATCCCTGCATGATTCTATGGAGCGGAGTCAGCAACCAACCTGGAAAATGAGAGACAAGCTTTTCTGTTAGAGCTTTCGCCTTTTCAGATTTTCATATTACAGCGTTGTAACTTTTTGGCTGAATACTACATCCTGAGTGATTTATTCTACCACGTCTTTCTTCATGGAAAGTCAAGTCATTTTGCTCTGATATTCAACAGTGCAATTTTGAAGGCATTTTTACTTCTAGTATATTTTTGGATGGGAAAATATGTAACTCTATTACTTTCCTAAAATTTTTCTCATGATCATGTTTTAAAGCTGAAGCTGTCCCTCTGAAGCCTTGCTGGAAGCAAATAAAATAGCATTCATGTTTTCTCATGCTTGCTTATATATGTGTGCAAGGATAGTCCTTTAATTTTTTTTTCTGTTAAATTAGAAGTTCAAGAAGTTCATGCTTCATTACAGAGTGACAATGAAATACTTAGAAGATAACCAAACTGAAATCAGAGAACCCTTTTGACTCCTAGCTCTGGAGACTTGGGGCTAATTAACATCTTCCATTTGTAGTTTTTATATATGGAATAAAATGATGTCAAAATATTAAAAATTCTGGAACAAGTGCACAAAATAGAGAATTTGCTCCTTATCAGCTTGGGGTCTTCAGCTCCTTCAACATAACATAAAGAAGTTTTTGTTGTTATCTCCACAGAAAGTAAAGTCAATTAAGTGACATTTTATTCCCACCTTAACTATTGTTTTTGTTTGTTTGGATTTTTTTTTTTTTTTTTTTTTTGCTTAATAAGAGTTTTCTTTTTCCCCCCCAAAGGTAGCTTTGAACAGCTTTGTTCTATTTTGATGGGGTGGAATTTAATATTTAAAAACAAATTATTTAATTGAAGTATAGCTGATTTACAATGTTGTGTTAATTTATGCTGTACAGCAAAGCGATTCTATTATATATACATATGTATGTACTCTGTGTGTGTGTGTGTGTGTACACACACACACACCTTCTTTTCCATTATGGTTTATCACAGGATATTGAATATAGTTCCTTGTGCTATACAGTAGGGCCTTGTTGTTTATCCATCCTATGTATACTTGTTTGCATCTGCTAACCCCAAACTCCCAATCCATCCCTCCCCCACCCCCTCCCCCTTGGCAACCACAAGTCAGTTCTCTGTCTGTGACTCTTCTTCTGTTTTGTAGATAAGTTCATTTGTGTCATATTTTAGATTCTACATATAAGTGATATATGGTATTTGTATTTCTCTGTCTGACTTCACTTAGTATGATCATCTCTAGGTCTATCCACGTTGATGCAAAAGGCATTATTTCATTCTTTTTTATGGCTGAGTAGTATTCCATTGTATATATGTACCACATCTTCTTTATCCATTCATCTGTTGATGGACACTTAGGTTGTTTCCATGTCTTGGCTATTGTAAATAGTGCTGCTATGAACATTGGGGTGTATGTATCTTTTTGAATGATAGTTTTGTCTGGATATATGCCCAGGAGTTGGATTGCTGGGTCAAATGGTAGTACTGTTTTTAGTTTTTGAGGAACCTCCATACTGTTCTCCATAGTGGCTGTACCAACTTAACATTCCCACCAACAGTGCAGGAAGGTTCCCTTTTCTCCACGCCCTCTCCAGCATTTTCAACTGTTAAGTTTTTAAGTGCAGTGAGGAAGAAATAGAAAACTGTGTTGGAAAATTATTTTAAACCAAATTATTATGGCTTTACCTTTTACCAGAAACTAGGAAATAACATATTTTTCAGTATGAAGAATATAGAGGTATTTATGCTGAATTTTTCACTTTAAGTAAAATACGTATGGATTTCTATCTACTGGTGTTCTTTTATTTCTTATCATGTGACTTTCCTTTGAGAGAAGCATTTTATCCCCAACATGCACAAACTTGAAAATGGCTACTTTTGATCTGCATTTTGAATAAATGTTTCTGATCACAAGTGTGGGACAGTTTGAATCATCATACTTGGCTATTTCAATTTTCATACATGTCAAATCCAATACATTGCAGGTACGAAATCTGTATGAATAGTTGTTGATCAATGATGTATATATTTTACATAAATGGTTTGATAATTTCAATTTATTGAGCATTAAAAATAAAATGTATTCTACATCAAAATACAATGTAGTATTCACCACATCCTAAAAATAAATGTGCTATGGACATTAACTGATTTAAACTTGTGACCATAGACAATTTATTTGTTCTGAACATTTGAAGACATTCTTCCTATTTTCTCTGTAAGAGTTTAATCAACGAATTACTCTCTCTATCTTCTGCTGGGAGCATCAGGTTTCTTGCTTTCCTGATATTATATCGGCTCCTCCATTTACACTTATGTTGTGTGTTTCTTCATTCAGTACTTGCTTTGCTGTGGACTTTTAATGAATTGGATATTGAAGCTCATCCTATAAAATTTTTTTTCTAAATATAGACAATTCATAAACATTTTACATGAATATTTTATAAAATTTTATGCTGTATCTAAAAATGTCAGAGTATATAATCATGCTAGTTTCAAAACTTTTTTCGCAATTTTTTTAGAACACCAAACCATGCCCCTATGAAAGTACGAGTCTACTGAGGTAGGGAAAGGTTGTCACAGGAGATGGGAAATACCAAATGCTCTATGTTGACCAGGCATTTTGATGTATATGCCGCAGTAATGCAAAAGGAGGGAGTTTCATGCATGCCTGTGTATTTCTCATTTTCCCATAGGCTTATAAAGGAGATGGCTTTTTTGTTGGATAAATGTATATAGTGCTGCATGGTAATTATTTCTATTTCTCACTAAAATGCTACTACTTTTAAATCCAACAAACATGGTAAGAACCACCTCAAAGCCATCTGTGTCTGTTAGCAGAAATCACCTACAGGTTTGCTTCTCTAGAATTCAAAGCATAGCAAATATAAAAAATCCCGCTCCATTAAGTGTAAGATGAATTCCCAGCCGCTCTCTGGGTACAAAGTTTACCGGGCAAATCTGGACAGATGGATTTGTGCTAACACAAAGAATAATCATAGAAATAGGTATAAAGAATAATCATAGAAGTAGGTATAAAGATGTTTGCAAACCAGCATCATGAGCTTCCTAAAATTAGGGCCAGTTTTCCACCGGCAACCCCCAAACGTGATGTATGTATCTTTCAAGTAATGGGATACATTTGTCTTCTACCATCTTTCACGCCTCCATTCCATAACATTCAAAATGCATCGGGCAGGCTTCCCTGGTGGCGCAGTGGTTGAGAGTCCGCCTGCCGATGCAGGGGACACGGGTTCGTGCCCCGGTCCGGGAAGATCCCACATGCTGCAGAGCATCTGGGCCCGTGAACCATGGCCACTGAGCCTGCGCGTCCGGAGCCTGTGCTCCGCAACGGCAGAGGCCACAGCAGTGAGAGGCCCGCGTACCGCAAAAAACAAAAACAAAACAAACAAAAAAAAATGCACTGGGCATGAAAAATACACAGAGCTTGGAACAGTAATAAGGTATCCGAATATGTTTCTTCCTGAAGGTTTTCTATCTTCGGACATCCGACCACCTCTGACAGCGTATGTTTGTGGTAAACTAGGTTGAGAAAGGAGTCAGGAAGGTAACCTGCAGGAAACTGGGATGTGGAAAGTTTATTTTTACTCCGTAGAGCAAAGGCCTGACCTCACATTCACTGACCTCAGAGAGGCAGACCCCCCTGCCTAGAAAGTGCGTGTTGACCACTTACTCTGAGGAATCAGAATTACATATACTATATAGACTCAGAGTACAGGATTGTCATCTTTTACCCAAAAAAATCTCTGTATGTCCCATGTACAAATTAGACAGCTAGAGGATTGAACATTCCTAACCGTGAAAGGAAGAAGGCATTGTTATCAAGTCTAAGCCCGTACTGCTCGCCACAGGACAGGCCAATAAATGGGGAGATGAGGTCCTGGGGCAAGCAACAGCCACTTTATTTGGAAAGCCAGCAGACCGAGAAGGTGGCAGGCTCATGTCCCAGAGAACCGTCATGCCCAAGTCAGAATTCAGGCTTCTTTTATACTAAAAAGGGGCGTGGGTGTGGTTGGTTCTCGCAGACGTCTTTGTGTTGGAGTCCTTGCATCTGTCCGGGTAGGTCAGGTCTTGATGTTCCTGTAAACCTCCAACAAGAGGAATGTTATTCTCTGTTCTGCAACTTTTTATCTCTATAGGAGTGGAAAAGTGTTACACCCTTAAAGGTCAGAGCCTTGAGAATGGGCTTTCCTGTATATTTCAGGCTCTAGGCAACATTTTTAACTTGAAGCTAAAGCCATAGACCAGCGGTCCCCATCTTTTTGGCACCAGGGACCGGTTTCATGGAAGACAGTTTTTCCACAGACCGGAGTTGGGGGTGACGGTCAAGCAGTCATGCGCACGATGGGGAGTGGCAGATGAAGCTTGAAGCTTCCCTCGCTTGCCCGCCACTTGCCTCCTGCTTTGTGGCCCTGTTCCTAACAGGCTGCGGACCAGTAACCATCCGCGACCTGGGGGTTGGGAACCCCTGCAATAGAATACCAAGGTTAAAGTTAAAAACAGATCCAAAATGGAGTCAGATTTGTTCTGATTTATTACAGTATCACTTTCCTGAAGCTTCTGTCTTTGTTTAAAAATTTTTATTGGAGTGTTGTTGACTTGGAGTGTTGTGTTAGTTTCAGGTGTACAGCAAAGCGAATCAGTTATACATACACATAGATCCACTCTTTTTTAGATTCTTTTCCCATCTAGGTTGTCAGAGTATTGAGTAGAGTTCCCTGTGCTATACGGTAGGTCCTTATTAGTTATCTATTTTATATACAGTACTCTGTATGTGTCAATCCCAGTCTTCCAGTTTATCACTTCCCCCACGCTTCCCCTTGGGTAACCATAAGTTTGATTTTGATACCTGTGAAGACTTGACTGTGGGGGAGATGAGACTGGTTTTAGGGAGAATGCTTTTGCTCCAATGCTGAAAACACCCCAGACCAACTATAGCCAGTTAAGTAATCTCTATCCAGGGCTCTGTGGAAACAAGGAAGGTGCATACTTAATGCAGATTGAGGGTTCTCTGTCAGCTGCCTTACAAATATACTGCATTTAACGTTCTCTAACATTGTCTGAACTTGTTGTAACCTGGAAACGTTGAGAAAGTCCCAAAGCCGGTAATCACTACACTAAGATTTTAAGCCTAGGTGAAACAATCCTCAAAACCCATGATTCTAAGCTTAAAAGCATCAGGGAACAAAATACTGGTCCACCTTCTCCTTGAGATTCCAAGGACTGAAGAAGCCTTGAGTCTCTGCCAACTCCATGTCACCCAAACAATTGAAGGAAGAATTGCCATGACTTTGATGAAGAGAAGTTTGAATCAGGGATTTCTAGAGTGACACAAAGAAATGAGAAAACATATCTCAAATAAAAAGAAAACTATTCAAGGTTAATTTACAGGGTTCTCTGTCATTATCCTCTTATTTTTGTTTTTGTGTATAAACTAAACCAGTAATAATCCAGGCTGTGATGAACACTTCCAATATAAAAGGATAGAAGTTACTTGTGCAGGTTATACTGACCTTATACAAGCATGAGTATGTAGAATAAGCACTTGTGGGACTTCCCTGGTGGCGCAGTGGTTAAGAATCCGCCTGCCAATGCAAGGGACATGGGTTTGAGCCCTGATCTGGGAAGATCCCGCATGCTGTGGAGCAACTAAGCCCGTGCACCACAACTACTGAGCACACGTGCTGCAACTACTGAAGCCCGCGTGCCTAGAGCCCGTGCTCCACAACAAGAGAAGCCACTGCAATGAGAAGCCTGCTCACCGCAACTAGAGAAAGCCCGTGTGCAGCAACAAAGACCCAACACGGCCAAAACTAAATAAAAGTAAATAAATTAAAAAAAAAAGAATAACCATTTGTATAGCAAGATGTCAGTGAAATCATCTATGGTTTTATTTTCATTTACATTTTATCATTTCATTTACTTTAAATCTTTGGATTTTATCAACAAAATCTATTTTAATTCATAACTTAAAATAATGGATCAACCTTTCGTAGTTTACAAAATAAGACACTACTGGTTGAATTATTTCTTCATAAAAGAAGCTTTGTTACTAAACTGTAATATTAGAGTTTAAGCTTAAATATTCTCCCTAAAATTTTGCCTTCAGTTATAAGGTCTCCCATACATTAAACTGACAGATTCTTTCAATCCAGCAACAACTGTTGTTTTCCTTGCCCTAGTGAAAAATAAACTGCAGGAGATTCCTGGATTAACAAGAGGGATGGGGTCCATATGCATATAGTTGTCTCCTCCTGCAAACTCTCTGGTCACAATATGTGTTATACGTTTCAGTGTAATTGCCAGATAATTTCCTAGGATGTAATTTGTATTTCTGCATTGACTTAAAGACTGAAATATTAAAGACTCATAAATTAATGAAGGCCTCCTCAGTTCATTGTATCAGAATCAAGTGCTTAGGTTGAACCTCTCTGCTTGACAAACAGGCTCATTGGGCAGACACTGAGAGTGAGAATGCCATGTGGCTTTCACTACATTTAAAATTTTTCATTTGACCTCAGGGTAAAAAGAAAAAATAGATACACTCTACTACAAATGATTTGACAAAAGCCATTGGATCAAATGAGCCTTGCTTTTTCCTTCATGTCATGTTTTTTTAATTTATTTTATTCAACTATACTTGATTTACAATGTTGTGTTAATTTCTGCTGTACAGCAAAGTGATTCAGTTATACATATTTGTACATTCTTTTTCGTATTCTTTTCCATGATGGTTTATCACAGGGTATTGAATAGAGTTCCCTCTGGTAGACAGTAGGACCTTGTTGTGATGCATCCTATACATACTAGTTTGCATCTGCTAATCCCAAACTGCTAATCCTTTCCTCCCCCACCCCTCCCCCTTTACAACCACAAGTCTGTTCTCTCTGTCTATAAGTCTGCTGCTGTTTTATAAATAAGTTCATTTATATCATTTTTAGATTCCACATATAAGCGATATCATACGGTATTTGTATTTCTCTGACATACTTCACTCAGTATGATCATCTCTAGGTCCATCCATGTTGTTGCCAATGACATTATCTCCTTTTTCATGGCTGAGTAATACTCCATTGTATGTGTGTACCACATCTTCTTTATCCATTCCTCTACTGATGGACACCTAGGTTGCTTCCATGCCTTGGCTATTGTGAATAGTGCTGCTATGAGCATTGGGGTGCGTGTATCTTTTTGAATGATAGTTTTCTCTGGATATATGCCCAGGAGTGGGATTGCTGGCTCATATGGTAGCTCTATTTTTAGTTTTCTGAGGAACCGCCATACTGTTCCCCATAGTGGCTGCACTGATGTACATTCCCACCAACAGTGCAGGAGAGGGCTCCCTCCTTGGTGTGACTTTCTATTCCCTGAGTTCTTTCTCTTTGAGTCCATGCTCCTTGGTTTGTTTCTTTCCTTCTGCTCCATTTGTCAGTATCTCCACGTAGTATCTTCCACTTTCCTCACAAGAGCAACAGTCATAGCAACTGCAGACAATGACGACACCAAAGTTCCCAAATCTACAGAAATTTCAGGTGACATTCACTCTGCCTGCACCTCCTTCTCCACCATCTGCCCTTATTCCTTGTTTCCGTCCCGTAGTTTGCACACCTCCTAGTTAGGAATAATTCTTTGTGAGGCTTCTGATATCGGGGAACGACGTCTGTCCTCACTTTTTCTGTTGTTTCCCTTTTCTCCTGGATTGCGTCCTCTTAAGAGACTAGAATGAACACAAGTGCAAACCTATTTTCATTGTGTATTTCCCCGATTTCTTCGTAATTGAACCCTCTTGCTTCGGTGCTCCCTCCTTTCTCCTTTTCAAGGTTTGGGGTAGATCCAGCTTCTTCTGAATCATGAGGTTTGTCTACTCTTGCCTGCCCCCTGAATATTCTTTTCTTTCTTTTTTTTTTTTTACATCTTTATGGGAGTATAATTGCTTTACAATGGTGTGTTAGTTTCTGCTTTATAACAAAGTGAATCGGCTATACATATATCCCCATATCTCCTCCCTCTTGTGTCTCCCTCCCACCCTCCCTATCCCACCCCTCCAGACGGTCACAGAGCACCGAGCTGATCTCCCTGTGCTATGCAGCTGCTTCCCACTAGCTATCTACCTTACGTTTGGTACTGTATATATGTCCACGCCTCTTTCTCGCTTTCTCACAGCTTCCCCTTCCCCCTCCCCATGTCCTCAAGTCCATTCTCTAGTAGGTCTGTGTCTTTATTCCTGTCTTACCCCTATGCTTTTCTAATGCCATGCATTCCACTCCTTTTTCTACAAGCCACTCCCAGACTTCTGTCTTCAATTCAGAGCTTCCTGAAAATCCACATTGCTTTCCAAAAGGTTAAACATTGTCATGTCTCTTTGGATATCTGATAGCATCTCAAACTGGAAAAGTCAGTTGTGATTTTATGAGCTTTTTAAAAATTAGAGTTGATTATTATAACTCTCTATATTATAACAGTTTCAGGTGTACAGCATATTTTATAGATTATAATCCAGTTAAAGTTATTATAAATTATTGGCTATATTCCCTGTGTTCTACATTGTATCTTTGTATCTTATTTATCTTACACATAATAGTTTGTATGTATGGTCTTTCTGCAGCCATCTGAGCTTAGCCAATTTGTTTTATAGTTTATTTAGAGATCATGGTGCCAATTAACTGGGAGAAATTATTTCTCATAAATTAGAAATATAGATTAGGGCAACTATTAAAAGGGAATTGCATCTTCTAATATTAAATCTAGGCTTTATGATCTCCTAGGGAACTGTCAGTGTCTATGTTTTTTTCCCATTTCTACATGGCATTGGGAGCAGCCTTAAGAATCATTAAATATGCTTTCACAGTACAAAATGCTTAGAGCCTCCATAAAATGAACATGTTAAAAATAAAATTTGAAAATCAGTGCAACTGTGCTCAATGAAGAGACATGTATATTGAGAGGGTCATTAAGAGAAGGTGTTCCAGTGGTTTCACAGTAAATAAAAACTCAATCTCAGGAGCCCCCTTTTAATTAAAGTGGAATTTCAGAATATTTTAAAGTGTACTGCTTATTGCATAGTTTTAAGTGTAAGATTATTTTTCCTGTGTACGAGAATAAGCCATGAGATAAAAGGGGAATTCTCATTAAAACATATAACACAATAACACTTGAGAATTTCTCTCTGATGAACTTATTCATGATTTATGCATAATGCCATTGGATTTTATTTCACAAGGACTTTTATTTGCGTCAATTCAATATCCTTTTGTACATAGTTTGATCCTGAAATGTCTGAGAATCTACAACATATTTTTGATAAAAGTCCTATTCAGAGGAGAACATCACACCATTATTATAACACATAGTCCTTTAAACTGGATGGAACCACAGCAGGCTCCATGATTACATGTCTACATGTGTTATCATGCAACTGGAAATGAAAAAGATCTCAATTCTGTGCTCAAATGTGGATCTGGTTATCAGGACAGGGTTATGGTCTAGCACAAGTTAGAATATAGAGATAAGCTCTCCACATTCCAGGGTCTACCTTTCTTGGAGCAGCGTTATATTTTATCTAGAACGTTCCTCAGTTCCTCACTTTGGAGGCTCGGAATAAAAAATCCATGAGATCTTCCCCATTCTGGTTCACTCAGTCAATGACCATGTGTAGACTTTGCCCTTTTAGCGTATAATGGCTATAGGACAGCTGAACCCAAGGAGATGCGAAGAGAAACCTAACTGCCTTGTTTTAAGAGCATCCCGGTGTTGCCTTGACTTCACTGTAATCCCCAGGATCTCAGTGCTGTCTAGGTGGAATGCCAGGTCCGGTAGGCCATCAAGGTGGGTAGCTTTCAGTACATGAGAACGCACGTCCAAGAAAATTAATGCAGTGTCCCGATACTTCAGCTTAGCATTGAAAAGTAAAATCACATCTGCTTGGATAGAGTTCCAAATACCCAGGATCTTCCTAGAGGCCGTTAAATGCAAAGTTTTAAAATTTACTGGACCCTCTTTATTGAACTATTTTTTTTTTTTGTGGTACGCGGGCCTCTCACTGTTGCGGCCTCTCCCGTTGCGGAGCACAGGCTCCGGACGCACAGGCTCAGCGGCCATGGCTCACGGGCCCAGCCGCTCCACGGCATGTGGGATCCTCCCGGACCGGGGCACGAACCCGTGTCCCCTGCATCGGCAGGCGGACTCTCAACCACTGTGCCACCAGGGAAGCCCCTATTGAACTATTTTTAACAGGCTAGAGTGGCAAAATATTTTTAGGCATTGGGGTGTCTGTCCGTTTCCCAAACAATGTGAAAGACCGGGCTGTGTTAGACGGGGTAGTAAGAGTAATACAGCTTCAGGGATTTTCCGGTTGTTTTCTCTAATAAATATATTTTCCACATCAGCTGCTTTGAGCTGCGTTGCTGGAACTTTTTTTCCATTCTTTACATGTTTTTGGGTGAGTTCAGAAAGATTCGACTAGGCACTGTCCTTTGAGTGTGGTGATAAAATAGAGGTGACACAGGCTTAAGACCAAGTGTCAGTTGCTGATGGAGAATTGTCAGGATTTGAGCACCACGTGCTTTCCAGGGAGCACAGGTGACAGGAATCAAAACCAAGACACTAGTATATCAAAAATAACTCGTAAAAAATAACTTGTAAAAAATTGGGGGGAAAGAAAACAAAACAGGACTTCCCTGGTGGCACAGTGGTTAAGAATCCACCTGCCAACGGAGGGGCCATGGGTTCGATCCCTGGTCCTGGAAGATCCCACATGCCAGGGAGCTGCTAAGCTCGCGAGCCACAACTACTGAGCCCGCATGCCACAACTACTGAAGCTCTCATGCCTAGAGCCTGTGCTCCGCAACAAGAGAAGCCACTGCAATGAGAAGCCCGCGCACCGCAATGAAGAGTAGCCCCCGCTCGCTGCAACTAGAGAAAGCCTGTGTGCAGCAACAAAGACCCAATGCAGCCAAAAATAAATAACAAAACAAAAAAAACAAAACCCAGTTAAGAAAAAGCAAGCGTAGTCTCTTTTAAAAATAAAATTCACTATAATATTGGGAACCACGAGGAATGTCTTCCGTAACGTGAAAGTTTTTAATAAAAGGATTAATATCCCTCTGTTTACAAATCTCTCAGTCTTTCTCCCAATTTTATTCACATTATGATTTTTTTTTTTTTTGGCTCTCAAGTCTCAAGAGATTTACTTATATACTTTGGAAAGACAATGTCTGTGAACTGTTGAACCATATTTGAAATCTATTTCAGTAAGAATGTGGATACTTGGAAAATCAGATTACTTCTGGGTTTGGAAGAACAGTTAGTCTAATCTAAGCATCTTCCTCCTAGTTCAACCATTTTTCCAGCGTTCCACCAAATTATTCATCAGCCTATGCCTGTACATCTCCAGGATGAGGGGATTCAATGCCTTGAAAAGAACAAACTTGAAAGTATAACTTTTTACTGAAAGGTGACTAAAAGGGTAAAACTGTTAAAATAGAAAAATGTTGTATCCACATTCATTTAAGATTAAGAAAAGCCTATGATTTCTTACCTTCTCCCAAATTAAATGATAGAAATAATATTTGATTGCAGTTTTAAATTCCATAACAGTTTTCACATGTATTTAATCCAATTATGGTCGCACAGTTAAAGCAGTTTCCCACAGCTTTAAACAAACATCTTAACTATATATATTATGAAACTATCCAAGACTAAATAAATGGGCAATATGTGTGGATCCTTCTGTCTTAGGCATTAAATAATCCCTATTTGATAAATAAAGGCAATGAGGGTCAGGAGAGAGAAATGAATTACCAAAGATACCATTAGAATTCAGATTTCCTGCTTTAAAACTGTATGACCTTTCCATCTACCATGCTAATTTTCTTGTTCTCCAATAGGAATATTTTTCAAGCTAACTTTTTTCTAATGTTTTTCTCCCAGAGGGATATTTATTGCTCTCTATGCCAGTACCTGTTAAAAGACAGTTTAAGAAAGGTATGCTTACGTCATTATTTGCCTGTCTGTATAGTGAAATATCCCATGTATCGATGTCAAGACAAAATATGTTCAAATTCAGCTTTGTTGATGATCTGTTGCATGAATTCACATAAATTACATTTCTTATGCCTCAGCACTCTATTCTCTGTGATGTGTATTTTTTTTTATCTTTCCAAGCTTTTACTGTGGCAAAAAAACATAACCTATAATTTCAAATTTTAACCAGTTTAAAGTATACAATTTTTTTACCTTTTGGTTGATTTTTATTGAGATATAATTTATATAGATAACATTGTGTACATTGAAGGTGTCCAGTGGGTTAATTTGACACATTTGTATATTGCTTTACGACCACCGTGGCTTTAGCTAATGTCTCTGTCCCATTACATAATTATTATTATTATTTTTGTAGTCAGAAGGTTTAAGATCTAGTCTCTTAGGAATTTTGAAGTATATAATACACTATTGTTGACTGTAATCTCTATGCTGTGCATTAGCTCTCCAAAATTTACGCATCTTCTGTTCGTAAGTTTGTATCACTAAACAGCATCTCCACCTACTCCGTACCCTCCCAGTCTCTGGGAACCACCATTCTACTCTCTGATTCTACGAGTTCAACTTTTTTAGATTCAACACATAAGTGAGATCATACAGTATTTATATTTGCCCTTCTGTGTCTGGCTTGTCTCACTTAGCATAATGCCCTCGAGGTCCATCCAAGTTGTCTCAAAAGGCAAGGTTTCCTTCTTTTTATGGTGAATAATATTCTGCTATGTATATTTACCACATCTTTTTTAAAAAAAATTGTATTGGAGTATAGTTGACTTATAATATTGTGTTACTTTTTGCTGTACAGCAAAGTGAATCAGTTATACATATATACAGTCTTTTTAGGTTCTTTTCACATATAGGTCATTACAGAGTATTGAGTAGAGTTCCCTGTGCTATACAGTAGGTCCTTATTTGTTATCTATTTATATACAGTAGTCTATATATGTCAGTCCCAATCTCCCAATTTATGCTTCCCCTGCTTTCCCCCCTGGTAACCATACATTTATTTTCTACTTCTGTGACTCTATATTTGTACCATTTTTTAAGATTCCACATATAAGCGATATATGATATTTGTCATTCTCTGACTTATTTCACTTAGTATGACCATCTCTAGGTCCATCCATGTTGCTGCAAATGGCATTATTTCATTCTTTTTATTTTTATCACTGAGCAATATTCCATCGTGTATATGTACCACATCTTCTTTATCCACTCATCTGTCGATGGGCATTTAGGTTGCTCCCATGTCCTGGCTACTGTAAATAGTGCTGCTATGAGCACTGGGGGGCATGTATCTTTTCGAATTTCGGTTTTCTCTCATATATGCCCAGGACTGGGATTGCTGGGTCATATGGCAGCTCTATTTTTAGTTTTTAAAGGAACCTCCGTACTGTTCTCCATAGTGGCTGCACCAATTTACATTCCCACCAACAGTGTAAGAGGGTTCCCTCTTCTCCACCCCCTCTCCAGCATTTATTGTTTGTAGATTTTTTGATGATGGCCATTCTGACCAGTGTGAGGTGGTACCTCATTGCAGTTTTGATTTGCATTTCTCTAATAATTAGTGATGTTCAGCATCCTTTCATGTGTTTGTTGTCAATCTGTATGTCTTCTTTGGAGAAATGTCTATTTAGATCTTCTGCCCAGTTTTTGATTGGGTTGTTTGTTTTTGTTGATACTGAGCTGCATGAGCTGTTTGTATATTTTGGAGATGAATCCCTTGTTGGTTGCTTCATTTGCAAATGTTTTCTCCCATTCTGAGGGTTTTTTTGTTTCATTTTGTTCATGGTTTCCTTTGCTGTGCAACAGCTTATAAATTAAGTTTACCCGTATTGTAGTGAGTATCAGATCTTCATCCCTTTCTGTGTTTGAACATTCCATTGAACGGATAGACCACATTTTGTTTATCTGTTCATCTGCTGATGTACATTTGCATTGCTTCCACCTTTCACTATTATGAATACTAATTCTCTGATCATCCATGTAGATGTATTTGCTTAAATACTTGTTTGCAGTTTTCTGGGGTCTGTATACCTAGGCGTGGGATTGCTAGGTCATTTTCTACCGAGTTTTGCACATTATATTTTTTATTTCAACAGACATAAATATGATTTCCGCAAGCTCACATGACCTCACACTTTGAATGGCATTCTTTTTCATTATCAAATGACTGCTCCTTTAAAATAATCATTTTATCCTGCACACAATAGATAGAGGGTATGTGAAAATATGAGCAAGGTGTATTTTGATGTGGAGCTTTATTTGGCATTATCAATCTATTCCAATCACAAATTGCTGTTATAGCCAGGCCAAGTTAAAAATTCCCTTAAATATATGAGGGACAGCACATTAAAAATGACCCAGGAATTTTAAACCAAGTTGAAACTGAAGTCTATGCCACACACCTGCTATTCTTGGCAATTATCACTTTATTGTCTTTCTAACAAGTATTATGAGTCTTCAGACGTCTGCCTGTGATGTGTCCTTTCTGTAATGCTGAAAGTATGGCAAAATTGAACTGTTTGTGGGTTAACATATTTATTTAAATGTCTACAAGTTTAACTTAGGGTATCTTTTTTGTTGCCCTATTAAAAAACATTAACTCAGTACAAAGATATAGAAAAAATGTTCACTGAACTATAGTTGAAAGTCACAGCCTGTGTATCAATGAAAATCCCAGGTTCCAATTTTTTTTAAAAAAGAAACTCCTCAGGGATAAATGAAGATGGAGAGCATGTCTCTAAGCCCCTGCAGAAAGCCCTCCCCTTCAGACTCGCAGATCTGTCTTCCGTGCAGGAGATCCTAAATTAGGGAACAGGACAGTTGAAGGAGCCCCAGACTGGTCCATGTTCTGTGTTTTTCTGTTGTCTGCATTTGTTTGCATAGCACAGTGAAGCAGCAGGATGGTATAATTACCACCATCTTTCTTGGAGCAAATTAATCTGCACTCACCTGCAGGGAGTCAATGAAGCAGAAAACACCCCAGTGGAGAAATATTTCTTTTGTGTAGCAAAGCTCACACCTAGTTTAAACCTTGAAACGCCAACATATAATTTATCTCACTGTTCTCTGACTATCAGCAATTAAGATACCAGGTAAAAATAGGACATTGGAAGGGGTTTCTAAACACTTGGTGGAGGCTGGCTCATGTTTGCTCTGTTTAAATGTATCACCCACACCTGCCTGCCGGTTTGGAGACTGCAGACTTATCATCAATTCCCATTTTCTTCCACAAGATTTGGAGCTAATGGTTGGTAGAAAATAACCAGCATGTTGCATTCTTTTTCCCCTTTGTGGATTTTTTTTCTTCCATTATTTTACGAGGAAGTTTCACTTTCTTTATTTTTCTCATAAAAATGAGTGCATTTGGATGGGATTTGTAATGCAAGATGTATTTCAAACTAAATGAAAATGAAAACAAAACACATTACAATGTGGGATATGCAGGAAAAGAAACAGAAAAATTGGTCTTGGGATGCTTTCATTAGTTAAAAAAAAGAAAGTCTCAGAGAAAATATCTAAGCTTCTGCTTTAAAAGCCAGAAAAATAAGAGCAAATTAAATCTAAAATAAGTGGAAGGAAAGAAATAATAAAGAGCAGAACAAAAATCAATGAGAGACAAAACTGTTAAACAATGGATGAAACCAATTAAATCCAAAGCTGTTCCTTCGGAAAGTTCGGTAAAATTGATTAATTTCTAGCCATCTAGTCAGGAGGAAGAAAAGAGGTGAGACACAAATAGATAAAATAGGGGCACTGCTAAGGGCTTCATAAACATTGATGTAATAATTAGTGACTATTATGAACAAGTTAATACCGATAAATCTGGCAACTTAAAGAATCAGTGAACAAATTATATAAAAGATGCAAATTACTAAAACTCACACAAGAAAAAAAATAACTTATATAGTCCTGTGTATATTTAACAAATATAATTTGCAGTAAAATAGTTTCCAAAGAAAACTTGAAACAAAAATGGCTTATTAGGCGAATCCTTAAAAAAAGATTTATGGAATAAAAATACTGAATACAGGCAAAATCGTCTAGAAAACAGAATATAAGAAAATGCTTTCTAAGTCATTTTAGGAGGCTAGTAGAATCAGAACATAAAGAAGACATTATAATAAAAAGAAACTGCAGATGAATAAATCTAGTAAATCCCTAGTAAATCTAGGTGTAAAAATCCTTAAGAAAATAATAGAATAATAGAATCTACTGATGTATAAAAATTATCATACATCTTGGCCAAGTTGGGTTTAAACATAGGAATATATGGTTGGTTTCACACTCAGTAACCCTTCAGGATAAGTCAACATATTAATAGAATAAAAATGAGATTCCAAGTGATAAGAATAAGAACAATTTGCTAAGAATAACTGAAATAGAAAAAGCAGTTGACAAAACTGAACTGTAAAAGCTAAAAATATAATTTTTCTGTAAGAAATTATAAGACAATTGGCAACCTTCCATTAGGAGAAGATCTTGTAGGTCGGACACAAAATACATAGACCTTAAAGGAAAACTATAAGTTGTGTTTCATTAATATTTAAAATTTCCATTTTTTTTTTAGATGTTGGGGGTAGGAGTTTATTAATTCATTTTTTTTTTTTTTTTTTTTTTTTTTGCTGTACGCGGGCCTCTCACTGCTGTGGCCTCTCCCGTTGCGGAGCACAGGCTCCGGACACACAGGCTCCGCGGCCATGGCTCGCGGGCCCAGCCGCTGCGCGGCATGTGGGATCTTCCGGGATAGGGGCACGAACCCGTGTCCCCTGCATCGGCAGGCGGACTCTCAACCACTGCGCCACCAGGGAAGCCCTAATTCATTTTTATTTTATTATTTTTTCTGTGTTGGGTCTTCATTTCTGTGCGAGGGTTTTCTCTAGTTGTGGCAAGTGGGGGCCACTCTTCATCGCGGTGCGCGGGCCTCTCACTATCGCGGCCTCTTCCGTTGCAGAGCACAGGCTCAAGACGTGCAGGCTCAGTAGCTGTGGCTCATGGGCGCAGCTGCTCCGCGGCATGTGGGATCCTCCCGGACCGGGGCACGAACCCGCGTCCCCTGCATTAGCAGGCAGACTCTCAACCACTGTGCCACCAGGGAAGCCCCTAAAATTTCCATTTTTAAAGACTTCAGAGTGTGATATTAATCCACAAATTGGGAGAAAGAATTTACAAAATAAAGGGTTTCTTTTTAAAAATTTTTTTCAGCAGACTATAGAAAGAACACTCAAAAATGAGCAAGAAGAGCATCAGCACAAAATGATTTAAATGGCCGAACAGTTTAAACAGACATTTTATCCAATACATTTGCAAATAACCCAGTTAAGCCGACTGTGCTCTTTTCCCCACGGGGGCCCGATGTCCAGTAGCTGCAAACAACAGCCTCCTCGGTAGTGTATGCAGCCTGTTGCCTGTATGGGTTGCCCTAAGGGACCTTGGATTCAGCCCTTTCCCGTGCACATTCATGAGTGGCGTGCTGTCCCCAGTCGAGGCTCCAGACAGGTATGTGTGGTGCCTTTGGAAAGCCCCAGGGCACAGTGGCCAGGGTCCACATGGGCCAAGGCATAATGTCCATCGGCACCAAGCTGCAGCACGAGGAACGTGTGATTGAGGCCAAGTTCAAGTTCCCTGGCCGCCAGAAGATCCACATCTCCAAGAAATGGGGATTTACTAAGTTTAATGTGGATGAATTTGAAAACATGGTGGCAGAAAAGCGGCTCATCCTGGATGGCTGTGAGGTCACATACAGCCCCAGTTGCGTCCCTCTGGCCAAATGGCGAGCCCTGCACTCATGAGAGCCTTGGCACTGTGCCCTCCTGACTCATGCCCACCAAGAAATCCTACTTTCTTGTCAAAAAAAAAAAAATGCAAATAACCAACAAACGCCTAAAGTATAATCAATATCACTAGGCATTAGGAAAGCAAATTAAAACTACAAGTTACTGCTGCACAAACGCTAGGGGGGCTAAATTTAAAAAGGTGGATTATCGATACCAAGTGTTGGTGATGATGTGAATCACCTGGGAGAATTCTCCATGTGGGTGGAAATGTAATATTAGAAAGCCACTTTGGACAGCGATTTCACTTTTTAAAAATAAAATTAAATATACGCTTGACATAAAATCATGCTGCAATGCCTCTCCAGGTATTTATCCAACAGAATTAAAGACCCTTTTACTCATGGCCAAAACAGCATTGTCTATGCCTTTTTAACTCATAACCAACAAAAACAGGAAACAACCCAAGTGTCTGTCCACTGGTCAATGGATGGTCCTGTTTCCGCGAGATGGATCACTTCTCTCCAGTAAAAGAAAAAAATAACAAACTACAAAGATTCACAGTAGGAATGACTCTCAAAAACATTCACCTCAGTGAAAGAAGCCAGGCAGAAAAAGGAGACTCCATTTCGATGAATTTCTCAAGAAAAGTGAGTGACTTGGAGAAACCCAGGAGCCATCATGGGGAAGGATGGGGTGGGAGGCTCACTGCAGTGGGACACCTGGGAATGTGGAGGGGATTGAAAGGGTCCCCATGTTGGTTGTGATGACTTTCACCTGTATACATATATTTCTCAGAATCTCTCAAGTTCTATGGTTTCTCACTGTGAAGTTTTAGTAGGAATTTTATTGTACATCAGTCATTGATTCATGAAGACGGTTTAAAAAAATTTCAGAAGAAGACAGCACAGATCGGGGAGGGGGTGTCTATGAAGAGTCTCACTTTGAAGAACCTCCTTGGAGGGAAATCCCACTTGCTTCTGTGTGGGAAGGGTGGTATCCCGAAAGCCTCCTGGATTCTAGCTGTGCTGTGAGGCCACCATGGGGGATGGCCAGCTGAGAGGATGAAGAACAAAATCAAGGGGAAAGCTACATCTCTATCAAACCCAACCCCAAATTTATACATTTCTTCCCCCAAACCAACTCCATTTTCTAACTGGAAAAAAAGTGTCTCCTATCTTTATGGCAACTTTGACCTTAGAGTTTTCATCTCCCCCTTTGTCTTAAGCTATAATGGACTTTTTTTTTTTTTTTTTTTTTTTTTACTATAGTCAGGAATCTTGACTGAACCATTTCTCCCTAAACTTGAAAAGAAAGAAGAGGTGAGGGGGGGAGGAAATGTTAGCTTGTGCGCCATGTATATAGAAGTGTTCTCTTTACATTGAACTAAATGGCTCTTAAAAATTAAGCCTGATTAGCCAATAATATTTTTTAAAAAGAATTAGATTACTTCACAAGGTGTGAAGATGATTGTCAGCTTCAGGGAAATTGCTTCCTCTGGGATTTGATCAACACGATGAGAAATAGAAACGTAAAATCATTAGGGGGTCACGGTTTTTTCAATTCTTTTCAAATGTGTAAGTGGGGTAAAGAAATTCAGCATTGAAGCATGGTTTTAAACTCAGAATGAATGCACTGCAGTCAAATTCCAATTCTAGCCTTCATTTTCATTTTGATTACTGAACAACCCACGTCAAATCAGTGAATTTGGTAAATAATAATGGTCATAGTAATAATAGACATCAGGGCTTTTTGGGAATTAAAGCTGAGCTATGTCATCTATCTTCTCATTTGTTTCGGACTTAAAAAATAAGATTGACGTTAAGTGAACTCATGTAATGTGCTCTGTGGTCATTATGTAAAACTTGGTTGAAGCGTGTGGCATCGATACATTAATTTTTATGGATAAAAGAGTACTTCAGATCTTACTCATTTCTTTAACAGATTGTTCACTGTAAAATAAGTGTTGGTCAGGTGGTCTGAAAGGTCATGGATGCTAAGAGATGTCTGTGTGCCCTGGTTAGACCACAAGAAAGAAGTAAGATAGGCTCTTTTTTTTCCCCCTGAAAGCTCAACAACTGTCATTCAAAGAAAGAAAGCTTAAATGATCGCTTAAGGTAGATAGCAGTGAACTGGAGGATTGCAAAAGGAGAATATATTGCATTTTGCTTGTTTAAGTTTGCAAAGAAAACGTAAGGCTAGCCAAGGAGCAGAATGAGATAACTCCAACACACGTTGGCTGTGGGAGTAAAAGCCTCTTTTATACACGCCTTCCATCGAAGAGAAAAGGAATTCTGAGGCCCGCCTCTGCCCCCCCAGAAACCCAGGAAGAATATAAAATCAGCGTCCATCCTCAAATCCCATCTCTCGAATGCGGTCTCCCCTGTGCAGATGAAGTGGTCAGATTTATGAGAAAGTTGGTCCTCCATTAGAAGAAATGTATTATCAAACAAATGTAAATATGGAAGTGAAAACGGAATATAAAACTCCAACTCATGATTTCTGAGTCAGGGTTTTGTCTGTGTGTTGCCATAGGAACAGAATTCTTTGCGGGGCACCTGTCATCTCAGAATGGAAACCCCACATCCCATCTTTCTTGCTGTGAGCTGAGGTCCTGTGACTCGGTTCTCGGGGTGGGGGGCGGATAACCTGAAATGCTGTGGGGCGATTGGCATGAAGTGCTTCCCAAAACAGAAAGTGTGTTCCTTCTTTGTTTTTCCTGGTGCCTTAAAGAAAAAGTTTCCCAACCCATGCCCTAGGGGACAGCAAATGCTTATGGGAAAGGAAAATAGTATATACTTTTCTCTCTGTTTTCCTAGCATAGCCTGAAAGAATGTGCATATAAGCTAAGCACTCAATAAAATAAAATTATAATGTTCCACTTTGTAATTAAATTCTTCCTATGACAAGATTACTTCTACCTTCATATCCCACCCCTCTAGGTGGTCACAAAGCACCGAGCTGATCTCCCTGTGCTATGTGGCTGCTTCCCACTAGCTATTTTACATTTGGTAGTGTATATATGTCCATGCCTCTCTCTCACTTTGTCCCAGCTTACCCTTCCCCCTTCCTGTGTCCTCAAGTCCATTCTCTATGTCTGCGTCTTAATTCCTGTCCTGCCCCTAGGTTCTTCAGAACCCTTTTTTTTTAGATTCCATATATATGTGTTAGCATACGGTATTTGTTTTTGTCTTCCTGATTACTTCACTCTGTATGACAGACTCTAGGTCCATCCACCTCACTATAAATAACAATTTCATTTCCTTTTATGGCTGAGTGATAGTCCACTGTATATATGTGCCACTTCTTCTTTATCCATTCATCTGTCGATGGACACTTAGGTTGTTTCCATGTCTTGGCTATTGTAAATAGAGCTGCAATGAACATTGTGGTACATGACTCTTTTTGAATTATGGTTTTCTCAGGGTATATACCCGACCCAGCAGTGGGTTTGCTGGGTCATATGGTAGTACTATTTTTAGCTTTTTAAGAAACCTCCATACTGTTTTCCATACTGGTTGTATCAATTTACATTCCTACCAACAGTGCAGGAAGGTTCCCTTTTCACCACTCCCTTTCCATCATTTATTACTTCTAGCTTTTTTTTGATAATGGCCATTCTGACCAGCGTGAGGTGATACCTCATTATAGTTCTGATTTGCATTTCTCTAATAATTAGTGATGTTGAGCATCTTTTCATGTGCCTCTTGGCCATCTGTATGTCTTCCTTGGTGAAATGTCTATTTAGATCTTCTGCCCATTTTTTAACTGGATTGTTCATTTTTTTGGATATTGAGCTCTATGAGCTGTTTTTATATTTTGGAGATTAAACCTTTGTTGTTTCATTTGCAAATATTTTCTTCCATTCTAAGGGTTGTCTTTTTGTCTTGTTTATGGTTTTTTTTGCTGTGCAAAAGCTTTTAAGTTTCATTAGGTCCCATTTGTTTATTTTTGTTTTTATTTCCGTTACTCTAGGAGGTGGTTCAAAAAAGATCTTGCTGTTGTTTATTTGAAAGAATGTTTTTCCTTTGTTTTCCTCTAAGAGTTTTATAGTGTCTGGCTTTACATTTAGGTCTTTAATCCATTTCGAGTTTATTTTTGTGTATGGTGTTAGGGAGTGTTCTAATTTCATTCTTTACATGTAGCTCTTCAGTCTTTCCAGCACCACTTATTGAAGAGGCTGTCTTTTCTCCACTGTATGTTCTTGCCTCCTTTATCAAAGGTAAGGTGACATAGGTGTGTGGGTTTGTCTCTGGGCTTTCTATCCTGTTCCATTGATCTGTATTTCTGATTTTGTGCCAGTATCATACTGTCTTGCTTACTGTAGCTTTGTAGTATAGTCTGAAGTCAGGGAGCCTGATTCCTCCAGCTCCATTTTTCTTTCTCAAGATTGCTTTGGCTATTTGGGGGGTCTTTTGTGTTCCATACAAATTGTGAAATTTTTTCTAGTTCTATGAAAAATGCCATTGATAGTTTGATAGGGATTGCACTGAATCTATAGATTGCTTTGGGTAGTATAGTCATTTTCACAGTGTTGATTCTTCCAGTCCAATAACATGGTATATTTCTCCATCTGTTTATGTCATCTTTGATTTCTTTCATCAGTGTTTTACAGTTTTCTGAGTACAAGTCTTTTTGCCTCCTTAGGCAGGTTTATTCCTTGGTATTTTATTCTTTTTGTTGCAGTGGTAAATGGGAGTGTTTCTTTAATTTCTCTTTCTGATTTTTCGTTGTTGGTGGATAGGAATGCCAGAGATTTCTGTGCTTTAATTTTGTATCCTGCAACCTTAACAAATTCACTGATTAGTTCTAGTAGTTTTCTGGGGGCATCTTTAGGATTTTCTATGTATGGTATCATGTCATCAGCAGTGACAGGTTTACTTCTTGTTTTCCAATTTGGGTTCCATTTATTTCTTTATCTTCTCTGATTGCGGTGGCTAGGACTTCCAAAACTATGTTGAATAATAGTGGTGAAAGTGGGCGACCTTGTGTTGTTCCTGATCTTAGTGGAAATGGTTTCAGTTTTTCACCATTGAGAATGATGTTTGCTGTGGGTTTGTCATATATGGCCTTTATTATGTTGAGGTAGTTTCCCTCTATGCCCACTTTCTGGAGAGTTTTTATCATAAATGGGTGTTGAATTTTGTCAAAAACTTTTCCTGCATCTATTGAGATGATCATATGGGTTTTATTCTTCAATTTGTTAATATGGTGTATCACACTGATTGATCTGCATATATTGAAGAATCCTTGCATTCCTGGGATAAATCCCACTTGATCATGGTGTATGATCCTTATAATGTGTTGTTGGAGTCTGCTAGTATTTTGTTCAGGATTTTTGCATCTATGTTCATCAGTGATATAGTTTATAATTTTCTTTTTTTGTGATATATTTTTCTGGTTTTGGTATCTGGGTGATGGTGGCTTTGTAGAATGAATTTGGGAGTGTTTCTCCCTCTGCAATTTTTTGGAAGAGTTTGAGAAGGATCAGTGTTAGCTCTTTTCTAAATGTTTGTTAGAATTCGCCTGTGAAGCCATCTGGTCCTGGACTTTTATTTGTTGGAAGATTTTTAATTACAGTTTCAACCTCATTATTTGTGATAGGTCTGTTTATATTTTCTGATTCTTCCTGGTTCAGTCTTGGAAAATTGTACCTTTTGAGGAATTTGTAAATTCTTTCGTGGCTGTCCATTTTATTGGCATACAGTTGTTTGTAGTAGCCTCTTATAATCCTTTCTATTTCTGCAGTGTCAGTTGTGATTTCTCCTTTTTGATTTCTAATTTTATTGATTTGTGTCCTCTCCCTTTTTTTCTTGGTGAGTCTGGCTAAGGGTTTATAACTTTTGTTTATCTTCTCAAAGAACCAGCTTTTAGTTTTATTCATCTTTGCTATTGTTTTCTTCCTCTCTGTTTCATTTATTTCTCTGCTCTTTATGATTTCTTTCCTTCTACTGACTTTGGGTTTTCTTTGTTCTTCTTTCTCTAGTTGTTTTAAGTGTAGGGTGAGATTGTTTATTTGAGACTTTTTTTGTTTCTTGAGGTGAGATTGAGTTGCTATAAACTTCCCTCTTAGAACTGCTTTTGCTGTGTCCCATAGGTTTTGGGTCGTTGTGTTTTCATTGTCATTTGTTTCTGTGTTTTTTTAAATTTCTTCTTTAATTTCTTCAGTGATCTCTTAGTTAATTAGTAGCACACTGTTTAGCCTCAATATATTTGTGTCTTTTACAGTTTTTTTCCCGTAATTGATTTTCAGTCTTATAGCGTTGTGGTCAGAAAAGATACTTGATACAATTTCAATATTCTTAAATTTTCCAAGGCTTGATCTGTGACCCAAGATGTGATGTACCCTGGAGAATGTTCCATCTGCACTTGAGAAGAAAGTGTATTCTACCACTTTTGAGTGCAGTGTTCTATAAGTAACAATTAGATCCATCTGGTCTATTGTGTCATTTAAAGCTTGTGTTTCCTTATTTATTTCTGTTTGGATGATCTGTCCATTGGTGTAAGTGAGGTGTTGAAGTCCCCTACTATTATTGTGTTACTGTTGATTTCTCCTTTCATGGTTGTTAGCATTGGCTTTATGTATTGGGATGCTCCTATGTTGGGTGCATAAACATTTATAATTGTTATATCTTCTTCTTGGATTGATCCTTTGATCATTATGTAGTGTCCCTCCTTATCTCTTGTAACAGTCTTTATTTTAAAGACTATTTTATCTGCTACAAGTATAGCTACTCCAGCTTTCTTTTGATTTCCATTTGCATGGAATATCTTTTTCCATCCCTTCACTTTCAGTCTGTATGTGTCCCTAGGTCTGAAGTGGGTCTCCTGTAGACAGCATATATATGGGTCTTGTGTTTGTGTCCATTCAGCCAATCTGTGTCTTTTGGTTGGGGCATTTAATCCATTTACATTCAAGGTTATTATCAATATGTACATTCCTATTACCATTTTCTTAATTGTTTTGGGTTTGTTATTGTAGGTCTTTTCCTTGTGTTTCCTGCCTAGAGAAGTTCCTTTAACATTTGTTGTAAAGCTGGCTTGGTGGTGCTGAATTCTCTTAGCTTTTGCTTTTCTGGAAAGCTTTTGACTTCTCCATTGAATCTGAATGAGATCCTTGCTGGGTAGAGTAATCTTTGATGTACGTTTTTCTCTTTCATCACTTTAAGAATATCCTGCCACTCCCTTCTGGCCTGCAGAGTTTCCACTGAAAAATCAGCTGATAACCTTATGGGGATTTGTTTGCCTGTTATTTTTTGTTTTTCCTTTGTGCTTTTAATATTTTTTCTTTGAATTTAATTTTTGATAGTTTGACTAATATGTGTCTTGGTGTGTTTTTCCTAGGTTTTCTCTGTATGGGACTCTCTGTGCTTCCTGGACTTGGGTGACTATTTTCCATGTTAGGGAAGTTTTTGACTGTAATCTCTTCAATTATTTTCTCAGACCCTTTCTTTTTCTCTTCTTCTTCTAGGACACCTATAATTCGAATGTTGGTGCATTTAGTGTTCCAGAGGTCTCTGAGATTGTCTTCAATTCTTTTCATTCTTTTTTCTTTATTCTGCTCCTCAGCAGTTATTTCCACTATTTTATCTTCCAGCTCACTTATCTGTTCTTCTGCCTCAGTTATTCTGTTCTTGATTCCTTCTAGTGTATTTTTCATTTCAGTTATTGTGTTGTTCATCTCTGTTTGTTTGTTCTTTAGTTCTTCTAGATCTTTGTTAAACATTTATTGAATTTTATCAGTCCGTGCCTCCATTCTATTTCCGAGATTCTGGATCATCTTTACGATCATTACTCTGAATTCTTTTTCCGGTCGATTGCCTATTTCCTCTTCATTTATTTAGTTTTGTAGGTTTTTACCTTGCTCCTTCATCTGTGACATATTTTTTTGCCATCTCATTTTTATGAGTGAGATTGTGTTCCTGTCTTCCTGGTTGTTTGGCCTGAGGCTTCCAACACTGGAGTTTGTTGGCTGTTGGGTACAGCTGGGTCTCGGTGCCGAGATGTGGACCTCCAGGAGACCTCATTCCGATGAACGGTCCTTGGGGTCTGAGGTTCTCTGTTAGTCTAGTGGTTTGGACTCGGAGCTCACACCACAGGAGCTTTGGCCCAACACTGGGCTCATGAACCAAGATCCTGCAAGCTTCCGGTTCATGTGGGGGTTCCTCCTATCTCCTTGGGGGTCAGAGTCCCCCCCTCCAGCAGCCAGCCGGTGCCCTGGTTTTGGGGAAACTCTAACTCTGTGTCTTCCCACACCGCCATCTTGACTCCGCCTCCCATTCACCAAGTTTAAATCTCTAGCAAAAATTAAAATCTTGACGGTCCATGTTTAGGTTGATACAGTATATCTATGCCAGTATGCTTGATACTGGAAACAGTACCATTTTTAAGAGGAGGTAAAGGATACCATTACAGAATGTTTCCATACCTGTCCCACAAAAATGAAAGCTTTCAATGTGTTAGTTGAAAGTGAAGTCGTTCTCACTTGCCTACTTGTATAACAGTTCTAGGCACAGTTGAAGTCATATTAGAAAGCAGTGACAGGTTAAAAAAGATAAATGAACATTGTTAGTTTTTGATGAGAAATAAAAGAAATAAATGAATACATGTTACTGTGCTCACAGACTTAATATGGAAAGAACTTTTTCGTACGTTCAGTGTATTTTTAAGGCAGGCACATTTAAATAACTATGGAGGAATTTATGCAGTTCACTTAAATAGTCTTTGTTGAAGGTGAGAATAATTGAAGGTTTTTTAAAACATATTTTGCCTGAATTCTTAGATAAATGAAAGGAGAAAATTTTACTAACTTTTAATGAATAAGTTAATTAAAATGTGTTGAATTACATATAAATATAGAAATGGGTCTTGGGACTATATTTAAAGGGATGATTAATAGTTTTGAAACATTCTGCTACACACATTATGCCATGTCTTTATCAAATTATTTGCTTAGATTCATTGTATTTTGTTTAAATTTCACAAGGTAAAGACAGACTCTTGTAGTTGTAATGATAGGTACAATCTCTCAACCACTTGGCAGAAACAGAAATAAAGTAATCTAAGGGTGTTACGCATGAAACCATAGGGAAATATAAAAGAACACAGGATAATAGGAGTTCCTGGTGGTCCAGTCGTTAAGACTCCAAGCTTCCAATGCTGGGGCCCCGAGTTCAATCCCTGGTCGGGGAACTATCCCACAAGCCAAGCGGTGTGGCAAAAAAATAAATAAATAAATATGTAAATAAATAAAAGAAAACAGAATATTAAGAGGAATAAGCAGGCAAATAAGTACAGCGAAGTCTTTTTCCCTCCAAACACTGAACACAGAAGTAGAAGTAGCATAAAATTTATATTTGTGAATTTAGGTACACTTGTATAATTTTAACCACCATTCGGAGACTGTATTTTTGAGCGCGAAATAAAATGGAACTACTTAGCATCACTCACAGTTTTTAAAATCCCGGTATATTGTCAAAATTGCCACTACTTTTTGTTTGCAATTGTTTCATTACTGCTATAATACAATGAATAATATATGAACTCATAATAAGAGACAGATCCTTGGCCATTTCTGTTGTAAGTCTCTATTGCTAGACACAAATTCCAACCAGCATCTAAAAGTATTACTTTCTGAATTCATTACAAATTCTGGCAAAGCACAATAAAAAGACATTTTAGGACCCATTTGGTCATATCAGCACTTTGTACAATTGGCCTTATTTTTAAGTTCTTTAGTTTACATATTTAACTCTTTTCATGAAAACGCTACTTGATCATAGTAAAAATCATCATCTGTGTCCCCATCATTTCAGCAGCTGAGGTTACAAAATATTCTAGTCTCTTGTGTGGAGTTTGAAATAAACCATCTGATCCTTGGTGTGCAATTACTGTCATGTGACTGCTGTTCCAATTGGCATAATTGGAGGGAAAAGACCCTATTTTACTCACTATAGCCCTTGAACTCTTAACACATGTAAAAAGTGAAACTGTATGTGTGTAATAGCAAGCCTCCAGGTTAGGGGCCAATGACCCTTGCCTCCTGGCCCCGCCTTTTTTTTTTTTTCATGTCCCAGTGCAGTGCCCTCTGTACATTTATTGGGGTTGGTTTGTGTGATCAATACAGGAAGGTAGAGGTGATGAGTGTCACTCCTAAAATTGGATTATAGAAAACATTGCAATTTGGAGATGGCAGAAGAAATAGGATTTGTAAACCTGGGGTCAGATTTATAGTAATACTCCATCTCAACAATGGAAAGAAAACAAAGATTGAAAATAAATGAATAAACAGGGCCTCAGGAATCCATACGAAAATATCAGATTCTTTTGAAAGATTCATAGGATGGAGCAGAAATGGCAGTAAAGTTCATCATTTTGTGAAAGACATGTATTAATCGTTCAAGAAATGTAATGAATCCCTAATAGGATTGAGGAAAAGGAAACATTAGACTGTTAAGGTCCAAAGATAAAATTAAAAAACAACAACAAAAACCGTCAAACAGAGGAAAATGACTTGGTGGAGTATAGACTGAGCCTGAAAGTTTTCAAAGTTTTCTGTATTTGTTACTTTTCTGTGTTTGCTTAGGATTGCTTTCTCCTGTTCTAGGTTATAACTTTATTAAAGGCAGGTAAATAGAGAGAGAGAGAGAGAGGAAGAAGAGAAGAGAGAGATAGGTAGATGGATATCCTGTGTGACTCATTTAATTTATCTGACTGCTTCATTGTAGCAGAACCCAATTAAACACACACATGCAAATAAGGTATGAATGATCGTTATGTGCATAGAAATATTCTCAGCATCACTAGCTAATTTAAAGGACCATGGGGGTGCTATCAAACCCACCTCACAGCTCATGTTTAAAGTTAAAAAGACAAAGATCCTCAAGAATTTGGAGCAACTAGAGCTCTCATACCATGAGTGTATTATGGTAGGACCACACTGGAAAACTATTTCTTATAAAGTGAAATACACTTGTCTTACAATCCTGCAATTTCAGTCTTTCAAATTTACTCCACATCAGCGAACATACGTTCACACAAAGACATGTAGGTGACTTTTCATAGCAGAGTTCATGCAAAATAGCCCCCAGAGAGGGAAAAAAAACGCATTCCCCATCAACTGGGGAGGAGAGATATGGATCATGGTCTAGCCACGAGATGGAGTACTCCGTGATAACACAAAGCAAAGTAATGACACACACAGCCAGTGTGGATGAATCCCAAAAGCGTTGTGCTGAGTGAAATAAGCTAGACACAAAGGCAACATGATATATTTTACATTATGATCAAGTCTATTTGTCAGTGATTCCATTTCTACTACATTCTACAAAAAACCACAGTGATGAAAACAGATCAGTTGTTGTCAGAGGCTAGGGCTTGGGGAGGGTTGTGTGCAAAAGCCCACAAAGCAATGTTTGGGGGTAAAGGCAAAGTTCTTTATCTACATTGTGGTTCTGAATCAATTTGCTGAAAGCTCCCACACTGTACTTTTAAAAGAGATTGAACTTCGTGTGCACTAAAATCTTGGTAAGTTTTATTTTCAGGAAAATCATTTTCATTGTTAGTATCGGAATGCCAGTGTAGGTAAATTAACAACTAATTATCTCTATGTAGTATTGGGCTTTTGAATGGGGTGCTTCAAAATAAATTTTCCCAGTATGACTCATGATTCTTTGGTACCAGTTTTCATGTAAACTGTTCAGTAAGCTTCTTCAATGTGTGGCATCTCTGAATTCAAGATTTACATTTTCCAGCTCAGAATACTTTTCAAAATTTATTTATTTCATTTTTTGGCTGTGTTGGGTCTTTGTTGTTGTGCGTGGGCTTTCTCTAGTTATGACGAGCAGGGACTACTCTTGGTTGTGGTTCGCGGGCTTCTCATTGCGGTGGCTTCTCTTGTTGCAGGGCATGGGCTCTAGGAGCGCGGGCTCAGTAGTTGTTGCTCACGGGTTCTAGAGCACAGACTCAGTAGTTGTGCTACACGGGCATAGTTGCTCTGCGGCATGTGGGATCTTCCTGGACCAGGGCTCGAACCCATGTCCCCTGCATTGGCAGACAGACCCTTGACCACTGCACCACCAGGGAAGCCCTCTAATTCAGAATATTGAGGGCATCTCAAGAGTTTACATGCTTAGTTTGGATTCCCTTCAACCCCCCTCACCTGGCTCCCACTTTTTCCCTTTTTTGCAAAGTTTCAAGAGACTTTGGGATTTAAATAACCTCTGATTGATAAAAGAGTTTGTTGACTGCACATTATACAATGCCTTAGGCCAGCCTCACCATATGGGAAAAATTAAAACAGTAACTTGAAATTCCCATCACTTCCAAGCAGCACTTGGGTTATTTAAAGAGCATTATTTGCTTAGTTATAGTTCTGAACAACTGGCGTCAAAGCTGTATGTGGAGAATAAAATGTCATGAAACAGTACAAAATCATCTGTGACTTCACTGTAGCCCATTTTCCTCAGGGTAATGGGTTTGGCCCCGTGGATGTGTCTGTTGATTTCAGTGTCAGTTTTGGAGAATAGCATTGTCCGTATAGGAATTTTTGCTAGAATCTCGTAAATATAGCAAGTCATGGTCCAACAATTTGACTTTTAACAACCATATTGGTCAGAGTTCTCCAGAGAAATAGAATATCTATCTATCTATCTATCTATCTACCTCTCTGTCTATATTTATACATATATATATATATAAACACAGATTTATTTTAAGGAGTTTGCTAACATGATTGTGGACATTGACACATCTGAAATCTGGATAGACCAGCAGGCCAGAGACCTAACAGTGAATGTTTCAGCTCAAGTCTGAGGTCTCTCTGGAGGCAGACTTCCCTTTTCTGCAGGGGACCTCAGTCTTTTTTCTCTTATGACTTTCATCTGATTAGAGGAGGCCCACCCACATTATTGAGGGCAATCTGCTTCACTCAGAGTCTTCTGATTTAAATCTCAGTCTCATCTTTAAAAGAATACATTCACAGTAACTTCTAAACTAGTGTTTGGCCAAATATCTGAGTACTTTGTGGAGACATACAGTTAACTGTCACAAGCACTTTATCATATGTTTGCTGAAATTAATTTATGAATAATCAGAGGTAGTTTCAACAAATTCTGTGAATGGAGATGTAACATGTCTAACTTTTAATAAGATGGAGACTTTATTATTATTTATCATTGTTCTGCTGACCTCTTAATACTTTCTGCTCTGGTCAAAGGTCTTTTAATTATTGAGTAGGAGAAAATCAGATACTAGAACCACCAGAATATGGAAGCTTGTAGATGGAAATCCACTTGTTTGGTCACTACTTAATCTGGGCCCATTACTTAGGCCACTTTATAAATATTATTTCATCTAATATTAAAAACATCACACTTAGATAAGGTTCAAAGCATAAGATATATATAGAGAGAGAGGAAGCAAAGTTACAATGGAATGCGCACCACTTCAGTTTTTATTACGTGTATATCAGAAGTTCAAAGGAAACATTCCTTAAAATATTGTCTAGTGTGGCAGCAGGCTTCCCAGTTATATTAATACTGATTTGTTGCATTTTTTTCCACACACACATCATCATTATAAACAATAGAGAAAATAAATACAAATAAATCATCATATCATTTAAGCTTCTGCTGTAAAGTAACTGTAAGACAAATAAGTCAATGTAACACACTTTGAACAGTGAATAGCTCATACCTCTGAGCATGGCGCAGTGTAGTTTTTAGTGGTATTCTTTTATAAACATAATTTTTTGAGCTTGGCTGACACTTTTGCTTCCAAAACTGAGTTTAGTCTTTCAAACGGTGTACCTGGGCTTACACCTTCCAGGAGGATTCCAGAAATCAGAAAGTCTCTATCATTTTGTGTTCTCATGCTCACTTCTTTAAATCTTGCTCAACAGGCCAGAATGCAAACATTTATTGCTCAAGGATTATCCTTATTTGCACTTGCATAGAAATAAATCTCCAATTTTGAGAAGTGTCTGCATTTCTATTCTGCATTAGATTCCCTGATCTTATTTACTTTTAACTTCGTGTTTTGGGTTGGAGCATTGATGCCAACCTTTTTGTAATCCTCAATTCGCCATTCTATCATGATTCTGTTTACTTGCAGATATGTGCAACTACATGACCCGTTAATGCATCTCTTCCTGTTTGGCCTCTGTATTTATCCTTCCACTTGAACTTATAGATTTAAATTATTACCCTTTCACCATACACCTATCTTATTTTAAAACCAGAGCGTTTACTTTATTAAATAAAAAAACTACTGTGGCTGGAAGTGAAGTGTAAAGTAGAATTTAAAAACTAAGTATTTGCCGTAATTTCTATACAAATTTGAATTTGCTTAATGAAGTCAGTTGGGTACATATATGTGTTAATAAAATTAAATTCTGAAACAGCACTGGCTTTTTAAAGAAGAAATATACTTTTCTCAAGTGCATTAGTTTTCTTGGGGCTGCTGTAGCAAAATAGGACAAATTGGGTTGCCTGAAACAAATTCCCTCACAGTTCTGGAAACCAGAAGTCTGAAATCAAAATGAGGTCAGAGCTAACTCTAACCCTAATCCTCTGAGACTTTCGGTAGAATCTTTTCTTGCCTGTTCTGTCTCCTGGAGGCCGTAGGAAACCCTTGGCATCCTTGGGCTTACAGTTGCATTACTCCAATCACATAACATTGTCTCTGTCTGAATATCTGTGTCCAGTTTCCCCTTTTTATAAAGACACCACACATACTACTTTGTAAAGTCCATCCAAAAGGGTTCATCTTAACAGGATCACCTCTGCGAAGGGTCACATTCACAGTGCTGGGGGTTAGGATCTCAACATATCTTTATGGAAGACACACTTCAACCCGTCACATTAAGCAGCTGACTTTCATCATCTGCCAGATTATTATAGAATCCTAAATTCACATCTTGACATAGGATGACCTTGCTCATCAATGACCTTGATGAGCAGCTATTTCGGTAAAATGCACTGTTGCTAAAACAGTCACCCAATGATTTAACCAAACTCTTGGCACTAAAGCCCGTAAGTGGGCTTTTCTCCTCTTGAGCCTTTCAACAAGCGTGAGCTTGACCACCGTGGAAGCATTGGAATTCTGACTGACTTGGCATATCCTTTGAACAAACTTGAGATTTCAAAAAACGGAAGCGTTTTCCCAAGATTAACTTGGTCTTAGCATTTCTTGTCAAAATATCATTTCAGGAGCATCAGTTTGAGAAAGACATTTTTCTTTTTCTTTATCTTAAATTAATTAATTAATTAATTAATTTTTGGCTGCATTGGGTCTTTGTTGCTGAGCCCAGGCTTTCTTTACTTGCCACGAGCAGGGTCTACTCTTCGTTGCCGTGCGCGGGCTTCTCATTGCGGTGGCTTGTCTTGTAGTGGAGCATGGGCTCTAGGCTCGCAGGCTCAGTAGTTCTGGTGCACAGGCTTAGTTGCTCCAGGGCATGTGGGATCTTCCCGGACCAGGGCTCAAACCCGTGTCCCCTGCATTGGCAGGTGGATTTGCAACCACTGCGCCACCAGGGAAGCCCAAGAAGGACATTTTTCAACTACGTGGTAACTCTTTCCTTTTCTTCTCTGTGTTCCCTCTGTTTCAGCAGCTTTCAGAACTGCTGAGTGTAATAGCATCTGCATGATCAGGGTTCTCCACAGCGGCCCTGTTACTATTGGGGACAGAAGAGTCATTTGTTTGCAGGGTACGTCCCCTGCACTGTAGGGTGTTTATAGCAGAATCCCTGCTGCTTCTCACCAGATGCCAGTACCACCCTACCCCTGAGCTGTGACCACACGAAGTGGTCAAATCCCTAAGTGTACATTGACATGAATGGATTAAAATGTGGTTCATATCTATAATGGAGTATTACTCAGCCATCAAAAATGAATGAAATAATGCCATTTGCAGCAACGTGGATGGACCTAGAGATGATCATACTGTGTGAAGGGAGACAGAGAAAGACAAATATCATAGGATATCACTTATATGTGAAATCTAAAGAAAAAAATGATACAAATGAACTTATTTACAAAACAGGTACAGGCTCACATACATAGAAAACAAACTATGGATACCAAAGTGGAAATGGGAGGAGGGATAAATTAGGAGTTTGGGATTAACATATACACACTACTATATATAAAACAGATAAACAACAAGGACCTACCTACTGTATCGCACAGGGAAGTATACTCAATATTTTTGAATGACCTATAAGGGAAAAGAATCTGAAAAAATATACATACATATGTATAACTGAATGACTTTTCTGTACACCTGAAACTAGCACAACATTGTAAATCAACTATACTTTAGTTAAAAAATAAAAATATAAACAAATAAAATTGTAGAAATAAATAAAATTGTATAAAAAATAATGTTTGATTCAGAAGCACTATGATAGATGCTCCGTCAGCTATATCTTCCAAAATGGACAGCAGGGATTGTGGCCATTAATAAGTACTCAAAACTACTTACTGAATTTGTAAGAGTTGCAGATGTTCATGAGACTCCTACTATGTGCTATACACTTTTCTAAGCACTTCTTAAAAATCAATGTTTATTTCATTGAAGTATAGTTGATTTACAATGTTGTGTTAGTTTCTGCTGTACAGCAAAGTGATTCAGTTATACATATATATGCATTCTTTTTTTCAATATTCTTTTCCACTATGTTTTATTATAGGCAGTTGAATATAGTTGTCCGTCAGCACTTGTTTAAATACACTATTTCGTTTTGTCTTCAGAGTAGTGATGGAATGGAAACCTAATTTCCATTTAGGGCATTGAGAAAACAAGCAAGACCTCTGTGTTCATTTTCTGTGTTGCCGAGCTTCTTTCCAGGCTTGGTTTTCCAGTTCCCGCTTACTGGTCCCAGAGCTCCATCTGAGCCCGTGGCGTTAGCTTTGGGCACTGCACATCAGCACTTCCTAATGAGCAGGTGACACTGATGTTTCTATGGCTCATGTGGGAGAAGCAGGGGAGGCATATGCACTGAACCCAGTTCTTTCAGTCTATGCTTCTCTTCTCAGAATGGAGGCAGTGTGAGAGGTGCATTAACTTTTTCAGGCCATTAAGGAAATTTTATGGCAAATGACGGCAATGGCATCCTTAAACGGTCACCTGGTGGCCTCATGCAGTTTAACGCAGCTTCCAAAATAACCTTCTCCACGGGCACCGCTGGGGAGCACTTAGAGTGAGCCGCTCTGACGGCCCAGTGGAAGTGAGGGTCCACGAATCTCCCTCTTCTTGTGGGCTGGGTCACGTCGCACACAGAGGCAGACGGGGAGCTGGGGGTGCAGCAGGGAGATGAGTCTGCTACAGACAGACAGAGGACACTTCTCTCTCCCCTGGGTCACAGCATCACTGCCCATCTAACCGCTCTGGCCATCCACACGCTGTGTTCTCCTGGGCAGGAGGGGATGTTAGAATACAAGTATGCATGCGCTCACCAAACCTGGTAGAATCATGAAATCTTCATGAGCAATGAGATGATGTCCCTTTGGCCCTGGGAAGACATCGGCTGCTCCGACGACCTAAAAGATGTATTTCAGAAACGATAAACAGAGTAGTGTCCTTATGTGGCCCTCCCCCGACACGGATGTTCACAAAGATAGCCCCCTTCCCTCCCTAATCCTTTTTTGGCTTTGAAATTGTTCCCTTCCCTCTCACCAGTAATTGCTTTTATCAGCACGTTTGCTTTTCTTATGCCAGGCACGGAGTTAAAAGTCAGTTTAGGGCTTCCCTGGTGGCGCAGTGGTTGGGGTCCGCCTGCCGAAGCAGGGGACACGGGTTCGTGCCCCGGTCCGGGAGGATCCCACATGCCGCGGAGCGGCTGGGCCCGTGAGCCATGGCCGCTGAGCCTGCGCGTCCGGAGCCTGTGCTCCGCAGAGGGAGAGGCCACAACAGTGAAAGGCCCGTGTACCGCAAAAAAAAAAAAAAAAAAAAAAAGTCAGTTTAACTCCTGTTAAATAGCACTGCACTTCTTTTTTTTTTCCCCCCATTTTCTTTCAAGTGGGTGGACACAATCCTACAAGGACATCGGCGTGCAGGATTCTTCTAGGCTGCATCAGTCCTGACCTCCTCAGGTAGACACTAACTGGAGTTTTTACACAAGAGGGTTGTTTTTCCCTGTTTTTACATTGTGTAAAATTGGAAACTTACCAGCTATGCTTTTTTGGTAAGTGAATTCTTTCAGTGTGTTTGTAAGATTCATCCATGTTGTTTTACACTGTTGGATATAAAATACAGAATTCCACTCTATGAATTTACTACTGGTTTTTTTTTTCACTCTAATATTGATGGGATTATCTGTTTTCCTCAGTGTCTGACTTTTTTTCTTGGATGTGGCTGTTCTGAACGCGTCCTGCTAAGCACGTCCTTAGGGATGCTTCCTGGTAAATGGATGTATTTCTGGAGGTGAGGTCCTAAAGGGTGGGATGGCTAGATCACAATGTGTAAGAAAAGATTTTACAAAGTGGCTGCACCATATTACTCTTCTCTAGCTGTGTAAGAAACTTTTGGTTTATCTACAACCTCATTGACATTTGGTGCTTCCCTGCCATTTTATCCCTAGTCTTTCAGTAAGAGTACAGTAACATCATTTTGTCTTAAATTCCGTTATCTTGATGACAAGTCATGTGGAGAACCTGTTCATACTTTTCTGTTGGCATTTGAGTTTCCACATTTACGTTGGAATGTTTATCTTTTCCTGGAGTTTTAATAGCAGGGATAGATGGATAGATAGATGAAAGCTGAGTGATGTTATATAGGTAGATAAATAGATGATAGATGGATAGGTAGATAACAGAATGATAGATCGATCGATCGATAGAGAGAAAGAAAAATCCTTTGTTGGACATACCTGTTAAACTTATATTTTCCCACTTAGTGGGTTGCACTTTCACTCTTGTAATGGTGTCTTTGTTAAATGGAAGAGCTTAATTTTATTTTAGTGCAATTTATCAGAGCTTCCCACCATGGTTATCATTATTATGCCCTATTTAAGGAATTTTGTCCAGTGTCATGAAGATATTTCCTGTTTTCTCCTAAAACCATCATTGTTTTATATTGTGCATTTGGATGTACAATACAGCTAGAATGAATTTATATAAAAGCTGTTAAACAGTAGTGAAGATGCATATTTCCCGCATGGGGTGTCCTCCTGAACTAGCCCATTTAGTTTAAAGACCATATTCCTTCTGCAGTTGGCTGTGAAAGTAGTCATAGATCTGGTGTCATAGTTTGGATCTGTTCTATGTCATCAGTTAGTTTATATTTGTGGCAATAAAACACCATTTAATTGTAGTAACTTAGAGATAGCTGGTAGTGTATATCTTTTAGTACTGTGCTGAAGTTTCAAGATATCTTAGGTATGCATCTTCCTTTATATGTCCATGAGTTTTGCAATCAGTTTACCAGTATGTATTTAATAAACCTAGGATTTTAAAAAATAGTTTAGGCTAACTCATTTATAAATTTGGGGAGAAATATCCCAATTCATGAACAGGATAAATTTCTCCATTAATTTAGATTCTTTTCTCACAATGGTGTTTTGCAGTTTAGCATGTAAATGGCTAGTATATCTCAGATTTATTTTCAAATATTTCATATTTTGATGTTTTGACAGATTGTTTCATCATTAAATTTGGCTTACCGTCATACAGAAATTGATGTTTTTATATTGCTTTGTGTCCAGACACATTGCTAGATTAGCTTATTTTTTCTAATGGTATATCTACAGATTCTGTCAAATTTTCTCTGTAGCTGATCATGGCTTCTATGAATAATATATTTCATTTAAAATAATGTATATATATAATTCATTCTGAGTTATACATATTTATATATATGCAGTCAAAATTTGCTTTACAACCTTCAAGTTAAAAAAAAAACAACTCCAGTACAGGACTTCCCGGGTGGTGCAGTAGTTAAGAATCTGCCTGCCTAATGCAGGGAACATGGGTTCGAGCCCTGGTCTGGGGAGATCCCACATGCCACGGCGCACTAAGCCCGTGCACCACAATTACTGGCCCACTTGCCTAGACCCTGTGCTCTGAAACAAGAGAAGCCACCGCAGTGAGAAGCCCGCGCACCGCAACAAAGAGCAGCCCCCGCTCACTGCAACTTGAGAAAGCCTGGGCAGCAACGAAGACCCAACGCAGCCAAAAATAAATAAATTAAAAAAACCCAAAAACTCCATTACAGTGATAAATGGAATAATAAAATTATGCTAGCAGATATCCTTGTCCCATTTCAGATATTTATGGAAAAGCTATAAGGAATTATTGAGAATAATTTTAGCTGTACAGATATTGGAAATACCCTTTGTTTGATGGAAAAGGTTTCTTATATTCACAGTTAAGAGTTTTATTAGAAATCAATGATGATATTATCAAGAGTTTTATCTCCATCTCTTAAGAAGATTATATATTTTTTCATCTATTATGTGGAGAATTATATTGAGGATTTTAAAGTGTTAAATCAGCTATGCATTCCTCAAACAAATCATTCTTAAACAAGATGCATTACTCCTTCTATATGCCCCTGGATTTAGTTTGCTAATATTTTACCTATAATATTTGCCTCTCTGCATGAGGGAAATTTTAATTAATGCGATTTTCAGATTTGGTATTAGGATCATATAGTCCTTATAAAATAAGTGGAAAAGTTTTTTCTTTTTTTATATTAGCTGCAAATTTGTTAATGTTGAGCCAGTCGGTTCTTCATAAAATACTAGAATAATTCACCATTGTATTCATTGGGTTGGGATGTTCTTTGGTGGAGGTTTTCAAAATAGTGAATAATTGAAAAGTTAATAGGGGTTATTGAGTTGCTTTTCTTCAACTGTCAATTTTTTTAATTTGTAAAAAGCATTGGTCCATGTCATCTAAAATTTCAATTAAATTAGCATAAATTTGCACCTAGTATTATTTTAATATATCTTTCATACTAGTGGTATGTATACAGAGGTTGCCTTTGGTATTTTTTATTTTAGTAGTGGTGTCATCTTTCTTTTATTTTGGTGTGGTCTCATGAGAGGTTTATAAATTACATGATTCTTGGCAAGAAAAAGCAGATTCCCTCTATTTATTTTACTGTTTTTATTTTATTAGTGCCTCCTTAGAATTATATATGCAATCTTTGGCTTATACTTGCTGTTTAGTTTGGGGGTGTTTTTGATTGTTTTGTCACATGGGTGAGAAAGGTAACGCAGAAATTGTTTTTCGGTCTCTCTCCTTTTCTGACACATGTACTAGTGTCAGTATATTTTGAAGAAATTCAGTTGGAGGTCCATAACATTTCCTTTCATACATTGTGTGTTTTTTATGATATAGTTCAATGTTTTTCTAATTTACATTGTGATTTCTTCTTTTATCTGTGCATTATTTGGAAATGCGTTGCTTCATTTTCAAAACATTGGAAATTTATTGTACTTTTCTTGTTGATGTTTAACCTTATTTTACTGAGACTATAGAACATACACTGTAAAACTGTCAGTATCAATGTGAATTATGTTCTAGTATATTTGTCACATCACATGTTTGTTCCAAATATACTTTTTTTTTAATGAATTTATTTATTTTTGGTTGCGTTGTGTCTTTGTTGCTGCACACGGCTTTCTCTAGTTGGGGCTAGCGGGGGCTACTCTTTGTTGCGGTGCGTGGGCTTCTCCTTGTGGTGGCTTCTTCTCCAGGAGCGCGGGCTCAGTACTTGTGTCTTGCGGGCTCTAGAGTGCAGGCTCAGTAGTTGTGGTGCACGGGCTTAGTTGCTCCGTGGCATGTGGGATTCTCCCGGACCAGGGCTCAAACCCGTGTCCCCTGCAATGGCAGGCGGATTCTTAACCACTGTGCCACCAGGGAAGTCCCCAAATATACTTTAAAAGAATGCATACTCTGTATTTTTGGTTCAATCAGTTGGACTGATTTTGTTAAGATACTGTTGAAACTCTCTTTATCCTTTTTTTTACCCCCCATAAATTTCTATCAGTTTCTGTGATCATTGTGTTAAAATCACCCACTCTCATTTTGGATATGTCTATCTTTAATTTTTATTTTTTTGACAATTTGTATTTTTTTGGAACTTTTGTCATTGACATGCATATGAAATAAGATAGTTAATATCTTTACTGGGTTGCTCATTTTTCTTTATAGAATCTCATTTACCCCACAGTTCTGTCCTTGAACCTAACTAGTGTGACATGAGAATAATGACTACTTTGGTTAATGTTTGCATGCCATACTTGCTGTTTTTCTACTTACACTGTTGTTACTAGTATATACTTCAGGTATTGACACAGTAGGCAGCATGTAATTGGATGTTTTTTTAATCTAGTCTAGAAATATTTTCTTTTAATAGAAATCAGAATATTTAGATCATAAATATCCAGTCTAATTACTGATGTATTTAAACTAACCATACTGTATTGTAAATTGTGGTGTTTTGTTGGTGCCTATACTCTATTCCTTTTTCTTCTGTACCATACCTTCTGTCAATAATTTTCCTTTCTTAAAATTCATATTCATATTTTCTAGCCACCTATTAGCTTGTTACAGAGGCTTTGTACCATTCCTTAATGGGATATTATTGAGATTAAAATATGATTTTTTCCTTTTTGAATCCAATATGAATGAGTAATTTTACTCCCTTTCCTGAGCTTGTAAGGCCACTTCCACTTAATTCACCTCATCTATTCTCTTACTGTATAGTTTTTAAAATTGAGATTTGAGTCATATGCCATAAAAATCACTACTTTGTCTGTTAGCAGTCACCCCACCGCCCCTGGCAAGCACAAACCTACTTTCTATCCCCGTGGGTTACTTCTTCTAGACATTTCTTAGAAGCAGAACCATACAAGGTGTGGTCTTTGTGACTTTCTTCCTTCATTTCCCATACGTTTGCAAGGTTCATCCAAGTGTATCAGTATTTCATTTTTGTTTATAGCTGAATAAGATTGCAGTGTACAGATAGACCACCTAACCTCTGCATTCTTCTGTGGATGGACACTTGGGTTGTTTCCACTTTTTGGCTGGTAGGAATAAAGGTGCTATGAACATGTGTGCTTAAGTATTTGAGTGGATACTTCCATTTTTCTTGGCGTGGCATTGCTCAATTGTATGGTAATTCTACATGGAACACTAGTTCTGAGCTTTTGTAGCCTCGAAATGAGCAGTGGGTGTGGCACAGGTATCGGGAATGACTCCTGGGACCAAAATGCCGATCTCCAACATAAACACATTTATTATAAAAATAGAACTGGGTCACGCTACTCATTGAGCTAGCCTTTTCAAGTCTCTTTCTATAAATGAATAGTTTTGCCTTTTCCTTTTCCATCTAAATTCATATATTTTCCTGGTAAATGCATTCCTATGTATGGTATATTTTGTATTATCATGAATGGCATTGTGCTTTTCATTTTATGATTAGATTATTATAATCATGACTATAATTGTTCATATATATTGCTATATAGAGAAATATGTAATATATACTGTATATTACTAAATATTATGATATATATTTATTCATTATATTAATTAATTACATATTCATCATATATTCATATTCATTATAATTTGTATTCAGTTCAAATGGATTTTTTTTTTACAAATCATTTTATATTTTCTGGGAATATTCAATTTTTAGTTTTCGAAGTGCCTGGTGTCTAAATCTTAAGGAAATATGTCAGAGGTGAATATGACATAATTTTTATTTTCATACATTTTAGGCCAGATTTCTTGAATTAATTAACTAAATCATTAGCCTCATCAGTAGCCAATACATAGCCAGTCAATTCCCAGAAATACAGGTACAATCCTGAAAGAAGCATGTAGTACGTGATGCATATGCTAAGGTATGTGTTGTCCTCTCTCATTCACAAAATTCTATGAAGGTCCATCAGATATACACATAACAATTTCTCTATATATTTATGTGTGAATGTAATCATATCAACATCTCTAGATTTTTTTTTTTTGCGGTACGCGGGTCTCTCACTGTTGTGGCCACTCCCATTGCGGAGCACAGGCTCCGGATGCGCAGGCCCAGCGGCCATGGCTCACGGGCCCAGCTGTTCCGCGGCATGTGGGATCTTCCCGGACCGGGGCACAAACCCGTGTCCCCTGCATCAGCAGGCGGCCTCTCAACCACTGTGCCACTGTGCCAATCTAGAGGAAGCCCTCTAGATTTTTTTCATTGAGTATTTTGATGAGGTAATGCATAATTTGTTTTATGAAAAAAGGGCAGATCAGTAATTATAATCATAACTCTTATAGATCCACAAGTGACGCCTTTGAACGCCCACAATTATAGACATAATTAAATGTAATTAATTGGGTACCACAATTAACAACACCCATGGTGGACTCAGAACCTGTCCCCATCCTAAGTGCATATAAGTTATGTGCTCATTTCTTGGTTGTTCATTTCCAAATCTCCACATGTTAAAAAAAAGTAACAAGTTTCTATTTTATCTTTTCATTGTAGCATACATCTTTTCTCTCTGTTTCTGATACCAAGTAACTTCCTATGTCATCATGCAGTTTCCATGAAACTAAGGTGGTTTAATAAATATAGTCATCTCTTTCATTAGAAATCATGCCAGCTATACCTAAATTGACATTGGTCCTTTCAACTTGAATATATTTAATAAAAAATGATTATTGTAGGTAATTTATATCCACATTAGATTAACCATCACCATTCTGTCTTCATATGTCTCTAATGTGGTGTGCCTTTCAGGTTGTGGAAAAAATAGCCTGCACACTCATTAGAAATGTACACCCTGATTATAAATCAAGTCTCACTGAGTGAGCTGCATTAAGCTGAGTAGATAAGCAAGGTCCCCAGGAGATCAATAAGGATATGATACAGATGATCTCTCTCAGTATCTGGTCATGATTTATTGAATATGAATGGGAAATCAAAAGTAAGCATATGGTAAGAATTAAAATGTGGAGAGTGTTCAATAATTCTTCATTTTGATAGTGCTTTCCATAGAATCGTCACTTTAACTCTGAGTTCAGCACCATGATTGCTTTTCTAAACTTTTATCCTGAAAAGAAGGTTAAAGCAGACATCCTCCAAATGGTTTCTGGCACATTATCCTAAGAATGACTGTAAGTTTTAGATAAATGATTAAGAGTAAAATCCTGTCTTAAATGGCAGAGGAGAAGTGCTTATAACCTGAAATTCCTCTTGCTGTTTTCACATGGGTTGCACTGCTTTCCGTGCTTTATTTTTCCTTTACCAAAGGTTGGAGAAAGAAGCTTAATTTCCAAGTGGCTTTGACAATTTCATTTTCTTTTCTCCTGCTCTTTCTCTCTGTAAACTATGGGTTCATTCTCTGCCCTACTAGTTTAAATCATGTTTATAGGCTACTTAAAAGCTACCACAACTCAGTGCTGTTCGAAAGATACACAACAGCCGAAACGTCAGGTTACGGTCTTCTTGGTTGAGATGAGATGGAAGAAATAACTCCACTTCGAGGCAGGCGGTGTAACCACAGGTCCTGGAGCTGACGAAACTTGTGTGGCAGGAGAAAGTGAACACCCAGGGCATTTGGAAGCTTGGAAAACTTTCTCTTTCATTGACTGTATTTGTTTTGTTGTGGGAAAATATGCATCACATTTCTCATCTTAACCATCTTGAAGTGCACAGTTCAGTGGCATCAAGTATATTCATCATGTGGTGCGCCCGTCACCACCATCTGTCTTCACAGCCCTTTTCCTCTTACAGAAACGAAACTCTTTCCCCATTAAACACTAACCGCCCCCCCTTCCCTGCTCTGGGGGTCCCTCCTCATCTGTTTCAATCCATCCCCTTTCTGGGCCCCTGAAACAACCCTCTCCTGGTTTCCTCTGACCTTGTGACAGGCACTTCTGTCTTTTTTGAGGGTCACTCCTGGCCTTGCTGTCAGTTGTGTACATGCTGCAGGCATCTTTTGTGGCCCAATCCTGCAGTCACTCTCTCTTTGCCTCTGGACTGTCAGTTTTGCCTGCTTCAGTGCTGCCTCTTGGCAGCTTTGCTGGGTTAAATAATGTCCCTTTAAGTCCGCATCCACCCACAACATCAGAATGGGACCTTATTTGTATTAGGGTCTTACACACTGAATTAATTAAAGCTCCTGAGATGAAATCATTCTCGATTTATCATGAGCCCCGCATCCAGTGACTGGTGTTCTTATATGAAAAGACACACAGACACAGAGGAGAAGCCAGGTGAAGATAGAGGCAGAGATGGGAGGGATGCGGCCACAAGCCAGGGGGCGTCCAGAGGCACCAGCGACTGGGAAAGACAAGGCGTATTTCATCCAAAGTCAAAGCAATAGAAGACCTCAAAATGAAAGCTCTTACGATGCATAGGATGACTCGGCAACATAGGAAGCTGCTCCTGATTAGAGTTTGAGGCAAAGAGTTGGCAGATACCTTCTCTGGAATAGGGAGGGGATATTCCAACATTGGGTGAAGGCTGCTTTAGGTAACTTTGCGAGATATTCAGCTCTGTGCAGGTTCATCTTTGCCCATGCCCAAACCTTTTCTTCTCCTTGTGATTTCGAACGTGTGTTTGGGCACAAAAGAATATCTATCCACAGACTTTGTATGCAATCCAGAGATGCGCTTGCCGGTTTGACTCCTAAGCACTCAAACTTCAATGGGGAAAAATACCTCTTGCTGTGGGATGAACCGAACTCTCGTAAAGGATAGCTCATTAGTGGTGGCTGTTTCTGGGAGAAGTGATGATTATCCTACAGTAAAAGATTGGGAGAATGCCGTGATGCTCTTTTAGGGAATTCCTTCTCATCATTCAGAAACCCGCCACACAGCCAGACTATTTAAAAAAAAAAAAATCCACTCATCTTACTTAAATAAAGAGAAAACACATACAGGAGAGAACCAGGGATCTATCTGCGGAACCACTGAATCATCTCAAGCCTATGTTTTTTTTTGTTTGTTTGTTTTTGTTTTTAATTTTTGGCTGTGTTGGGTCTTCATTTCTGTATGAGGGCTTTCTCTAGTTGCGGCGAGCGGGGGCCACTCTTCATCGCGGTGCGCGGACCTCTCACGCCTCTCTTGTTGTGAAGCACAGGCTCTAGACGTGCAGGCTTAGTAGTTGTAGCTCACGGGCCTAGCCGCTCCACGGCATGTGGGATCTTCCCAGACCAGGGCTCGAACCCGTGTCCCCTGCATTGGCAGGCAGATTCTCAACCACTGCACCAATAGGGAAGCCCAAGCCTATATTTTTAAAAGTATTAGATGTATGCATGTAACATTTCAGCCCGGAATCTGCAAGGCTGAATGCCAGTTCATTGTTTTCATCATTCAATCATCATCATCGTCAAAGAAAAAGTGCTTGCTTTTTCATATATCGATACTATACACTATACATACACATACTATTTGCAGGCACACACTCAGTGCCAGAAATAACCCCAGCGTGAAGTCAGAGCTCATGCATTATGCATAGGCTCTGGGTTATATTATTTTTGGCATTCACAAGGAGATAGGGGCCATGCTCCTTTGCAGAGCAGCGCAAGAGTCTTAGAACTCAAAGGATGTTTGATAGAATCACCTGAAACACTGAGCCAGAAGCAGACATTGAGAGCCAGAAGCAGACATTGAGAGCTGGGCGGTTGTCAAGAAAGCAGGAGGTGGACTCAGTGTGCTAAGGTGATGCATGGACCCGGAAGAGGCAACACACTCTTCTCCTTCTTAAAAATATCCAGGAGGACAAAACATCCTATAATGATGTCAAAGGATGCACGGATATGCTCCTATGACAGCACTACCTTGACGGTAATTTGGAAAATTCAGGAAGGTGCTAGATGTCCCGTAGGAATACAGCAGAATGAAAAGTCGAGAGGGCTCGCGGTTTCCTGGGACATGGGCTTGGTTTCAAAGACCACGTGAGCCAACTGCGATTTGCCGGATCTTGAAAAAAATCATATCACTGCTTCCCCGTGGGGAAAAACAGGAGAAACCGTCCTACCTTGCCGTGCTGATTTCATAGAGCACCTTACCCAATGCCTAGAAGGTGGTCGGTTATAAGGGGCCATCCCTCTTCTTTCTGTCTATTCAATAATGGGTAGATGTACATGAAAACATCCTCAGAAGGTAGTTTCCAGGGGAAGTCGACGTGAACGAGGAGGGTCTAGAGTTTGTATCATGAGAGCCAGTCCCCATCAGCAGGTGCATCTGACTAAGGGAGAAACCGTGTCTCCTAAAGCTCCTATTTGACAGAAATTTTACAGCCTTGCAGAATTCTGCACTGGCCATCCGTGTAGGTCTCAGCGGACCTGGACACTTGCCCTGGGAGTAAGGAAATGTCACTTCCTTTCCTGATTCTGCTGCTTCTCAGAATGGAGACTCAGGATGTGACTTGCACGGTCTGGAGATCAGATGTAGGTCTCCCAACACAGCTGCCTCCTGCATTGGGGACCTTTGATCACCCCATACCCATGGGCATCCCTTCTCTTTTGGTTTATTTAGTTTATTTCATCTCACAGTTCTTTGATGTCTCCTTTCTGTTTTCTTGATCTCCCACTGGATTTGTCTTCCTGTTCCCCTGCCCAGAGCTGAAATGTAGCATCTGCTCATTGTTTTTTCCCCAAACTTCATTAAACCGATTCAAGACACCGTTATTCAACCAGTCCTGGTAGGAGAGACTTCCTGTCTCAGCCTTCTCCTTTTCTGTCCTCTCAGGTTCAGATTCTCACTCCTGATTATTCACTGAGTCTATGCCTTGTTCTCTGTTCTTACGATGACTGTGCTCCCTTTCTCCATTCTATTATTTAGCCTTAAATGTCATTACAGTCCTAGAGCTGCTGCGACAAAGTGCCATAAGGCAACAGAAATGTATCCTCTCACAGGTCTGGAGGACAGATGTTGGAATTCATGGCGTGGGCAGGGCTGCGATCCCTCTGGAGGTGCTGGGGGAGCATCCTTCCGTACCTCTTCCAGCTTCTGGGGGTGCTGTGAATCCTCGGCTTGAGGCTCCATCTTCACCCTCTGCTTCCATCATCACCTGGCCTCCTCCGCTGGATGTGTCTGTCCCTGTTTTTCTTCTCTTCTTACAAGGACACCAGTCATGCTGGATTAGAGATCTCCCTACTCCTATAGGACTTCACCTTAACTTATATCTTAATGGCATCTTTAAAGACCCGCTTTCTAAGTAAGGTCATATTCACAGAGACTAGGAGGTTGGAACTTCAATCTGTCTTTTTTTTTTGGCAGTACGCGGACCTCTCACTGTTGTGGCCTCTCCCATTATGGAGCACAGACTCCGGACGTGCAGGTTCAGCGGCCATGGCTCACGGGCCCAGCTGCTTCGCGGCATGTGGGATCTTCCCGGACCGGGGCACGAACCCGTGTCCCCTGCATCGGCAGGTGGACTCTCAACCACTGCGCCACCAGGAAAGCCCAAGAATCCATTTTGATATGTATCTCACACACTTTAGACCCAAGAAAGATTTTCTAAGTGGACTCAGCCACAACCCATGGTGCTAGGAAAAAAATAAATGCAATACATTAGAAATGATAGAATAGCAAGATGTCCTAAGAGCATGAACATCATCAGCAGATGAACGGATAAAAAAAGTGTGGTCTATACATACAATGGAATATTTTCCAGCCTATAAAAGAAGGAAATCCTGCAACACAAGATTGACATATATACATTACTATGTATATAATTGATAACTAATGAGAACCTACTGTATAGCACAGGGAGCTCTACTCAGTGCTCTGTGGTGACATAAATGGGAAGGAAATCCAAGAAAAGGGGCATATATGTATACGTGTGGCTGATTCACTTCACTGTACAGCAGAAAGTAACAACCTTGTAAAGCGACTATACCTCAATTAAAAAAAAAAAAAAGACAACATGGATGAACCTGGAGGACTTTATGCTCAGTGAAATAAATCAGTCACAGAGAGACAGACCCTGCATGGTTTCACTTCTATAAGTATCTAAAATAGTCAGACTAGGGACTTGCCTGATGGCGCAGTGGCTAAGTCTCCACGCTCCCAATGCAGGGGGCCCGGGTTCGATCCCTGGTCAGGGAACTAGATCCCACATTGCTGTAACTAAGAGTTTGCATGCTGCAGCTAAGACCCGGTGCAACCACATAAATATTTAAAATATAAAATAGTCAAACTGATAGACACAAAGAATAGAATGATGGTTACCAGGACCTGAGGGAAGGGGAAAAGGATTTTATGAACCAGACCATTTAAAATTTCATTCATGCAAGATAAGTAAGTTGAAGGGAATCTGATGTACGATATTGTATCTACAGATAGCAACACTGTACTGTACACTAAACCATCTGTTCAGATGGTAGATCTCAAATTAAATATCCATACCAAAATAAAGAATTCAGAGAAAGAAAATAGTACACCCAAAACTAACACAATATTATAAATCAACTATACCATAAGAAAGAAGACCACAAAAAAATATAGCTAACATCACCCACCACAGTGATTTGAATAGAAAAGGATAATTAAATTTCCCCTGAAACAAGTGTCCTTCTTTATAAAAACAGACCCATTAAAAAGTGATTTCACTCTTCCAAAGATATCCCACCCTTCCAAAAAGCATTCACATCATAATTCCTTTAAATAGTGAATTCTAAAGAAAAATTCTGATAAATTTTTTAAAAAGAAAAAAACAGGAAAGAAAATGAATTTTATTTCACAAGATGTCTTTAAACTGTGGTGTCTTAAAGAATAATCAGTTCTATGTTTTTAATGAATTGATAGAAAATGTAGATTCCAAATAAAATTACATTTCCCCCAGGGGGAAAAATTAATAACTCAAAATAGAGCATCAACTTAAATGTAAAGCATAAAGCTATAATTTTTTAAGAAAAAAGTAGGAGAAAATCATCAAGATCTGTAGTTAGGCAAAGGTGACACCAGAAGCACCCATAAGAGAAGCAATTCATAAATTGGATTTCATCAACATTAAAATCTTTGCTATGCAAAAGTTGGTGTCCCAGCCTGTCTGTATTATGAGGTATCTGTGTGACTCACAAAGCAGTACAATAGTATGTGAAGATGGAGTTATATTAGATAAAAATGCACAGTGATAATGCTTGGGGAACTATTAGAGTATAACTTTCATGTTCAGAGGAGAGACAGTGAAATTATTTAAGATCCTCAAATAAAAACAGAAAGCTGAAAATGAGAGAAATAAAAACAAAACAAAAAAATCCCCAAATACAATAAATGAAGTGGTTACAAATATCTTAGATATGAATCCAACACTATCAATAATTACTTTAAATGTTAACTTTTTTTTTTTTCTTTTTTTCTTTTTGCGGTATGTGGGCCTCTCACTGTTGTGGCCTCTCCCTTTGCGGAGCACAGGCTCCGGACGCGCAGGCCCAGAGGCCATGGCTCACGGGCCCAGCCGCTCCGCGGCATATGGGATCCTCCCAGACCGGGGCACGAACCCGTATCCCCTGCATCGGCAGGCGGACTCTCAACCACTGCGCCACCAGGGAGGCCCAACGTTTTTTAAACATAGTGATTAAAAGAGATCATAACAGCATATTTAATTTTCTTTTAAAGGACATTTAATGTTGTCTAAAGGGAACCCATTTAAAATACAAAATCCGAGATAGGTTAAAATAAAGAGAAATCATGCTTACACCAATCAAAGGAAAATATCAAAAGATACATTAATTTCAGACAAATCAGACTTTAGAAGAAGGACAATTATTAAGGATAAAAAACATGTTAAAGGGGACAATTCTCCATGAGGACTCATCCATCCTAAATGTGTATCCACCAAGCACCAGAATATAAAAATACATGAGGTAGGGCTTCCCTGGTGGCACAGTGGTTGAGAGTCTGCCTGCCGATGCAGGGGACACGGATTCGTGCCCCGGTCCGGGAAGATCCCACATGCCGCGGAGCGGCTGGGCCCGTGAGCCATGGCCGCTGAGCCTGTGTGTCTGGAGCCTGTGCTCCACAATGGGAGAGGCCACAACAGTGAGAGGCCCGCGTACTGCCAAAAAAAAAAAAGTCTTCATAAAAATACATGAGGTAAAAACTTGTAGAACTGAAAGGGGAAGTAGAAAAATTCACTCTTCTAGTTGCAGAGGTCCACTTACCTTCATCAATAACTGATAGATCCAGCAGGTAGAAAGTCAGTAAGAACATCACTGAACTGAGCAGCCCTATCAATCAACTTGATCTCATTGGCATTTATAGAAGACCTCATCCAACAATAGCAGAAGACACGTTCTTCTAAAGTTCACGTGGAATTGGGAACGCATTCTGGGTGATAAAACATAACATACCCACAGCGAAAGAATAGGAATGATACAAAATATATTCTCAGCCCATGTGGAACTAAATTAGAATTCAATAACAGAAAAATAGATGAAGGACTCCCAAATCAAATTAAATAACACAGTCGTGGATAACACATGGAAGAAAATACAGTTTATTGAAACATGTACAGTACAGTGAAAGCCATGCTTCATGGGAATTTTATAGCATTAAATGCATATATTAGAAAAGAAGAAAGATGTAAAAACAATAACCTAAGTGTTTGTCTTAGGAAAGCATAGAAGATGAATTTGGATCTAAAGCACATTGAAGAAAAACAATTATATAAATTAGAGCAGAAATCAATAAGTTAAAAGACAGAAAACCCACAGAGAAACATCAGCAACACAAAACAACAGGTATTTGAAAAGATCAATTATGAAATCATCCACATATTGTCTACAGGTATACATGTATACCAACAATTTGATGGGAATCATTCCTTATTTAAATTTCAAAAAATATGCAAGGATGATTAAATTGTTTATAAAGTTAGAATTAGAAAACTAATAAAAATGCATTCCTGAGGAATTGAAACAATTATCAAAGCCATACAATACAAAGGGGACTCAGTAAGAAACATTATGATGTTGGTTATGGGTAGAGCTTATTAAAATGACCACATCATCATCATTATTATTATTATTATTATTATTATTATTATTATTATTATTATTATTATTATTATTTTCCTGTACGTGGGCCTCTCACTGTTGTGGCCTCTCCTGTTGTGGAGCACAGGTTCTGGACATGCAGGCTCAGCGGCCATGGCTCACGGGCCTAGCCGCTCTACGGCATGTGAGATCCTCCCGGACCGGGGCACGAACCCGTGTCCCCTGCATCAGCAGGCAGACTCTCAACCACTGCGCCACCAGGGAAGCCCTACATTATTATGAAGTTATAATTTAGGGAGCATGGGGAAGAAGAATAAACCCTACTGAATAATCAAGGCTTTGTAATCATGTTTCATGTAACATTCACATTTCTCTGAGATAACTAGCTTTCTCACCTTTCACAGAGATGGAGTAATTAAAGCTCAGAGCATTGGTCTTGAACAGTTTATCATCCACTGAAGAGAGAGTCAGGATTGAACTTGTTCATCGGACTTTAAAAGTTCGTGCTCTTTGGCAGTCAGACTTCCTCATTTTATATTCATAAAGCAAGTAAAATTCATTCCAATGAGAGATATTATGTAGAAATAAAATATTACACTCAGCATCATTTGAATAGATATCATTATAAGATCCATCTCTGTATCATGGAGCTATTTCTGCACCCCAGCAAATGACCCATCATAACAGTGATTTGTAGATCTTGTTATAAAACTTTCTAATAAAAATTCCTTCTAATAGAAGTATTCATTTCACCAGAAATTCATTAGCTTGTTTTACTAATGTAAGCCAATTGAGGAGTAAAGTTTCATACCAAAGGGTTTTGGAAATCACGGGATGCCACTTGCAGGGCTGAGCAGAGAGATACAAATCTTAGGAGGTGGGAAGAGGTCAGAAGTTAGAACCTGGGTTGTAAGAAAGGATGGTGTCGGAGGTTTGTGAGAAGCTGAGGAATTAGCAAAAAAAAAAAAAAAAAAAAAAATTTAGAAGTAACTCTTGTCACTTTGGACCTATCATGAGGAAGATGCTGGGAAATAAGTGTCCACAGCCATCCTCAATAGTACATGACCATGATCACTTACTTCAACTTTAAACAAGTGAGTCTGGGATTTCCCTTGTGGTGCAGTGGTGAAGACCCCGCACTCCCAATGCAGGGGGCATGGGTTCGACCCCTGGTCAGGGAACTAGGTTCTGCATGCCTGCCGCAACTAAGGAGCCTGCGAGCTGCAACTCAGGAGCCTGCCTGCTGCAACTAAGACCCAGCACAACCAAATAAATAAATATTTAAAAATAAAATAAATAAGTGAGGTTGAATCCCCTCATAAATCTATTAGTATTAGACTCTACCTATGTGTTGGATCATTTCTGCTAGCTTGGGTGATGACATAACCATTTTATTTTAATTTTCATTATGCAATCTATGGTTATTTCATTTTCTCCAAAATATCACTTACACTTCATTGAAAGAAAATATCCCTTTTGTTTCTTTTTTCTCCTCCCTCCTTCCCTTTCTCTCTCCCTCCCTCCCTCCCTCTCTTCCTTCCTTCTTTCCCTTCTTCCTATACAAAACTCAATTGAGAAATGTAAGAAAAAATCTAATAGAATTCACTTCATTAGGAGAGAAACACACATAAAACAACCCAATCACCTTACAGTCCCAGAGGAGACTTAACTACAGAGACAGGGTTAAGGAGAGAGTGATTCAGTCTACCTGAGAGCTCACAGAAGGCTGCCTGGAAGAGGTGGCATGTGACCTAGGATTGAAAGAAAAATTAGCTTCCCACCAGGTACATTTTAAGAAAGGGTGGGAACATCTAGACCGCAGGACCATGTGTGCTTGGGGCAGTGTAAACAGTTGGATTATCTGGGAACATCAAATAAGGAAGGACCTAGGAATAGACAACATGGCAGAAGCAGAAGCTAGTGGCCAGGACGTATGGGGCTCACGTTCTATTTTGTAGGAACGGGAATCATGCAAATGACTTTTCACGACTGTACGGCTTAGAAAATGTTAAAGAGTCATTTTAGGTGCGAGGCCCACACTTTGAGAACGACTGAACAACTGGTTGATGTCACCAAGATGGCGAATCCTTTTTTTTCATACTTTTTATTGAAGTATAGTTGATTTACAATGTTGTGTTAGTTTATGGTGTACAGCAAAGTGATTCAGTTATATATATATATTCATATATATGAGTCATATATATATATATATGTTCTTCTTTTCCATTATGGTTTATTACAGGATATTGAATATAGTTCTCTGTGCTATAAGTAAATCCTTGTGGTTTATCTATTTTATATGTAGTAGTGTGTATCTGTTAATCCCAAACTCCTAATTTATCTCTCACCAACTCCTTCCCTTTGGTGACCATAAGTTTGTTTTCTATGTCTGTGAGTCCACTTCTGTTTCATAGATCTGTTCATTTGTATTATTTTTAATTTTTAAATTTTTATTGGAGTATATGTTGTGTTCGTTTCAGTTATACAGCAAAGTGAATCAGTTATACATATACCCACTCTTTTAGATTCTGTCATTACAGAGTATTGAGTAGAGTTCCCTGTGCTATACAGTAGGCCCTTATTAGTTATCCATTTTATATATAGCAGTGTGTATATGTCAATCCCAATCTCCCAATTTATCACTTCCCTGTGCCTTTCCCCCCTGATAACCATGTTTGTTTTCTATGTCTGCGATTCTACAGCTGTTTTGCAAATAAGTTCATTTGTACCATTTTTTGGTTTTTTTAGATTCCACATGTAAGTGATATCATATGATATTTGTCTTTCTCTTTCTGACTTACTTCACTTAGTATGATCATCTCTAGTTGCATCCATGTTGCTGCAAATGGCATTATTTCATTCTTTTTCATGGCTGAGTAATATTCCATTGTATATATGAACCACATCTTCTTTATCCATTCTTCTGTTGATGGGCACTTAGGTTGCTTCCATGTCTTGACTACTGTAAACAGTACTGCTATGAACATTGAGGTGCATGTATCTTTTCGAGTTGAGTTTACTCCAGATCGTTGGAACACCTGTGCAGGGCTCAGGTTCATGAGAGATGAAAACAGGGCTAGAAAGCCAGGTAGGAGCTTTCTGCCATCATCCAGCTTACATCCCAGTTGGAAGGAAGCCTACAGTCAATCTTGGGACTTGAGAGGCAGGAATTCTAACCCAGAGGGTTGTCAGAGGCCAGGTTTCCTATTTGGTTGCCTTAAATCACAGTGATCTTAGCTATAGCTTGACCTTTCCTTTCCTGGGTTCCTTTATCAAGGAAGCTTCTGCTTCTAGGACTTTCCAAAGACTAAAAATGCCCACTTGTGTTCTAACTACTCACCTGCATCTCTCTCCCATCTCCAAGTTCACTCACAGTCTTGGTCCCAGCAGAATGGCCTCTTGATTCCTTCAAGTCTTTATCTAAACAACACTTCTGTGCCCATCTCACCTAAAACTGCGTCTCTTTCTCTCTCTCTCTGTCAGCTGGCATATCCCTTTTCTTACACCCTTTCCTTTTTATATCATTTTTCCCTTCTAACTTGTTAACCTGTCAAACATGGTACTTATGTGTGTTATTCATTTTCCGCCTTCATCATCAAAATGGATAGTTAATAATGGCAGAAACTTTAAAAATGTTTTAACATTTTGTTCATCCCTATTTTCCATGTATGTTCGCTTAGAACTGGACACAAAGTGGATACTCACTAAATATCAATAATTATTAACATGGGAGAAAACTGAAAGGGAGGTTTTTGTGGGCAGTACATTGGAACTTGAACGTAGCATTTATTTCATTGTTTTTCCCCCAGTTTCAAGTCCCAAGAAAGGGTGGGTCAAGGGCAACATCCTAACAGATGCCTTTGGACACCTCTCTCCAGAGCATCCCTGAACTTGAGTCTCTCGTTGGTCACATGGGTTTTGCCCCTGCATTAGTCGAGTGGCCGATCTGGCATAAAGTTGAATTCTAATATATACATTGGTGTTTGGTTCCCCACAGTGTAATCAAAGTTTGTGTGCATTTTAAAAGCACATCAAGGAGCAATGAGATTCAGAAAATTAGTAACACGTGAAGACTTACCACCAGGTGCCCGATTTTTTTCCACGTCTTCTGCATCTCCTGTGGTTTTTCACTTCCAGCGGTTGCACTGTACCCTTCCCTTATTTTTTTAAAGTTTTTTTGGAGTTAAAAATGCAAATGGTTGTATTACATTGAAAAGCTTGAGGGACATCATAGGCTAAAGAAAATAGAATGAGGCCAGACAGGCACATAGTCTCCGAGCTTCACTTTCCAAAAAGGCTGGTTGAGTGGCCAGGGTCCTTGCAGGCGCCAGGAAAATAGGCCACTGTGTCCCAAGATGCAGAAATGCCGATGAGTGTGATATGCCAGATGACAACACAATTGTAATTCTGTGCAGTGGCAGAAAGCACACTTTTTACTTAAATAATAAGCAGATTTTATCTCTTTGATCGAATTAGTGAGACCTAGGGGAGGATACAAGTGAGAGGTAGACTTTCTGAAAAGTGCATTTTGCAAAATCCAGATGGAACACGGCAAGGAAAATACACAGTGGTTGCTGAGAGTTCCGTTTGATTTGCGTTCCCGTAGCCCATAGCATTACTTCTCGTGGAAAAGACCTTAGGCTGCAGGAACACAGTAAATGTGGGGAAAGCTGGGTTATAAGATTTGGACCATTACACTAAGGATCACTCATGGTAGAGCCGTGCTAAGAAGAAGCAAAGATTCCTAATCAAGGGGCCGGTTTCCAGATTCGGTGTGGGGCGGGTTCACAGCGACGTTTGCAGAATTTTTTATTCTTTAGCCCTCCACCCAAAAAAAAACTCTGTTAACAATCCACATCTAGAACTATTAAGGAAAGGGGTTAGTAGTCCTAGAAGTGGTTTGTTACTGTGCGATTTTTTGTGGGGCGGCGGGGACACTACAGTAATCCACTGGGTAACTCTGACCGATTACAAGAGATCGTGTAACTCTGTAGCATGCATGGAAAACCACAAAGTGTGCTGCAAGTATCTACCTATCAGTGCTGAAAATGAGAAGCGGTTTGGGGCGATTACCCCGGTGCCAGGGAGGAATAAAGGAAACATGAAAGGGAAGTAAGAGCATCGTGTTAATATACAAACATAAAATGACAAAATTAACAATACATATATAAGTGGTACAAAATGGAATAAAGGGCTTACTCTCAGCAATTAAAATGAACAAACTCACTATGTACGAGTCATTGTTGTGTGAAAATGAGTCAATGCAGAATGATAAGTTTATTTGAATGTAAAAAAAAAAGAAATACTATATAGTATTCATGGGTGTGTGTGTATGAGCAGTAATCCTGTATTCACTTGAATGATAAAAGACAGATTCGTGAAAAGGGTCGTCTAGCCAGAGAGCAGGAGACAGGCTTGCCGTGAAGATCATGTTACACTTTTAAAAAAAATAACCATTTGAATGGAAAATTTAATGTTTAAATCTACTCATGCTGGATTGTGGCTGCTGGAATTCCGTGATCCTTCTTGTCTTCTTTCCTGGCATTTTAAATATTTTTAAATATGAAAAATTCATCTTCTATAAGCATAAGAACCTATCACAGTGGATTATAATTGACATCCACAAGTATGTGATGTTTTGAAACCCCAGGAATTCAAATAATACAGTGCACTTGCAGTCAGTATTTTAAACAAGGTCACAGCCGGCACCACAGAAATACTTTGGAGGAAAACCACAATGGAAGCCAAATCCTTTCTCTCTTCCAAGGTGGCCTGGGGAAGTTGGGAAAACTTCCTGGGTTTTGAGATAGAGAAAGAGAGATGGAAACTTACCTTTAACTCTTTTTTTTTTTTTTTTTTTTTTTTGTGGTTTGCGGGCCTCTCACTGCTGTGGACTCTCCCGTTGTGGAGCACAGGCTCCAGATGTGCAGGCTCGGCGGCCATGGCTCACAGGCCCAGCCGCTCCACGGCATGTGGGATCTTCCCGGACCGGGGCACGAATCCGTGTCCCCTGCATTGGCAGGCGGACTCTCAACCACTGCGCCACCAGGGAAGCCCAAATGGTTTGCGATATCTTTTTTTTTTTTTTAACCTTTAACTCTTGATGCATTAGTTATTTCTGGAAACCCAAGGTTCTAGAGTGTGCTAGAGTATGGGCATATATCTGAAGAAAACCATAATTTGAAAAGATATGTGAACCCCAATGTTCATTGCAGCACTATTTACAATAGCCAGGTCATGGAAGCAAGCTAAATGGTCATCAACAGATGAATGGATAAAGAAGATGTGGTCCATATATACAGTGGAATATTACTCAGCCCTAAAAAAAGAATGAAATAATGCCATCTGCAGCAACATGGATGGACCTAGCGATTATCACACTAAGTGAAGTAAGTCAGACAGAGAAAGACAAATATCATATGATATCACTTTTATGTGGAATCTAAAAGAATGAAACAAATGAAGTTATTTACAAAACAGAAACAGACTCACAGACATAGAAAACAAACTTATGGTTACCAAAGGGGAAGGGGATGGAGGGATAAATTAGGAGTTTGGGATTAGCAGATACAGACTACTACATATAAAATAGATATACAAACTACTACATATAAAATAAGTAATTAACAAGGACCTACTGTATAGCACAGGGAACTATATTCAATATCCTGTAATAACCTACAAGGCAAAAGAATCTGAAAATACAAGTGTGTGTGTGTGTGTGTGTGTGTGTGTGTGTATGACTGAATCACTTTGCCATACACCTGAAACTAATATGATTGGCAAATTGACTATACTTCACTTAAAAAAATAATAATAAATAAAGCAAAGTTTTCCCTTTAAAAAAAAGAAAAAAATACTAGATTAAATCAATAAATTTCCTGACTGTTGAGGAAAGGGTCAGCTGAATGGAGTTGGATGTGTCCTCTGCCATCTTCCTTCCTTGGAAACCATGAGATGACTCCAATGTCTCCAATGGTGACATTGAGTGCCCATAAACCCTCATGGTGAGGTGGGTGTGGTGTAGATGTGAGACTAGGTTTATGATGTCATTTCCTTTATTATGTCATCACCTGTGTGTTGGCATTACTTCCTGGGTCTTCCCCTGCCCTGAGCAAAACACTTCTCTCTCTGCTTTGAGAATCCGTAACACACCCATAATGTTGGCTCTGGGCAGGCAAAACTAAGTTTCTTTCTTTCTTTTTTTTTCATTGAAATATCGTTGATTTACAGTGTTGTGTTTGTTTCAGATGTCCAGCAAAGTGATTCAGTTATACATATATGTACATTCTTTTTCATATTCTTTTCCATTATGGATTATCTCTGGATATTGACTATAGTTCCCTGTACTGCACAGTAAGACCTTGTTGTTGATCCATCCTATATATTAATAGTGTGCATCTGCTAATCCCAACCTCCCAATCCATCCCTCCCCCACCCCCTTGGCAACCACAATTTTGTTCTCTGTGTCTGTGTGTCTGTTTCTCTTTCGTATATAAGTTCATTTGCGTCATATTTTAGATTCCACATATAAGTGATATATGTCTTTCTCTTTCTGATTTACTTCACTTAGTATGATAATCTCTAGTTGCATCCATGTTGCTGCAAATGGCATTATTTCATTCTTTACGTCTGGGTAATATTGCATTTTATATGTACCACATCTTCTTTATGCATTCGTCTGTTGATGGGCATTTAGGTTGGTCCATATTTTGGCTATTGTAAATAGTGCTGCTATGAACACTGGGGTGCATGCATCTTTTCAAGTTTTGTCCAGATATATGCCCAGGAGTGGGATTGCTGGATCGTATGTAACTCTATTTTTAGTTTTTTAAGGAACCTCCATACTGTTTAAGGAACCTCCATAGTGGCTGTACCAATTTACATTCCCACCAACAGTGCAAGAGGGTTCCCTTTTCTCCACACCCTCTCCAGCATTTATTGTCTGTAGACTTTTTAACAATTGCCATTCTGACCAGTGTGAGGTGATACCTCATTGTAGTTTTGATTTGTATTTTTCTAATAATTAGCAATGTTGAGCATCTTTTCATGTACCGGTTGGCCATCTGTATGTCTTCATTGGAGAAATGCCTATATTTAGGTCTTCAGCTCTTTTTTTCATTGGGTTTTTGTTGTTAATGAGTTGTATGAGCTGTTCGTATATTTTGAAAATTAATCCCTTGTTGGTCACATCATTTGCAATTATTTTCTTCCATTCCGTAGGTTGTCTTTTCATTTTGTTTATGGTTTCCTTTGCTGTGCAAAAGCTTTTAAGTTTGATTTGGCCCCATTTGCAAAGCTGAGTTTCTAACTCATTATGCTGGCAATTTTCTGTCAAAGGACAGCTAAAGAGAGTGGAGCTTATTGTGATGTTGAGAGGCTAAGAAAACAGAGGGAAATGATTAAAAAGAAAAAAACAGTTCATTATATGAAAGAGGATTAGGTACAAAAGCCTAATAAATGTTGGAGGATGTAATATCATAGACTGAACATAAGTGTAATTCAAAAGAACATAAGGGACTAAGTCAAATCAATAATCTGTATGATCATTTTTTAAATGACGTTAATACACCAAAAGGCCAAGTGGTATTAAAAATAGTTTCATTAGGAAGAAATTATATATTTTTAGGATCTCATCTTCATTTTTTTGTTTTTTATTGAAGTATGACTAATATTCAGTGAAGTGCAAAACTATGAAGTGGATAACATAATGAATCATATTTACTAATTGCACAGATGGACAGTTAATTTGGGACAGTATATCTGAAAATTACAGAGACTTTTCATTTCATATTTGAGTGAACCGACTTCAAGAATAATACCGATGTATGAATGTGTTTCAGCTATTATTTAATCCTAGTGGGGCCTTAACAGCTTCTTTTTCAGTGACATTTAAAGAAAGCATTCAACTCTCCTTAAGCCACCTTTACATAAGTACTAGCTTCTTTATGGGAAACCAAATCCCATAATGCTTATTACTGAGAGCATTTCATTTGCTTCTGAATTGTGTTGAACCACACACTTAAAGTACGTTTAAAATTAGAGTGTGATGTAAATGAAAAACCAGGGGGGAAAGAGCTCTGGAATGAGACTGTCAGTGACGATTTCCCTCTTGTAATTTTATTTCCACCGTTGAAAAAATATAAGCATATTCTAAACCTATTTCAGTGGATGAGGAGTTTTCATTTTGATACCGGAAGACTAGCTGGTTTGGGGCACAAGCGAAAAAGCAGGGAGAGTTGATTTAAGTAAGTAAGACTCTATATAGAGCCTGGAAGCTACCTGGTCCCGGTAGGGGATGATATTCTTTCATCTCAATCATGGCAATTTACAAAGTACACAACCTCACTCTGCTCACCTAAAGTTACCAGCTACCATGGCCAGGACCTAAAGGGGACAGGACTTGCGGGTCTTTCATTGGAATTTCAAATCCTTCATTCAACCTCAGCCATTGCTTTTCTGTAGTCTTAATAGGAGGTAGGAAAACAGGGGAAGGCAAAGGAATTCTGAGGCTCAAATTAAAGAACCATGGAACACATTTAAAACAAACTATTCTTGTCGATACACCATCAGCACATTAAAACAGGCACCTAAAAATTAGTAGCTCTGGAGAAGTACAGATATTAGGTATAGTCCAAGAAATTTGGAAAAGTTCAACGTTAGAATCAGGTAACATTTTAAGATTGATGGTATCTTCTCGAATTACTGCTTTTGGGGTCAGTTTCCTGAATGGCAGAGAACATCGATTTACAACTATTCTCATTCTCAGCAAGTCTGTGAATATTTTTTTTTTAACTAAGTGCACTGATGTCTGACATTCCCACGGATTGTCAAAGGGATAAGTTGTCCTTCTTTTAAAAAAGGTGATTTTTATGTGTGTTATCTGGGGTGGGAGTAGCTGTCCGAAACGAGTCAATTTAGAAACAGAGCTAGTATGTGTCTACTTAAAGGAATTTGGAAGATCAGTGCTGCTTTGCTTTGTTTTCCCCGTATCTCCCTCCCTTCCACCTCCTGACATTTCTGTCCTTCCAGCAAAGCTTTATCATGGTGATGGAGAGTAGGATTTGTGCAGAGAGAGAGTCCTAAAGGCTTGGTCTTTGTGGCTAGTCTGACCCGGGTTAGAACCCTTATTCAGGCCTTTTCCGGGTGTGTGACTTAAGGATGCACGGTCTTCTCATGCCAAGATTTACTTTTCTCTTGGATATGCTGGAAATAGGCATGGTTTCTAACCTTCAAAGGAATCATGAGAATTAAGCTTCTGATGGTTTTGTCCAAAGCCTGGCATATATAATTGGTGCAGATTCTCATTATTCCTTATGATGATGGTTTTTAAATCCTGGTTGGTCTAATGTATGTAATGTAAAACTTACTCTTTTTTTTTTTTCTTCTTTTTTTTGCGGTACGCAGGCCTCTCATTGTTGTGGCTTCTCCCGTTGCGGAGCACAGGCTCCGGACGTGCAGGCTCAGCGGCCATGGCTCACGGGCCCAGCCGCTCCGCGGCATGTGGGATCTTCCTGGACCGGGGCACGAACCCGTGTCCCCTGCATCGTTAGGCGGACTCTCAACCACTGCGCCACCAGGGAAACCCAAAACTTACTCTTTTTATTGGACCATTCTGCAAGTTTCGCTAAAAACATAGCCGTCAAACTGACAACATCATCAGTACATAAAGCAGTTCCTGGGACTTCCCTGGCGGTCCACTGGTTAAGACTCCGTGCTCCCAATGCAGGGGTCACGGGTTCGATCCCTGGTTGGGGAACTGAGATCCTGCATGCTGTGTGGTGCAGCTAAAAAAAAAAAAAAAAGGCAGTTCCTCATCAATATCTCCTTCATGGTCCACCCCTCACCCATCCCTCAGCCCCTGGGACCTGCTGGTCTGTTCACTGCCCCTATAGTGTCTTTTCCAGAATGTTCTATAAATGGATGAAACAGAGTGCACCCTGTTGAGTCTAGCTTCTTTCACTTAGATGAACCCATTTTAATTTCACCCTGGTTGTTACAGGTGTCAGTACTTGATTCCTATTTTATTGCTGGGTTCTGTTCCCTTTATACATGTCCTATAGTTTGCCTACCCATCATTTGCTGGAGGACATCTGGGTTGTTTACTTTTTTTCATGATTATAAAGAAAGCCATGATCAATACTCATTACAGGTTTTTGAGTGAACATAAGGGTTTTTTTTTGTATATTGCTTATATTTCAGAATTCCCATATGTGTATAGTAGCATCTCCCTATGTTTATGGTTTTAATTTGCATTTCCCTAATGACCAGAGGTGATAATCATCTTTTCAAGGGCATATTTACTATGTATCACCTTTGGTGAACTATCTGTTCAAATCACATGCCCATTCTTATCAGATTGTTTATTGGGTATATTGGGTTGTTCGCTTTCTTACTGTAGAGTTTTAAAAATAGACTCTTTAATCTCCAAATTTTTTTTAATTGAAGTATATAGTTAATTTATAATGTGTTACTTTCAGGTATACAGCATAGTGATTCAGTTATCTAATCTTTTTCAGATTCTTTTCCCTTATAGGTTATTACAAAATGTTGGGTAGTGTTCCCAGTGCTGTACATTAGGTCCTTGTTGGTTATCTATTTTACATACAGTAGTGTGTATCTGTTAATAATTTTTGATTTACAGAGAGACTGTCATCGAGTACCTAGAGTCCCCCAGTATCCCCTCATCCAGTTCCCTCTGTTCTTAATGCTATAACATCCTCCACTGCTAGGGCGTATTTGTCAACACTAAGAAATGACGTTGGTACATCACAGTTAAACACCAGACGTTACTCTGGCCTCTCCCTGGGACCCCCGCCTCCCAACCACCACCCCTTAAAGGCTGTGCGCTGTTTTAACTACACCCAGATGCCTGGAGAGGCTCCATTAGGGCATCAGATTCCACCAGGTTTTTAAATTAATGTCCTCCCCTCCCTCCTCACCATTCAAGGATCCCATATAGGGTGTCACATGGCATTTTTAATGTCATGTCTCCACCGTTTCTTCTCGTCTATGGCCATTTCTCAACCTTTGCTTACCCTCTAAGACCTTGACAATCTTGAGTACTGCCCAGGTATCAGTCATTTTTATCAATATGGGGAAGCACATAGAAGCCACCTTAGATGTAATTTGTCGTAGATCCAGCATTGAAGATAGAAGAGGAACTCTTAGTAGAAACTGAAGGTTATCTACTTTTGTCTCTATTTAGTGTGTAGTCAGGACTCAGTATACCTTGAATGAATAAATGAATGAATCAGTGAACGGTTTAATGCCTATAATATCGTGTACTAGAGAAAAATAGAGCTAATGTGATGTACAGTGCTGTCTGTAATCACTCTACCTGAAAACTACACTGATGCCCCATAAATATTCTTGGTGATAGTGTTTTTTACCTGCGTCTGACCTGATTTTACTCACCCTATGAATTGACCTCTGGTGAGTGAAACTCAGCTTCGGCTCCCCCATCCTTTCTTGGTGGTGTTCCGTGTTTTACTGTACAGGAACTAAAACTTCAGTTCACCTCACTGAAGGCTCTTTTGACTTTAATTCGGCTGAATGCACCTCTTTTAGTCTGGGTTCAGCTTCCAGCCTGAAGTGGGTTTTGTTGTCGTTGTGTTTTGTTTCCTACCCTGCTTTTTGTTGCCCCCGGGGGAGCATTTCTCCGCCAGCCCTTTATCTGATCTCTTTCGTTCAGGCCCCTCCTGCAGCATATGCACCGTTTCTGTTATCCAGGTCCACCATGAAACCTCTGTGTGGGGCACACGACACAGAGAACAAAATACATTCATGTGGCTTGGAGAGAAACAGTTAATACCAGCGTGTAGTTTCAGCACCCCAGGTAGAACGCTTATGATGCCCTCATGGAGCCTCTCCAGGCATCTGGGTGTAGTTAAAACAGAGCACAGCCTTTAAGGGGTGGCGGTTGGCGGCGGGTCCCAGGGAGAGGCCAGATTTTAAGAAAGAACCTAAGCGCTTGCGTGCAACCAAGGTCAGTTCTCAGCGCTCAAATCGACACCGCCACCTACTGGCCGCCCTTTGGAACTGCACGCGCCATCGAGCTGTCCCAGGGATATTTTGCAGAGGTTCCTTGAGCGTCAGCAAAGCTATTTCTGTCGCAGCGCCTATGAGCACGCAGCGCTGCGCTCAGATGAAGTCTCGTGCACCATGCATACAGTAAACATGGTCCCTGCAAAAGACATCCTGGCTGGGGATGCAGACACATTCTTGGACATTTCTGTGTATGAGAATCCCCTGGTGCTTTTCAAATATTCCATTGCCAAGGGTGCATTTCAGAGCAATTCAAGAAGTCGCTGAGGGTGGTCCTTAGCATTCCGTAGTTTTAAAAAGTTTTCTGGTGATTCCATCGGGCGGCTAAGCTCATAGGGTACAACATCTAGGTTTTGCGTGGCTCAGCTGAGAAGGTTGTCCATTTGGAACTATGGATTACATAGTTGCCATAGCACTGTTGCTATTGAAAGCACCTTTGGAAACCTCATTGCATTAGGATCTAGGCCACAACATTCCTAGTTTTGCTTCTGTGAATGACAGCTGCTTGCTGTGGGGCAAACCATCCTTAGCTGGGTCATATCCCCCTTTGTTTAAGGGGTTACGGGCTGTGTGTCCTCTAAGGGATTAGTGACTTAAAATTCTGCCCATCTCTGTCTGTTGCAGAATAATTATGGCAGATTAAATCAGAGCAGAAAGGCAAGTTGGGCTGTGCCTTGGACCTTAGGAGGTGTGGTTCAAATCTCCTGCTTCATTGGCAGTAATCGTACATTATGACATGTAGTTAAATATTAATAATTTATTGCAGAGAATTTGCTAAGTAAATCATGCTCATTGGACCAACTTAACTTCATTAAAAAAAAAAAAAAAAACAGTAGTTCGTTGAATATCAAAAGCTCCCGGAACTTTCTTGCTATAACTAAAAACACTTCTGATAGAATAGCACAGAGTTCACCGGGTCAGGTAATTTTATGTTGGTTGGAGCTGTGAATTCTAAAATGAGCATAAAATTACCTGACCCAGTTCTTAAAATGTACAGAGAAGACAACAAAGGAAGGAGAGAAAAATTAAATGAAATATCCAACAGCTATGTACCAGTGCAAGAATGTATAAAAGTCAAGGCTCAGACTGTCTTGCGTGGGTATAAAATAGCCTGATCCTATTTCTTGTGAGCTGCAAGATCACGGACAATTGACTCATCCTGCCCGATACCCAGGTCTTTCCAACATAAAGCCATACCAGTGCAAAGGAGTTTAAGGGCAGATTAAATGCAATAATAAATGGTGAAAGTGCCTTTAAGACTGTAACGTGCTATAAAGTACTACTGACACGTGAAATCACTACATCAAGCCTACCAGAGGGTGAGATTTACACAGTCTCAAGTAAATACTTATCAAGCATCTTATACATCCAACAAACAGGGTTTCTCAAATATGAACAAGAAGCGGTTTAGTCCCTTACAAAGCGTATTATGTAGATTAAACCCATACATCTGTTACAAGAAAGACTGGGATCCATCCGACATCCTATCCCATCAGTGGGTACTGGACAGACAGGAAAACATTGTTCAATTAAAACTTAAGTATAAAAATTTGAAATTTGATATGTGCCTCTCTGTAAGATGTTATAATACCCGTGATAAGGTTAGCAATCTTTTTTTTTTGCCCCCCCCCCCCCCCCCGCGTAGGGAAACACTCCTCTGTAAAATCCTGAAATTTTCTTCTAGGTCCCCAAAAGGGGTCTTTCTTGCTTCAAATGCCCTACTGAGTGAGTCAGCATTTTACTGTGCTCAGACGTTTGCAAACGTCTCACCGTATTCTTGCAGGCTGTGCTCTCGCTGTGTCAATCATGGCAAAGCAGGTTTCCAAAGTGAAGAGCTCACCTTCCATTTCAACAGCGTAATATGTCTTAAATGTCTCTACTTAATCACCAGATATCGGAGGAAGAAAAAGAGAGGGGTGAGAACATTTTGACCCTTATAGTGAGCCTGGCAGAAGAAAGCAGCGCTCTTTATCATTTGCCTTCAAGCATGGTCCAAGTTGTACAAGTAATAACAACTCACGTTTGTCAGTTTTCCCCAAGGTCCCCTAAAACTCACCATCCTCATTTCAAACTGACCGGGCTTGGGTCATTTTCAGACGTCTGTGTTTCCCAGTATTGACTGCGATGGCCATCGGCACACCTGTCATTCATTTATTATTAGAATGTCTCCTTTGCTAGTACTTTTTTGAGAAGTCTGCCTCTTTGCAGTATGGTCCTCAGCATGGCTGTGATATCTTGATCGCTCCATGGCCTTTCACTTCGTAGGTGTTCAGTCCATGTTTGCCAAATAAATAACTGGAGGAAGGGAAGAATAAAGGAAGAGGAAAGTATCTGAGAAGTAAAATGGAATGAATTTGTGGAAACCCCCTTTGCTTTCCCACCCAGATGTATAACAGTTATTCATTGACTTAATCCCAGCTGATTTCAGAGCTTATCCTGATGGAGGAGAAATGCAATTTGATCAATCCTTAGCGAGAGGAATTCAAAAAAAATTTTTTTAAACTCTTCTTGTCCTACTTAACCTTGGATATGAAGATCATGCTTCTTCGTAAAGGGTTTGCAGTAAAAGTTATAGCTCTTTTCAACGGGTGAGGGAAAAAAATTCCAATGGAATTTCTCTCACAGGCGGAGGTATGATGAAGTATCCCTTCTGGGCATCGTTTCTTTTTTTTCTGGAACAAACTGAAATGTATGATTCTCCCTCGAAGGGACTTTGGAAAAATATAAAGCTAAGATTCTGCACTTCCCGCTATTCACAATTAAATGAGGAAACTCAGCCCAGTCAACTACATTGGGGTCAATTGAAATCATTGACATTAATTTTGCTAGTCTCTGGCACAAGATAATGAATCTCAATGCACGTCATTATAAAGGCAGCGGGATCCGGTCTCCTGTTCACAGAAAACCCAGGAACTACAAACCATAAGCTACATGTGGGTATTGTGAGCAGACAAATCAGGAATCTAATTTCACATCTGAGCTTATTAACCAGCTTCTTTTTCATTCTTGGAAGGTGTGGGGAGACTGCAAGACAAAAGGTTGCTTCCTGCTGATGAATTGGCTTTGGAAGAGTTTTACCAGCTAGGTGGTCACTGTCTGGTTTTGGTCTATTTTTAACTGAAGTCGAGTTGATCTACAACATTATATAAGTTACAGGTGTACAATATAGTGATTCACAGTTTTTAAAAGTTATACTCCATTTATAGTTATTATAAAATACTTTCTCTAGTCCCTGTTCTGTACAATATATCCTGTGGCTTATTTATTTCATACACATTAGTTTATACCTCTTAATCCCCTCCCCCTATCTTGCCTCTCCTGCCACCCGCAACTTACAAGAAGCCACTAGTTTGTTCTCTGTGTCTATGAGTCCGCTGCTTTTTTCTTATATTCGCTAGTTTGTTGTATCTTTTAGATTCCCCATATAAGTGATATCATATGATATTTGTGTTTCTCTGTCTGATTTAGTATGATAATCTCTAGTTGCATCCATGTTGCTGCACATGGCATGAATGCATTCTTTTTGATGGCTGAGTAATATTCCATTGTACAGATGTATGACATCTTCTTTATCCATTCCTCTGTCAGTGGATACTTGTGTTGTTTCCACATCTTGGCTATTGTATATAGTGCTGCTGTGAGCATTCGGGTGCATGTATCTTTTCTAATTAGAATTTTCATCTTTTCTGTATATATGTCCAGGAGTGGGATTGCTGGGTCATATGGTAGCTCTATTTTTAGTTTATTAATGAACCTCCATACTGTTTTCCACAGTGGCTGCATCAATTTACATTCCCACCAACTGCGTAGGAAGGTTCCCTTTTCTCCACATCCTCACCAAAATTTGTTATTTGTGTTCTTTTTGATGATGGCCCATTCTGACAGGTGTGAGGTGATATCTTATTGTAGTTTTGATTTGCATTTCCAGTGATGATTAGCAGATGCTGAGCATCTTTTCCTGTGTCTGTTGGCCATCTGTATGTCTTCTTTGGGAAAATGTCTGTTCAGGTCCTCTGCCCGTTTTTTAATCAGGTCATTTGGTTGTTTATCCGTTCATCCTTTGATGGGCTTTGGGTTTTTTTTTTTTTTTTTTTTTTTTTTTGCGGTACACGGGCCTCTCACTGTTGTGGCCTCTCCCGTTGCGGAGCACAGGCTCCGGACGCGCAGGCTCAGCGGCCATGGCTCACGGGCCCAGCCACTCCACGGCATGTGGGATCCTCCTGGACCGGGGCACGAACCCGGGTCCCCTGCGTCGGCAGGCGGACTCTCAACCACTGCACCACCAGGGAAGCCCCCCATGCCACATCTTAATGTCAGCGGCCTGGTGCCAATGTTTATGCTTCTTAAATAAGTGGATTATGGGTCTTGCCATTGAGTTTAATTTTGCTCATCTTCATCTTGTGTTCCATTTACCAGGGTCTTTCTGAGACTTTATTCTCTTCCAAAGCACAAACTCTCCCCCACGTGCTGGATAGATATTCTTGTAGTTCATCCATACGCGTCATTGGGGTAAATTATTGAATAGAGCAAAGTTGTAGAGCACATTGTCAAAAACCTTTCGCATTTTCTACAACTCTTTGGCAAATTAGCACTCCTTTGGACCATCTGTTTATCCAGCTACAACTCATAGATACTGTCACATGAGATTTTCAGATCCTGGGCTAGAATTACGGTTCACTCTGTGGCTGATATTATCAGGAGTTGGAGGTCTGGTGGCTTGATCGCAAAGGATGGGGCGGTGTGCTTTATTCCTGGTGAGTTCATGATGGTGCCAGGGATGACCATGTGCCTTCCACAGTGCACACAAACCATCTATAGAAATACTCTTTCAAGAATCTTGTGGCAGGGCGACTGAGCCCGTGTGCCACAACTACTGAGTCTGCGCTCTAGAGCCTGCGAGCCACAAATACTGAGCCGATGCGCAGCAACTACTGAAGCCCGCGCGCTTTAGGGCCCGCATACTGCAACTACTGAGCCCATGAGCCACAATTACTGAGCCTGCACTCTAGAGCCCGTGACCCACAACTACTGAGCCTGCAAGCCACAACTACTGAAGCCCGCTCACCTAGAGCCCGTGCTCCACAACAAGAGAAGCCACTGCAATGAGAAGCCCATGCACTGCAACGAAGAGTAGCCCCCGCTCACCGCAACTAGAGAAAGCCCGCGCACAGAAACGAAGACCCAACGCAGCCAAAAATAAATAAACTTAAAAAAATAAATAAATCAAAAAAAGAAATACTGATATCCTAGTGATGAATGTGCCTTGCTTTGGACCAATTCCCACATTGCAGATTTTTATTTAGCAACATGTCTCTTCTATTCAAAGTGCTGATTTATGACAAATCTGAATAAATAATTAAATAGACAATACATGTAAGGATGAAATTAGGGCTGCAAAGGAAGGGGAAGTTTGGAAAAGAATGACCACGTCTTTGAGATGTTGTAGGAATACTTGGCAATGTTGGAATCCCTGAGCTCACTGGCAAAACCATTCACCGAACCACTAATTAAAGCCAGGACGATCGAGTTCACATTTCCAGGAGTCAGTGTTCTTCACAGTGGAAGTCTTCCAGTGACTTTAAACAGGCATTGACTTATTCACATGTGGCCATTAATTTGTAGCATTGGTGAGAGCTTTGGAAATGGATGTGGACATGTCAAAACTCGAAGTGACCCAGACAGGGGATACACCGTCCAGGCCACAAGGCTATCCCCATAAAAAGCACAAGCTAGCCATGGATACCCCTGTTCACAACAATTAATACATATAAAATTGTATATCATCATCTGTCATAATATATATGTCACCTTCACCCCTGAGGATACCAGATGGCTGAAGTTCAGCTTTCATCTTTTTCATTTCATTTTCAGACCTTAGTCCCCATGTCTGGCATAATTTAGCCCCCCTCAGGACCCCAGCTCGAGTTCTTATCCTACTACATAAGACTCAGGACTGGAGTGGTATTGAACGATAGTATTTCAGGAAACTACTCCCATAGATAGGCAAATTCAACTATACATCAATAGAAGGGGAAAAAATAGCAAAGCTAATGTCACTAAGAGTCTTTAGATATTAATAATCATATTTATTTCAACTATGGTATATGGGAAATATATGTAATCCAGCTAATGGGCATCAAAAATGTTCGTGAAGATGTGTAATGATTCTTACAGGTGCACTGTCAAATAAAACTGATGGAGATTACGGGCTTGTAGATTTCTTTTAACATGGATGTGAGGACACAAGCCATTGTATTTTCCAGTGCGATTTGCCCATCAAGATTCTACTTCTCTTTAACTTAAAATAAGACGCTACACTCCATTCAGGGGAAAAATCAATGAAGAAACCTTCAGCAATTTGAAAAGATCAAGGATGTATCAAAAGTACAAAAGAGACTGCATTTTAAAAAATAATGGGCTTGTGAATCCATCAAGGAGGTTTGACTAGGAAGAATTAACAATTTTAGGGATAAACAATTTTTGGTTTGTACCAATAAGAATTGGAATACAGGACAAGAGATGTAGGAATACAGGATAAGAAATGTTACTACCATAGAGGAGATTTAGAATAAACATATTACTAATTAAAATAGAACACTCATTCATTGTAACAAATATTAATCACCTGCTAGTTGCCATAAAATGGCAATAAGAAAGGATATATAAATATAAATCTCATGCATTCTTAAGGAAATAATAACAAAGTGAGAAAATTAGCTGCAGCAGTCGAGGGAATTTTAAAGGCTATCACAGTTTGTTTTGCTTTATTAATAGGGTTGTTACAGAGAAATATAACCTTCATCAATCAGCCAGTCAGTCAAATGATGTGGCCTGATCTTCTGTTACACTACATAATACTCAGACAGTGTTTAATAAATACTGCATTTCATCACAAATATCGCCCAGAGTTGGTGAGTCAATAGAAAAGTGATTCGTGAACTGAATAATGCAGATTTTGTTTGATTTTTAGGCAGAGTCCGTACAAATGTAAGGGATGGGGGGGGTTGTGAACAAAGGTCAGGTGTGTGGACTTTTATATCCCAGTGTGTTGAAGTTTTGTTGGACTTGCAATACTGGTGAAAAGCCAAATGATACAGGGTGATGGCCAGACATTGGGATGCCAGGAATGGAAGGCATGGAGGTGATACAACTTTTCTAATGGCAGTCCAGGGTATGACCATGGCAGAGAGTCAATGAAAGCAAGGTCCTTGAGGCTAAGGGGAAAAACTCATGGGTATCAGCAAAAATAAAGGCAGAGGCCATGTTGGATGTCATGACAGCAAGCCAGAAGTTAACACAGTCAAGGAATTTGGGACAGAGACCTGGGTGTTGGTAGATGATTGTGCAAGGATGATGGTGAGCCTGGTCTGCAGGTAGATGATTGTACAAGGATGATTCTGAGACCTGGTCTGCAGGTTGATGATTTATTAAGGGTGATTCTGAGACCTGGTCTGCAGGTAGATGATTTATTAAGGATGATTCTGAGACCTGGTCTGCAGGTAGATGATTTATTAAGGGTGATTCTGAGACCTGGTCTGCAGGTAGATGATTTATTAAGGATGATTCTGAGACCTGGTCTGCAGGTAGATGATTTATTAAGGATGATTCTGAGACCTGGTCTGCAGGTAGATGATTCTACAAGGATGATGGTGAGCCTGGTCTGCAGGTAGATGATTTATTAAGGATGATTCTGAGACCTGGTCTGCAGGTAGATGATTGTACAAGGATGATTCTGAGACCTGGTCTGTATGTAGATGATTGTACAAGGATGATTCTGAAACCTGGTCTGCAGGTAGATGATTCTACAAGGATGATGGTGAACAATTCAGGTTGTTGTGTTTAACGTTCAAAATTGGGTGTTTTTAGGTGGAGAAATGAAGAATAGTCAGGTAGCATCTCACGGGAACAAAGAGGACACATCCCCTCCTCATGGCTGGATAGAATGAGGGATGAGAAGAAAAATAAATACATGTCTTTCTAAGCCGCACCAAAGCATCCACAGACGCACAGCAGGCGTTTGTAGGAAACTGGTCCTTTCTGCTCTGGATGGAGCCTGGGTGGCAGAAGGGACATGGTTATAGTAGGAACAGGATGGCACTGACATTTATTGGCCTTCGTAGTTCTGGAAATGTCACAAAAATAGAATTTATATATTTAGGAATAACAGGTATCAGGCATTGGTCATTTACGGGCTGTGTGTTTGAACACTGGCATTACCATCAAGAAAAGAAATTTGAACTCTGTTTTTTTCTTGACATTTTACAAGCCTCATGGAAATAAAAGCTTTCAAACGTAGATGATAGATAGCCTACCTATGTAGACATCCTACATATATATATATATATATGTATAGCTACATAGATATCCATAATAGATATATAATGTATATCTATATATGTGTGTGTATAAAATATATGTATCTCTTTATATATATATAACTTATGTAGAGTACAGAGGGAACCAGATCCATGAGTTCTGTACATGTGGTGGTCACGACCATGATAGGAAAAATACATCTTTATTGTATAAAGCCAGTTAGAATTCAGGGTATATATCCACGTGCAGCTGCTGTTTATTCCAGCCAATACAGTGCTTTTCTGTGTTCGAAAAATGTACTAATCTAGTAATGTTCTGGGTCCTTTTGTATTTATTTCATTAATTTTAAGTAAATTCTCAGAAGTTAAGGTACAATCAGATTGAATGTTATAAATCCATTCTAAAACAAAGGGTCATTGTTTTTCTCTGAATTATTTTGTAGTAGCCATATGGCTTCTTAGCATCCACAAATCAATATCATTCTTAAAACATCAACAGTGTTTGCAATATTTGTCATTGCCATAGTTGATTTCACCACCCTAAATAAGTTACATCGCAATTGTGGTAGAAGAAAACAAGGTTTGTAAAGTACATCTGGGGATTCTTTGCTAAGTCTTGAACAATGGATTAAAGACAAAAAATAATGAAATATATAAGCCCAGTTTTAGAATCTCCAATATACATGTCAGCAAATTCATTTAACAAGTTTATTTTCTTTAGCGCTATATAATCTTCTGATCATATACTGACTTCTGACTTGAAAGCCAATCCTTGGGCAAGGAAATGGATCAAGTGAATATGTTACTTAACTAAACATCCACTGATGAGATGAATAACAAAAACCAATTTAAAATGGAAAGTTCACACATATTCAAATGCCCAGAAAATTTTAAAAAAAGGAATTATGCATTTAAAGGTATTTTACGGGATAATTATTTTCTAAAGCTTTATTTCTCTCCTGCCCTATTTTAATGAAGAAATAAGTTCTGTCCTTGAAACTTGGTGTCTCATGAATATTCTTCAACTCTTAACTACTGAGAACTCCTTAAATTGAGAATTCTATGAACTATGGTTGAAATCACATATTCAAACAGACCAACCACTAATTCTTTTAATTGTTTATATTGACCTTGCTTTTCCAAGAAACATATGCTTCCGTAGTATGCACACAGTAATCTCTCCTTAACTATAGAAGACTCAGATTTCATTTGTTCAATAAGCATGATAAACAGAATATAATTTGCCTTACAAAAAGGGAAGCTTCATTATGGTTCCTTTTGGTAGTGTTAGAAAACCTCACCTTGCATTCTATCTGAGGGCAAAGATCAACATGCAAGTTGTTGTACTTGAGAATGTAATTATTGACTTGGATATTTTTGGCCACTTCTGAAAACAGGTAACAGCATGGGCAGTCTTCAGTAGAATCAACAAAAATTTATGGTGTAGTAAACTTGGACTTGACATTTTTTCAGTGTATCTAATTAGACAATCATGTATCTTTCAACACTCTGACAATAGATTAGCATTCCATGAAGATGTGAGGCTAGAACACAAGGAAAGTTTCTAATCAGTGAATCATTTTGAAGAAGAGTGAACCCTGCCTTCTGCAAAAGCATACTCTAAAAAAAATTTTTCTTCTTCAGTTTAAATTATCTTACAGAGCAAGCTGACACCTTAAAAAAATAACCTTATGAACAAATTATGTACCTACTTACTGATTTACAACAGTCAGTGAGAGTGTTTTTCACTATTGTGATGAGTGAAAAGAATCAGAGCATCATGTAGAAAAAATGGAGAAAAAGAAATCAGTGTATAGAAAACTAGTCATCCATTCTGCAAAATTACTTATTATACACTGCAACGGGATGAAACAGAAAGGAACCCCAAAGGCGATTATTGAGTTTGTGGCCTTTTGACACACATGCCGTGATCTTAAACAAGATAAATTTGAGAAACCTCTGTCTTGAAAATATATATTCAATATACTTTGAATTTTTGCAGATGGTAAGGTGGTCAGTTAGATATGCCATTAATTGAAGATGTGTGTTTGCAGTAGTAGCCTGTGAAATATGACTTAAATATTCCAAGGAATTCTACAGTGCTGGGAGAAATTAAACATTGGTGTACAGTTATTCTTAGATTAAGTATTTGACCATGTGCATTTACTATAAATAACATAGAACACATCAGGTATCTATACTCTAATTTTTTAAAATTAAAAGGGTTAGACCCGCAAAGCCATAATCTTAACTTATTACTGTTTACTAACAATTGTAATCAAGTGTTAAACCTTCAAAGTTCGAGAAATCAATAATTCATGATATGTTTTGCCCATTTGGAAAACAGTTGGACTGTATCAAATTGAAACATATACTAATCACATGATCCTGTAATTCCACTCACAGGTATCTATCAGAGACATGAAAACGTGTCCACACAAAGACTCGAACATGAATTCATAGTATCTTTATTTAAAACAGAAAAGAAAAACTGGAAACACCATATATTCATCAAATTCTGAATGGATCAACTTCTGTTCACCCATTCGTACAGAGAATAGTATTCATCAGTCAAAAGGAACAAAGCATTAATACATGCAACAACATAGATGAATTTCGAAAAACTCTATGCTAAGTCAGGGAATCCAGACCCCAAGAGCCATTTATATGAAATTCTAGAAAAGACAAAGCCGGGGGCACAGTGAATGAATCCATGCTTGCCTGGGGCTGGAAGTAAGAAAGTCAGGCCGCAAAGGGGTTGGAGAAGCTTGTGAGGATGTTCCCAGGGGTTTATATCTTGATCGTGGCAGTGATTACACAAAATAATTCAATCAACAAAACTCAGGAACTTTACACTTCAAAAAGATGGGTGTCGGGCTTCCCCTGGTGGCGCAGTGGTTGAGACTCCGCCTGCCGATGCAGGGGACATGGGTTCGTGCCCTGGTCTGGGAAGATCCCACATGCCGCGGAGCAACTAGGCCCATGAGCCATGGCCGCTGAGCCTGCGCGTCCGGAGCCTGTGCTCAGCAACAGGAGAGGCCACAACAGTGAGAGGCCCGCGTAATGCAAAAAAAAAAAAAAAAGATGGGTGTTACTGTATGTAAATTTTACCTCAGTAGCACTGGAAAATACATTACGTTTTACACTAAACCTTCATGGTTAACTTTGTGTATTCTATCTCTCTCTCTCTACCTATCTAATCATCTATCGTTTATCTATCATCTGTCTCTGTATCTATCAATATTATCTAGCTAGCTAGCGATCTGTCATCTATCTCTCTGTAACTACATATCTATGTCTGTCTATCTACTATCTTACCTATCTATCTATCTATCTGTCACTGTTCAGTTGAGTGTCATGATACATAAAAGGATTCTGCTTTACCCTCATACCAAAGAGATTCAGGCAGTTTTCAGGCAAGAGCCTGGGCAGTCTTGACTCCGACCTTTATCTATTTAAAACTTCCCAGAACAAATATACTAAGTCACCTCCTTGGCTTGTCCAGTTAGTTGCTTGCGTGTTCTCTGAAACGTCTCTTCATATAGTAGAGTTCAAGGAAGGATTGAGGCTCCTGACATACACGCTTGGAGTATTCATGACGACCAGTTTTCCAGAGAGGACATATCTCCTTCACCTCGTGATTCTTGACCAGATACGAGCCTTGCCGCTGAGCTCTGCAATGCACATATTTATCCAATGTACCTTATTTCTCTTTTATACATGAAGAAAGATGCTCGAGGAACCTGAGGTACATGCCTACCATGACTTAGCTAGCGATAGTCAGGACCCCGTTGAATTAAACCACTGTGCCTTCCCCGGCACGATAAGCTGAGATGTAAAATTGCATGCGTGACATAACCCACAGATGCGGCAAAATGCATTCCAGACTTCACATATCTGCCTACTGCTAGCCAACATTTTATTCAGTCAGAGACCATGGTTGATATTTATTTGCAGTCTCTCCTCTTCAAAAATGCACTGTTTCCATCTAGAGTATGAAAAAAAATGCTATTAAAAATGGATGCTATCTTAGACTAAAATTTTATTCCACACTCAAGGTCTGCTGGTCTCACCATAACTGTCTAGGTGTATGGGGTTGTTTTTATTTATTTATTTTTTTGTAATGCAAAGGTTTTACTGATGGCTTCTGAAGCTTGCTGGTATGAAACTGCATTTCTACAGAAAATCAGGGATAAAATCCATTTTCTCTAAATTTTTATCACCACCCAAATTCTATCCAGGGGTTCTGAACTAAACTGTACAGGTAGGACATAAACCTGAGATATGATTTGTATAGGGATATATTAGATACATTTCAATAAAGAGAATCACTGTTTAATTATTCCACATTGATCTGTGTCTTCCCACAAACAGGGTTTAAACGGGCCAGCAGATTTAATCAAATATTGATCAAAACTTGAATTGATTCTCTTAATTAAGGCAAAGGCTTTTTGTACATTCTAATAGACCTTGAGATCATTCCTCAAAATCTTTCAAGCACCCATCTTTTCATTTTAACCTGAAATTTAACTATGGGTATTTAGTAGGAAGGGATTATGTCGTGTTAATAGGCAAATAATTCAACGGGCAGATTTTTAAAATTAATATTTCTATTCATTAATTCATAACATCACTATTTTAAAAATAAATTTATTTATTTTTGGTGCGTTGAGCCTTCCTTGCTGCATGCGGGCTTTTCTGTAGCTGCGGCGACCAGGGGCTACTTCTGTTGCGGTGCGCGGGCTTCTCTTTGTGGTGGCTTTTCGTTGCAGAGCACGGGCTCTGGGTGGACAGGCTCAGTAGTTGTGGCACGTGAGCTTCGGTAGTTGTGGCTCACAAGCTCTAGAGCGCAGGCTCAGTAGTTGTGGCGCATGGGCTTAGTTGCTCCGCGGCATGTGGGATTTTCCCGGACCAGGGCTCGAACTTGTGTCCCCTGCATTGGCAGGTGGATTCTTAACCACTGTGCCACCAGGGAAGTCCTATAATATCACTGTTTAATTTATTGTCAGTAGCTTAATTCATGGTTCAGCTTCAGGTTCTCCAGGAGTGAATTCTGGGCAGAGTAGAAATGCTTGATGGAACCCAAAAGAAGCAGAAGTATCCTCAAAACATAAGACTGGTTACGACTCTTCACCTAAGTATGTGTTTGAGGCATTTCTTGGAGACGTGGCAAGGTATTACTGCACATCCTTGGGGAAAGTGATGTATTTGTCAGGTAGGCAAGGGGGATGTTACCGTAACCAACAACCTCCCATCACCGAAGCCTAAATCAACCCAGACATATCTCATTTGTCCACCCTCCATTATGGGTTGACAGCTGGCAAAGACACCGTTTGTCTTGGTCACTTGAGGAATTCAGGGATACAGTGATATAGCTGTAAACTCCCATAAGGTAGGTGCTGTCCGTTTTCCAAATGATTTTTCAAAAGACTAATGGTTGTAAACATGGAAGGCATTTTTTTCAGTAGCTGCTCAGATAGAAGTCTGGAGAAGCAAGGGTATGTAAGGAAAAGAACAAAAATTGACCTGTCTTTCAAGAAACAGAAAGGATGAGAGGAATTCTTTAGGGCTCCTGGTGTGTGTACAGAGGTGGGGTTTGGGAGAACTGAGGAACCTTGAATAGATTTCATGTCCAAGTCACCGGTTTAATGGGAATTACAGTCTATTCGATTCCATATCTTCTTCCTTTTCCCTTCTTAACAATATTCTTAATTTTAACACAACAGGATTGAGGTTATTAGCAGATATGGGCAGTTTTTTTTATATTAAGTATCACTTTTTAAGTATTTTTGGTGTATAATGGTAAGCGAAGATTGGTGCAGAAACAACATCAACTTTATTTTTTCACTTTGTTATTTTCTGTATTGGTTGTGGTACGTTCATTAGTTTTGTTAGAATTAGTTAACAAGAGACAGATGGGGCTTTTTTCTTCCTATATTGGAAATTTCACTCATCGGTTGGATGAAGCTATTGCTAATTGCATGGCAGTGGTACCGTAGTTGCCTAAGGTATGTGGAATTTATATTATTGTGATGTTTTTTTTGTGTGTGTGTGTACATACTCAAGGCATTTACTGGAGCCACAGTGAGTGCTTGGAACGACTCCTGTTGAAATTTACAGGACTACATTTCATAACAGAAGGATCAAGCCTTTATTTTCAGTGTTTCTTAAAGATTCCTTTTGTATTCATTTATAAGAGGTAGCCATCCAAATAAAATTTATTCCCAAGCATAAGTAGAGAAAAAAAATTCAAATGAATAGGACGAAAATCTTGGAAATACAAGGGAAAGGATACATTTGTCTAAATAGGTCCGTGGAATATAGTTTACTCAGTAATTATGTCTGTTACAGCAGTTAATGTTTTTTTTTATTTACTATATTTCTTCCTCTTATACCTGAAGCTCAAAGTCTGGCAAAGGGAAAGTTAACTTCTGGTCCATAAATTATATGAACAGGAGTGATGAAAACGGATCATAAGTGACGAGGTTTTCCTTCTTTTCCTGGGAGTCCTACAAGTGATCCTTATCTGTGTCATGCAGAGCTTCAGAGCTGGAGATTTGGTGTGTTGTGGTTGATCACGTGGGTAGAACATTCAGTAGCATCTAAAGAAGGTCAAAGTGTGTGAAGCTCTGCAACAGTGACGTTCTTTGAAGGTGGCTCCAGTCTGAGATGGAGATGCAGAGATAGAAAGAGACAGAGAGACTTGGATATAGGGAAGTATGTAGACAAGTCTAAGTGTCCATATTGATGTGTGTCTACATCTGTGTCTATACGTATATCATCTACATCCAGGTATCTGTATCTATATTATACCATCCACATCTACACCTATATCTGCCTCCATATAATTTATCTGTGTCATCTGCATCTACTTATGTGTCATCATCTATACCTGCATCTACATCCATGTATCTGTATCTGTCTTATGTCTATCTATATCATCTACATCTACTTGCAGTTATCTGTATCTATATAGATCTATCTATATCATCTACATCTGTATTTACATATTTTATCGGTATCTATGTCTATATTAGCGACATCTACTTCTACATCTATGTCATCATCTAAATCTGCATCTATCTATATGTATCTATGTTTATATCTATGTATCTATCATCTATCTATTATCGGTCATCTATCTATCAATCTATCGTCTCTACCATCTATCTTTTCATCTGTCACCTATCTATATTATCTATCTGTATCTATCATCTATCTATCCATCATCTATCTATGTATCTATCATCTGTCTATCCATCCACCCATCACCTCTTTCTATCCATCTATCTATCTGTCTATCTATCTATCTCATCAGCATCTGCATCCCTACATCCGCATCTATATCATCTACATCTACCTGTGCATCTGTGTCATCGTCTACATCTGTACTTGCATCCATATATCCCTGTGTCCATCATCTTCATCTACATCTATATCTGTGCCATGTACCATCCATGGATGAACACTGGATGTGCTAAGGCTCTCTAGTGAGATGCTATTGCCGCCACAGGTGCAGGCTTCTAATTCTTTCCTTATGGGGTTTATTTTTGTTTTTTCCCCACTTTGAGTCTTTCATAACAATACTTCAGGTAGTGTCAACAATGAAGATATTTCCTCTAACAAGGAATTAACTAGGACCATTCATTAATAATGGACATTGTTAATAAGTGTGTTGGGAGCAGTGCTCTTCAAACGTTGCTGTGTGTGAATGCACGTCTGTGCATGATGCATGTGTGCGTGCACTTGTTCATCATACGCTGGGGCCACAAAGAATACCTAACCTTACGGCTCCTGCCTTTTACAAGATGACAAAGCATAACAGAATGGTTAGCAATGCATTTAAGATGTTCATTTGGACCTCTTGTTACAATACAGCTTCTGCTTCCGCATGTCTTGGTGGGACTGTGGTCCTCGTCATCTCCCAAGGCTTCCGAAGCTGTGTGGCAAGGGGAAGCATGGCCCAGCGAATACAGCCCATAGACCAACTCTGCTTCACCCGATGTCTTTGTAAATAAAGTTTTACTGACACACGGTCACAGCATTCATTTACATTTGGTCCATGGGTGCTTTCTCGCTACAGTAGCAGGGTTCCGTATTTGCAACAGAGACCGTGTGGTCTGTGAAGTCAAAATATTTGTTCTCTAGTGTTCACAGAAAAGTTTTCACGACCCCTGGATTAGAAGATTAATTTCTTTATTAAAGCAAGGGACGAACTTCCTTAGAGTGCCTTCCACATCCTTTACACGTTCTCTTTTATTTTGCGAGGGCACAGAATGGAAATGGAATGTTGCAAAGAGGAAATTGTTTTAGCCGACAGATCAGTGTGGGTATATGTGCATGTAGTCTCTTGCACGCACACACACACACACACACACACACACCCGTCTTTCTCTCACATCTTGGAGGAAGAATTCTATTTCCATTCTATCTCATTTTGTCTCTGTGCGTTTATAAGACCAGGGCATTTTAGAGTATTGAACGGCTGTTCTAATAATAGAAATTTTGTGATTCTATATCTTTTGTCCCTGTATTGCATACATAGTTGATATTCTTCATGCAGTTATTCTAGTATCCATAGTGTGGCTGTTTAGTTTTTCTTGACTTATTGTGACAAATGATTTTTGGTTGAAAACTCTTACTTGGTGGATCTTAATTTTTGGAATTACTGGAGACCTAAATCGGAGAGGTATTCCTACAGCAGCAAATGTGTGATTGCTTGAGGCTAAAACAAGGGCTGCCACACACCAGTTTTTTTCTCCTGTCTCCTTTGGGTGTTCCATTTCTGTTTCATGCGGCAATCCTTTGATAAGTTCTGCCATCTTGCGCTGGTTCATGGTATAGGCTCTGAATCACACCTCTCTTAGGGGCATTTCAACTCTTAACAACCTTGCATTTTATCTTTAGTAAGTCTTGCTGATCCCCGTTCACCAAGGTTTTTCTTTGTTCTTTAGTTTTACCACTGCATTAAATCTAATCTGTCTTTTTTTTTTTTTGGTAACTGTTCTTGTTTCATGATCACCTACTCTTGTTTATCACTTTGACTCTATTAAACAAACTTAAATATAATTTTGTTCCCTTGATTAACTCTTCACTTGGATGGGGTTCTTGGCTTTTTCAAATGGATTGTTTCTTTTATGTGTTTTATTCTCAAATGCTTACTGATCCTTACATCCACATTCATCAGTTTGATTTCTACCTCTTGAATGCCTGCTTAATCAGATTAGTTGATGCTTGAGTATCCATTCGTCGGATAGAGCCTTTGTTTAGTCTGCTGGCTAGGAGTGTGCATTTAGCTCTTGATAGGTTAAATACTGTTTTCCACGTCAGTGGGGATGGATGTTACCCTCCAGAGTCTTCATTTCTCTTAGTAGCTGCGAAGTCTTCAAGTCAGTTTTCCATGCTTGCTGTTCTCACCTGGAGACAACCACTTCCAACACTGCTGACCCATCTCACTCATCCATGGGAATGAATTTGATTGGGGATCTACGGCCCCAGATTTTCCTCGTAATAGTCCGAGCCCCCACACCCAGCATCTTATTTTCTCCGTTAGAATTGCTTTGTGCTCTGGGACTTCCCGGGTGGCGCAGTGGTGAAGAATCTGCCTGCCAATGCAGGGGACACGGGTTCGAGCCCTGGTCTGGGAAGATCCCACATGCTGCAGAGCAACTAAGCCCATGCGCCACAGCTACTGAGCCTGCACTCTAGAGCTTGTGAGCCACAACTGCTGAGCCCGCATGCCACAACTACTGAAGCCCACGTGCCTAGAACCCGTGCTTTGCAACAAAAGAAGCCACCGCAACCAAGAGTAGCCCCCATTCGCTGCAACTAGAGATAGCCCGCGCGCAGCAGCGAAGACCCAACACAGCAAAAAAAAAAAAAAAAAGAATTGTCTTGTGCTCTATTCCCAATGGCTGGTCCTTTACCCTTCACCTTCAGAAGTCTCTGCACTGGGTGCCTCTTCTGATGTCTGCCTTCAGTTGCTTCCTGTCTGGTGTTAGTGTTTACCCTTGTGTCTGGTCTCCTGAGAAATCCCCATACTGACTGCAGGTAGTACCATACGCACACATGCATGTATATATTTGTTTGTTTTAGATCATTTCTACATCTTTACTGCAGGTAGATATAAAATTTACCACGTGCTGAGTTTCCCATTAGGGCATCTGGGTGGAACAGTTCTTTATTCCTGATCTTCCTCCTGAAATTAAGAACAAATGCATTCCTGCTTGGACAGAATCAACAGTATTTAAATATAGTTATCAGGTTTGCCTCTAATCCTAGTCATATCTTCTAGGTGGAAAATCCTTTGGGATTGTTTTACATGGATGGCTCAATAATGGTGACTACTGCAACAAAATAGCTTAAAGAAATCTTTCCACCCCTGTTAACTGAAACACTACCATACGGCATTGTCTCCCCCGAAATCTCTAGGTGCCCCGTGAAGGTTAAATCTTATGAGCGTTATGCGCTTCTCAGCACATCCAAATTAATGGGGCATTCGGAGTTTTCTGCCTGACTCATCCGTGTGCATTTATTTATTGGACCACAACAACTGCTGTTGATTTGGTGTGAAGGCGTAAGTCTTTACTGAAACAGGAGGGCAGGTCACCAATGTAAACACAAACCATGGGCAGATTTTATGAGGGGGAAAACAGTCTATTCCAGGCAGGTATCTTCACAGATTTAAACCAAGAGTTTCTGTCCACAGGGACTACAGTGAAATCTTTTTTTCCGAATGTTTTCTCCAAGGTTGGAGCAGTGTCCTTGTTTATATCACCCCACTCAGGTGGGATGTATTTCTCCTCCTCCTGTTTTGTTGTATATGTTTCTCCTTACCGTTCTTGTTCTTGTTTCTTTGCCTTCTTAGAGGTTGTTCTATAAATAGGCTCTTTTACAAATATTCACATCATTTAATTCATATTCTCCTTTGTAATAAAATCACTTGGGGGTCTCTATGGATTCATGCTTAATGGAGACCCAAGAGGTGGTACCCACAGCCGTGGATGTGTCTTCAGAAGGTTTGAGCTGGAGACCTTTAGGAGGACACGTGCCTTTTTTTTTTTTTTTTTTTTTTTTTTTTTTTTTTGCGGTAGGCGGGCCTCTCACTGTTGTGGCCTCTCCCCCTGCGGAGCACAGGCTCCGGACGCGCAGGCTCAGCAGCCATGGCTCACGGGCCCAGCCGCTCCGCGGCATGTGGGATCTTCCCAGACCGGGGCACGAACCCATGTCCCCTGCACCGGCAGGCGGACTCTCAACCACTGCGCCACCAGGGAAGCCCGGACACGTGCCTTTTATGTCTACTTCTCAGTTCTGTAGTGAGGAAATCTGAGAGGTTGCCTCCTTAGATTCTGCATGAATATAAAAGTGTTATACAAAGTCAGGGACCTCTTTTTTTCTTTTAATTTTATTAAAAAAAATTTTTTTAGGGACCTCTTTTTAAAAGAAGTACTTCGTAATTGAATGGAGCAGCTAGGTCCTTGAGGCTTCTTGACAGATGGTAAAATTACCCAGAAAATCTAGTCTCTCAGTGTTGTATCCCGGATAGCCCACAGACTTAAATTGTATGATAAAAAGACCATTTTAAATGAATAGCACATTTTGCTCGAAATATTAATGTCATCCAGAATGGAACAAGCTTTGTCCCAGCAGTCTCTTCAGATATGTTTTTTCTTGTCTTCCATGGGTGACTTGAGACTTAACACTCTTAGAACTGACTGCCTCGAATTTCTGTAATGAATTTGTTCTCCCAATGAAATTTTTTCTTTTTTTTACTTGGGGAGGGTGAAGTAGAAAACAGACATATATATACACACTGCTTCAGATAGAGGGAATTTTTCAACTGAATCAGGGTGTTGAGAACTAAAGAAAAGTAAGGACTGTTTTCTGTTTAAGGAATATTTTTGAAATGATTTCCAGAGTAGACTATAGAGTTGTATTCCTCATTAATTTCTTGAAATGAAGTTCTGCTGGATTTAGGGTGAGGAAGCCTTCATGGAGTAGAAATGAGCAGAAGGGAAGTCTTCTGAAGTTGTGTCCCACCTTGATGGTTTCCACCTGTTTTCCCACGTAAGCCCAACGCTCCCTCTCTTCATGACGCAAAGTAAGGAATAGGCCTGAAATGGTAGCTTCTGTTTTCACACTCAAATTAAGATGACATTAAAAAAATTTTTTATATATATATATGTAACAGATGAACAACAGGGTCCTACTGTAGGGCACAGGGAACTATATTCCATATCCTGTGATAAACCAGCATGGAAAAGAATATGAAAAAGAATACATGTATATGTATACCTGAGTCACTTTGCTGTACAGCAGAAATGAACACGACATTGCAAATCAACTCGACTTGAATAAAATAAAGTTTTAAAACATGACAGTAGAGTTGCTACAGGTAGTGACTCTTCAGTGGAGAGGGGATCCACCGTTTATTCTGAAATGGATTAAAACCCAAGACCCAGAAATATTAGGTCATGGCTCGAAACACTTAAGACTTTGAGAGGAGGGTGGAATAAATCCTTTTCCAGCCTCCAGTAAATTTGCAAGACAACTTCTTTGTATCTAATCACATCTTATTGTATCTGCCAACATTATCTGCAACACTGTAATCCTCCTTGATAGTTTGGGGGAAAAGAACAAATTGAAAGACACACTGATAGCGCTTGTTTTTACCCTTAATTCAATCGGTTTCTGTGGAATATATATTAGTAATTCTATAAACACTTTCCAGAATTGTTGTGGTCTTGATTAACAAAGGCACCAGGTACGTATTTAAAAATGCACCTTGTCCCATGGACATTTTCAGTAATTTCGTTTCAGGATAATTGTTTGCAAAGTGTTTCAAATTACACTCTTGTAGAAAGGAGAATCAATTTCAATTTAAAGGAACGTTAAGAGTCGCAGGCTGTACCAAGACCTGGTGTTCATGTAATAAATCAAACCCCGTTTTCTGCTCAGAATGACTCATTTATTTTGCTCCAATACTAATGGCTGTTTGATCACAAATAGAAATGAGTGTATAATAAGATATGCCTGCAGACGTGTTATTTTCAATTTTAGACATTTAACAGTTTTTTGTTGTTGTTGTTTAACGTTGTTTAACCAATTCCCTTCCTTAACTATCCACAAAGCTTCTCTCAGGAGCTGCCTTTAAAGGGCTCTGGGATTTTACATGAAAAGTCTGCATTTTGCAGAATTTCATGTTGCTTGTCTTGACAATGTTAGAGCAGAAGGCATCTAAACCCTTTCCCTACCCTCTAAAAATGTTCCAAACAATCCAGCACCTCAAATACATTATCTAGAAATCGTTGATGGGAATGATTAACGTTTGGAAGAGTAGTGCATTGCATTCAAGAGTCTCTACCATTCTCAAGACCCTTCCTTGATATGAATTACATTTTTTCACCCTAAATTATCACTTAACTGTGAAAACAGAAGGCTACGGATAATATTGAGCATTAATTGGGGGAAAATGCAATCTTGTGTCTTGAAAGAAGAGCGTTTTTCTTCTGCCATAGCAAATTATGTTCTCCTAATTCTGGGCATAAGTACATTGGCACTGCATCAAAGTAAACTACACATTTTTAGCTACTATTTGAAACAAAAGGTTTTCCTGGGTGAATTTCCCAGGTGTTGTAAGATAGCGCTGAACAAAGCAACAAAGACAACAAAGACATGTTATTTATTCACCTTTTCTTGAAAGAATAGGTGGACACGGGAGACTCTTGTACATAGAATATGAAAAAAGTATTCTGTGAGCTGCAAGGAGTAGGGATTCAGCGGGTCAAGGAAATCACCGTAGTGGGGAGAGGGGAGCTGAAAAATTCTAGAAGCAAAACCAGCAGAGGCTGGAGTCTTGCAGCTCTATAGCTGTCACCCTGGCCTGGCGAGGATGCCTCAAGGTGGTGGCAAGCGGGATTTTCCACGTCGGCCCCTGGTGACCCCTCGCGGCAGCGGGGAAGTTGAAGACACACAGCGGCCGGAGCTTAGCCCGCAGTTCTGTTCTTCCACGTTCTGAGGCGCCATCTCCTTCCTCCTCGAAGCAACTTCTGCTTCTGGGTCGTCGGCCTCTGAGACGCATAACGACAAAGAGCCCTGAGTACACACGTAAGACGTTTGAAACCAGCCTTTCCCAATTTCGTCTTGGGAGGCAGATCTCATCAGTGTAATAGTCTGTAAGCGCTTAGGAAAAAAACACAGCTTTACAAGGGTCTCTGTGACACCTACACACTTTTTTAGACCCTTCAGTGGGAAGGGTCATTTAGTACCACAAAGCTTATTGCTTTGGTGGTCAAGTCCATGTAGGATTTGAAGAGTAGTATGTGGGTGTTTTAAGCAACAGCCTGCAGGGAGCCACGGTTTGGGGGTTTCAGGGGCTGGATTCTGCTTCTGCTGTGCCCCGTTCTGGCTCTGTGCCGTGAGCGTGATGGCCCCGGAGAGTGTGGCTCGGATCTGTGTTCGGTGACTCCCCACGCAGTTGCGAGCTGTGCCTCTGGTGGAGCGCTTCCAGCTTTAGGGCCTTTCGGATCTTGCCCCCCGGCTCGGGACTGAGCAAAACGGGGTTCTCAGCGAGTCTTGGCAATGGGAGACCCCCGCCGAGGGGCAGTCTTGCTTCAGAACCTGCCCTGGGCCGGCTATGCCCCAGTTAGATCAGCACGTCTGTCGGGTGCGTCTTCTGTGCCATCTTGCTTCTCCCTCTAGCGCTTTGCCTTCATAGGTATCAGACCTGTGCCATATTCTGGAGAATCTTCCTGCCCGATTCTCCGCCAGCCTCTCACCCTGCAGAGGTGTTACCCCCACGTATCACTGGCCCTCGCAACTTTACCTCAGTGTACATCTCCCGTACTATCCAACTGATCCTTAGGCAAGTTCACCCTCATTGGATCTTCATTTTTTTCCTTTGTTTAAGTAAAATCCCGTGCCTACCTTGTAAAGCTCATTTGAGATTTAAAACAAAACCACAGTACATGGGAGATACGGTACACGCAGAAATATTAGGAAAGTGATAACAACCTAAATAAACTCATTCATTCGTCCAGTAATGAGGATGTTGTGTTAGATGCTGAAGATTCAAAAACAAACTGTCAGGTAGTCTGGGAGGAAGAGGGTGTCTCTGTGACACTGAATTTATTGGGTCTGTTTGATAATTGCTGCCATGTCTGGAGTTGGGTGTGTCAGGCAGACCAGGGGACATCTTTACATCTTCTAATTAAGGATGCCTCACAATCTCCTACTCTTTTTTCTCAGTTAGATGCTGTTTTTCATATATATTCTTCCCCAATTTTTGTTTCCCTAAATGATGGTGGAGTGTGTGTGTGTGTGTGTGTCCTTGGAGCTATATTATCTCATAAAGGCATAGATACAGTTCCTTTTTCATACAACAATTGAATTTAAAAACGATAAAACTTGGCACCTCAAAACCAAGAGAATTCTATATCAGGTTCATTCATCTGCCCTAAAACATCATTCACTAGTCTCTCTGCATCTGACAAGCAGAACAGCACACAAAACGGGCATTAAAATGGGCTCATGCATTTGCTAATGACAAAACAATAACCTCACACAGAGCAAAATGCCCCCTCATGGAAAGGAAACGCGTACTACCTGGCCATGACCTGCTTCCAAAACCTCAGTACAAATACGTGCATCTATTTGAATAATGTTAGTCACCCAATGGAGCCTGATCAAGTTTTCCAGAACTGGCACCTCTGTGGAACACTCCCCTGATGGGGACTTGTGCCCGTGAGAGAGGACCTTCTCATGGGGACTTGTGCCCGTGAGAGAGGACCTTCTCATTTCTGAGAAAGCATCTCAATCTTGGACAATGTACAACATCTTTCAAACCACAGTGTGTACTCTTGGCATACCACCCACTTGCTGGAATCCATCTCCTGAGTGGGACTCATGACCTGATGAATAATGCAAGAGATCCTGTCCATCGAAACTTCAGTATTAGTCCTATTCATGGCAGGAAATTGGGTAAGCTTTTTATTCAGATCCAGAACTTCTCCCAATTACAGTCCCCTTTCTTTCCTTTTCTTAAATTGTTTTTAAAAATAAATTTTTTTAATTTTTAAAAATTGTTTTTAATTTAAAATTTTAAAAATTTATTTATTTATTAATTTAATTTATTTATTTGTGGCCACACCACTGGACCACCAGGGAAGTCCCTTCTTTTAATTTTTTTTTTTTTTTTTACCGTCCGCTTTCATTGGGCCAATACTCCCCATCATTCTCCCCAACACCTCCATCCACCTACCCACCCAGCTGGGGGCTAAGCCAATGTCCTTGAATACTGAGAGCCAATTGTGGACTGTCCCAGGTGTGTGAGTCTTTGTGTGGATCTGAGGCACCCAGTGTGAACTGTGCCCGTCTCATCAGAATCCGGTTCATCTGGGAGTGCTTGTAGGAAGTTATATATTTCTGGAACAGCCCTCCCTACCCCCCCATCACAGAACGATGTATTCTCTTGGAATAGAATGCAAATATCAGGGTTTTTTTTTTTTTTTTTTGGCTGCGTTGGGTCTTTGTTGCTGCGCGTGGGCTTTCTCTAGTTGCTGAGCAGGGGCTACTCTTCGTTGCGGTGCGCAGGCTTCTCATTGCGGTGGCTTCTCTTGTTGTGGAGCACGGGCTCTAGGCAGCGGGCTTCAGTAGTTGTGGCATGTGGGCTCAGTAGTTGTAGCACGCAGGCTTCAGTAGTTGTGGTGCGCGGGCTTCAGTAGTTGTGGCATGTGGGCTCGGTAGTTGTGGCTCACGGGCTCTAGAGCGCAGGCTCGGTAGTTGTGGCACCCGGGCTTAGTTGCTCCGCGGCATGTGGGATCTCCGGACCAGGGCTTGAACCCGTGTCCCCTGCATTGGCAGGCAGATTCTTAACGACTGCACCACCAGGGAAGCCCACGTATCAGTATTTTTAACTAGCTCCCCAAATGGGTGGTAGTTACTCTATTTTGAAAAACTTTTGTCAGAAGCAAATGCTCCATTTCCTATCTTTAACTAGCTAGTGTGTGTGCTCCAGGCTGCTGGTGGAAGTAGCAGAGGAGATGCACCTAAAATGAGCCTGCCTGGCGTCCCTTTTGCATCTTAGGAGTCTGTGATATACTCGTGATGACCCAGGGGGCTTCTAGCTCCAGTTTTCTACTTAAAACAGTTGTTCCTCTTGTAACCCTCTGAGTAGACCACTTGTATACCTTTCACTCCCAGCTGAGGCATGAAGTATGTTCCTTGACAGAGTTTAACACTTGATACAAAGATATTTATGTGGATTTTTAAAAATTATTCTATTACCTTCTTTGATTTGACATATGCCTCCTTCACATTTTCCTTTTCTTCAAACTGCTACATTTTAAAAAGATTTGTGTTACATACTCAACTCAGGAGTTTGTTGAAAGATAGCACTGGTTTTATTTCATTTGCAGAAAACTTTGTGGAGACAATCCCACTGACTTTCCAAAGTCTGTATTGGTCTGTATTGGTTTCTAATTTCTAGATAGATTATTAATTAAATTAAATCATCCCTATTTTTAATGAACTTTCATGTACAAATATAAACATGCAGAAACCATAGACTTCGTATTCTTTGCTAGTTCTTGGTTTACAAGCCTGAGATGCATACCAACTTCAGAAAATATTCACCAACACCCAAGTTAAATATTGTGTTAACAAAATGTGGTTTCAGAATGATATGCTGGAAAAGCCTTTGGAAGAAATAACCTTGTTTTTTTTTTTGTTTTTTTTTTCCCCAAAGATCTAGTTTTGGGTGGTTTTTTATAGCCATGTAAATACATACAGTATTGACTAGGCAACTTTTTCTTATTTTTTGAAACTGGTTTTCCCACGGATATACAGAGGAGGAAAAATAATAAAATACAACAGAGTGAGAGAGTTTACTATTCACCCCATGTAAATGCACGTCATGTCCATGCCACGGGCATAGGGTAGGGCTAAGGACTGGCAGGCAACTCTCCCTTCCATTTCTTTTGTTGACAAGGGAAATTTCTCAATTCCTGAAGTCCAGTCATTCATCATTTCCGCTCTAACACGAGGAACAAAATGCTACATAGTGCAAGAATTTGCACTATTTAAAAAAAAAAAAAGATTCACGGTGGTTCCCAGAGAATCGTTTTCAGGAACGGAATTTCTCATTTTGCTGGTTGTCTTCCATTCTCCTTCTGTCTGTTTTTCTAAGTATTCGCAGGTGACAGCATTAAGCTCCTGAACACACACACACACACACACACACACACACACACACCCGCATATATCCTGCTGTGGGTACCTGACCACTTCCTCTGTGATGTTTGTCCTTCTGGAATGACCTTCTCCACAAATGCCCCCTGGCAAGCTGTTCTATTGGGTTTATATCTGCACCCTGGGGTGCAGAATTTGGTCCATCACCAGAGCTGGGTCAGGCACCCCCCTCCTTGGCTCTTGCATGCTGAATTCTGTGTAGTTTTATCTACTTCGTTGTTTAATTAGGTATTGTAAACCATGCGGTAACCATCCATAGCCTCACCACACCAAACAAAAGCCAGGACGTGGACGAAAAGAAAATGAATGGGGCTTCCCTGGTGGCACAGTGGTTGAGAGTCCGCCTGCCGATGCAGGGGACATGGGTTCGTGCCCCGGTCCGGGAGGATCCCACGTGCCTCGGAGCGGCTGGGCCCGTGAGCCATGGCCGCTGAGCCTGCGTGTCCGGAGCCTGTGCTCCATAGCGGGAGAGGCCACAGCAGTGAGAGACCTGCATACCACAAAAAAAAAAAAAGAAAAAAAGAATGTATTCAGTGACCCCTCTCCCCAACCTGAGTTAAATGTCACTGGGAATCCTCCATTTAGGGTTTTCTTTCTTTATTTAAATGAAGTCTGTTACATGGATATGCGTCCTTAAATGGATATGTATTTTTAATTTTCATTGCCTTTTACAAAGAAAGGGTTGCATGCCATCTGCAGTCTTGTTGGTGCTTTCACAGGGTTGTAGGTGCACCCAAGAGGGTAATCGTCGGTTTGCGGTAGGCTGTGTCTGTGATCAGCTTTGGAAGGTCATGCTTTCCTAAGTGGGTTGACCCAAAATGCATGAGGGATGCTGAGGATTCACATCTGAACCTTTGCTTCATCTGAGCAGTCATTTATATTTGCCCAACTCAGGAGGGTCAAACATCACCTCAAGACATGTCTCCCCTTCTCATGTCTGATGTAAAGATGGCGCTTCCCCATCTACAGTGGTGTTCGCTGTATCATTTTTGTATTTTGTTCTCATCTCTTCAGTAATTTCCAGTGGATGCCTCATGCCAGTGTTCTGAGACACGAGAATCCAGTATTATCCCTGCGTTTTCTCCTTCCATTCCAATGCTGCTGCTTTTCCTCTCCAAATCCAACACTGGGAGAAATTGCATTTCTAGGCTTTCTAATAAAAAAAAAAAAACACTTTTGATACCTAGGGACATGCCCAAGGAGGTCGTGGTACACTCTTATTTTATCCACGGTGGAAGAAGACTTGTGAATCATTTCTTTAGATATTTGAAACTAAATCTGTAAGTGCAATGGAATTTTGATTGGTTTCGTTTCTCACAGTCTCTTTGTCAAGGTTGAGTGTTGAGCTCACTCAGCCTTAAAGAGTGAGTTGGGGGCCATTCCATTTCCACTGTTTATTGGTTTTTGGGTGTTTTTGTTCCCATAAAACTAGTAGTATGATGTATTCTTGAACAGCCCATGGGAGTCTTCTGGGCCTGAAGTTTTAAACTCTGTGGGAAGGCTTATTATAGCCTCTACTGCAGGGTCTTTAACACATAGGATTTTCCATCTTTTTACTTCTTAGTAAACCAGCCCTAAAATGATTCTTAAACTTTGCCTTGACATTTGTCTCATATGGCAAAGTCTTTGAAGGCGTGATGGTATTCTCTTCTTCTTATAATCTCTACTTTACCTGTAGCTATGACTCCGTCTCCATTTATAATGTTGTTTTTTTGTATTTCATCTCATCTCTTAGTATTGTCAGAGGTGTGCATCTTTTTACAGTTTTTTTTGTTTTTGTTTTTTTTCTTCCCCAAACAACAACTCCTGGTGGTGCAGAATTTCTCACTTGTCCCTTCCTACTCTGTACTGTTTATTTCTTCTCTTGTTTATGGTATTGCTTTCCTTTTACATTCTTGGGGTTTCTGCTGTTTGTTATTCTCTTTATATGAACATTGCACATCATCACTTTTGAGATAGTTTATTTTTTAATTAAAAATTTTAAGAATGTAATTCCCTCCATGATCCAATTTTATATCAACATAGTATTTTGATAGGTAGTATTCCCATTATTCTTTAGTTCTAATCTTTAGAATTCTGGTGATGATGTCGTCTGTAACTCATGATTATTTACCTATGCACGTTTCTATATTTTATTAAATAGGCAAGAATTCATTATCTACCTTCTTATTAATTTACAAATTAATGTCAATCAATGTTCACATAATATGAAGTAAGGGACAGAAAGTATGGTCTCTAGGGTACTTTATCTTTGATCTTGGTTGAAATTTTTTATGACTTAATACATAATCAATTATTGTAATAGTCTGTAAGTGCTTAGGAAAAAATATAGCTTTACAATGGTCTCTGTGACACCTACACACTTCTTTAGACCCTTCAGAATCATTTAGTATCACCTGTTATGCTTATTGCTTTGGTGGTCAAGTCCATGTAGGATTTGAAGAGTAGAATGTGGGTATTTTAAACAGGAACTCACGGCGTTGTGGGTCAGTTATACTTCAAAGACAGACAAACTCACAGAAAAAGAGTTGAGATTTATGGTTACCAGGGACAGGGGTTGGGGGGAGGGGAACTGGATAAAGGTGCAGTCAAAAGGCACAAACTTCCAGTTACAAGATAAATAAGTACTAGGGATGTAATGTGCAAGGTGATGAATATAATTAGCACTGCTGATCATTTTATGTGAAAGTTGTTGAGAGTAAATCCTAAGAGCTCTCATCACAAGGAAAGAACTTTTTTTCTATTTCTTTACTTTTGTGTCTATACCATGTGATGGATGTTCACTAAACGTGTTGTAATCATCATTTCATGAGGTATGTAGGTCAGATCTTTATGCTGTACACCTTACACTGATACACTGCTGGAAGTCAATTATGTCTCAAACAACTGGATGAAAAAAGGAAAAAAAATAAACAGTACCTTTTCAAAACTGCAGACTTCTGCGACCTCTCAGGGCAAACAGGAGGGCGTCAAGGCGTCTAGGGGGTCACATTTGGCAAATGCAGGATGGGGGCCAACACCCATGCCCTCCCCTTCCTCTTCTCATCCCCAAATGTGCAGTCATGAGACACATTCAAGGCAGAGGGGATCCGCCCACCACCTGTCTTTCTCAGCTTCTCACAAACTCCAACTTCCCCATGCTGCTGGTCGACTGAAAAAACTGCACCACCTAAAAGTTGAGAATTCTGTTTTATTTGGAGGACAAAACTGAGGACCTAAGTCTGGGAGGCAGCCTCTCAGGTAGCTCTGGGGGACAGCTCCAAAGAGGTCTGGGAGGAGCCTGGATGTATAGAAGTTTTGGCAACAAAGACCAGAATGTCAAAAGATTCCTGTTAACTAAAAACCACATATCTCAAGTTAATGGATTTAGCACTTTCTATGCATGGGGAGATGCATTGAAATCATTCCTCTGATATGCATCTTAAGTCTCTGGGGCCAGGATCCTGTTTTTCTCCATCCTGAATCCCCTCAGGGCAAAAACACTGGGGCAGCTGCAGTGGCTGTGGGCTTGATGGCTGCAATATCCTTTGTTTACTGATACGGCAGGTGACACGTTTTTCATTCACACTGCCTTTGTTTGACTCAGGAGACTGGGAGCCTCGAGAAGCCAGGTGAAGGAGGAAGCCAGGGGGGCATAGAAATGAAGCAAAAGGCAGTCTCTCCTCCTCTTCATTTAGTCCCCACAGACTTTCAGGGCTACCCCAGGCTAACCCCGCCATCAGCTTCTCCACGCACCCCATCAACACACCAGTTGCGACGGCCCCAGGCAAACGTGGGCTTGCTGTCTCTGGCTTTTCCTTCTTGTCCTTTGCGTTATCCAGGGCTTGATCTTGGGAAAGGCAGCCAGCAGCTTCAGGAGACCCTGTCTTGTTCGAACACCCACTGTTCTCTGAATATGTGATTCTGTTCTGTGGCTTCGTGCACCTTGTGTGCAGTTTATCTTCCTGGTGTGGCCACCTGCCAAAGACCCCTAAGCAGCTCTCCCAGAAAGCCCTCTTCCCCAGGGACCTAACTGGTCCCTCCTCTCTGCAGCCTCTGGGTTGATTCTGTTGCTTCGTGTACCACATAGTATGTATTTTCATACACCATCTTCAGTTCTAGAATATAATGGCATTTATTTAATCCCTGCCATCAGAAGATGTGTTCAGAGGCTTTGTGCTCTATGTTGCAGTGACAGTGAGAAGCATCTCTCAAAGGGAAAACAAAACAAAACTCAACAGAAGAAAACAAGAAGATGCCCAAATGCTCCCCCCTGTCCATTCCATGGCAGTGATTTGGGGGAAAAATGCCCACACTGATCCACAAGCATTGTATGGTCAGAATTTAGTTCGTTTGTCACGAGTAGGCAGTCTGTCGCCCTGAAAATTAAAGTGATTACTTTCCAGACTTGAGAAAACAAACTCTCCCCTTGATGATGTGCCCTTTTCATTTTCCAGGGGCCGTGTGTGTAATCAGTGGGCAAAGTTATGAGGAACTTAGATTGTTTTAACCTTTTCTTTTTCACCCTTTCTCTGACTTTTAAACATGCTTTTTCTTTTAAATATCTAAAGCCAGAAAAAGTCATCTCCTTTAGGGAAGCCTAATAGAATCCAAACAGTGTAGGAGCACGTAATCTGATGGCCTCAGAAAAAAAAAAAATTATGAGTAAATTTATTTTAATATTTTTATAATTAAGAAAGAAGCCAAAGATTAGTGACTATAAAATCCATTCCAGATAATTATTTGCAAGCCTATAGTACGAACATATATGTAAATTATTGTGATATTTTCCAGCCTGTAGGAGGAATGCAACATGTACTATTTGAGCAGCAGTGGAACAAGATGAAGTATAGAAATGACTCAGACAAGATTGTATATGGGAACCAGTTTTTTTTTAAATTCCAAATTTGTCTTGCTTCTGGTTGGACTGTATCCTGCACGGTCCACCTCTGAAATTGGCTCAATGATTTCAGAGTTGAACTCTCCAGAGGTAAGGTCTCCGTTGCCACTTTGACTGGAGAAGTAATTTATTCATTTTCATTTTTTCTGCATATAAATAATGTTTTTTCAGGTTTTTATTTTTATTTTATATTTGAGTATAGTTGATTTACAATGTTGTGTTAGTTTCCAGTGTACAGCAAGGTGATTCAGTTATACATGTATCTATTCTTTTTCAAATTCTTTTCCCATTTAGGTTATTATAGAATATTGAGCAGAGTTCCCTGTGCTATACAGCAGGTCCTCGTTGATTATCTATTTTACATATAGTAGTGTGTGTCTGTTAATCCAAACTCCTAATTTATCCCTCCCCATCCTTTCCCCTTTGGTAACCGTAAGCTTGTTTTCTTTGTCTCTGAGTCTGTTTCTGTTTTGTAAGTAAGTTCATTTGTATCCTTTTCTTAGATTTCACCTGTAAGTGATATCATATGTATTTGTCTTTCTCTGTCTGACTTACTTCACTTAGTATGATCATCTCTAGGTCCATCCATGTTGCTGCAAATGGCATTATTTCATTCTTTTTTATGGCTGAGTAATATTCCATTATATATATGTACCACATCTTCTTTATCCATTCACCTGTTGATGGACATATAGGTGGCTTCCATTTCTTGACTATAGTGCTGCAGTGAGCATTGGGGTGCATGTATCTTTTAGAATTATAGTTTTGTCTGAATATACGCCCAGGAGTGGGATTGCTGGGTCATATGGTAGCTCTGTTTTTAGTTTTTAAGGAACCTCCATCCTGTTCTCCATCGTGGCTGCACCAACTTACATTCCCACCAACAGTGCCACAGGGTCCCCTTTTCTCCACACCCTCTCCAGCATTTACTGTTTGTACACTTTTTGATGATGGCCATCCTGACTGGTATGTGGTGACACCTCATTGTGGTTTTGATTTGCATTTTCTCTAATAATTAATGATGTTGAGCATCTTTTCATGTGCCTGTTGGCCACCTGTATGTCTTCATTGGAGAAATGTCTTTTCGGTCTTCTTTTGCTTTATTTTAAATGCAAAATCGGATTTCCATCTATCCTTCATGGAAAATTGCATTGGAAACTACGGATCCTCAAAAACAGATGCTAGCTTAGTTTGCTTTAAAAAGAAAAGACGGCTCTTCCTATTTTGATACGTCTTTCCTGTTTCCCACCTTCCCTTTGGAGAGGGGAAGGGGAAGGATTTTTGAGGGGTGGGACTGAACGGCTGATAACACTAAAATATGCAGCTAAGCATCACCCAAATATTTTAAACTTGCTGGGGGTAGGGTGGGGGAGGGATGTGACATACTTATTCAATATCCATATATTTTCTAAGTAGCGAGTAGATTGATTACAGCTTCTCAGGGAAGCTGTTTCAATTACTTGCCTCTTTTAGTAGCATGTTTCCTGTTATCTGATTAATTGCCTGACTTCTGCAGGTCATCTGGCCACTATCATCTAAATCAGTTGCAACAGATGCCTGACACCTTGACAGGGAAAGTGATGGGAGCCCTGGCAAAGCTTATTGGAAGTCGCGTCCATGTGCAATTATAAAAAGAAAAAAATTAAAAGGGATTGTTGAGCCATACCCTGATGACAGAGTTATGTTGACTTGCTGTTTCCTTTCCTTTGACATACATGATCTAAAGTCCCACGATTTTCTTCAGTATTTGTAACAGTTACCTTAAAGATGTTGGAGAGTGCATATTCACGGGGAGACAGAAACGCCTGCGTGTCTACTCTCTCCCCGAAACACCAGAAGAGGTAGTTTGGGAATACATGGGGTACCTTGGAGACCCTGGTTCAGGAGGAGGTCTAGACTGACCAACAGGATTGGATATGTTTCTAAAAGCTCCATAGACGTATCTGATCAGCCCCCTGAGCTCAGGAACTCTTGTCTTAGGTCCGTATTTCCCAAAATGAGATTTTCCATGAAGGTGTTTGGGCAGGTTTTGAGGTTAAATATGCTTGAGAAGCTATTTTCTTTTAACTCACCTTCCTGGAGGTTGGTCAGTTAATACCCTGAAGCCCCGGGTAGAGGGGAAATGGGAACAAATTAAGTTTGTTTGAACCAGTATTTCTCGTGGTTAAGACCACAGTGCAACACCACTTGGAGAAAATCTCCTTAGGCAACCAATTCCCTGACCTGCAGACCCCAGTGGTTAGGACAAGCGTGGACCTAGAGATTGTCATACTGAGTGAAATAAGTCAGACAGAGAAAGAGAGATATCGTATGATACTGCTTACATGTGGACTCTATAAAGAACTGATACAAAAGAACTTATTCACAAAACAGAAACAGACTCACAGACTTAGAGAACGAAGTCTCTATGGCTGGGGGTGGGGAAGGGTGGAGCAAGGGATAGATTGGGAGTTTGGAATTGATATATACACACTACTGTATGTAAAATAGATAACTAATAAGGACCTACTGTAGAGCACAGGGAACTCTGCTCAGTATTATGTAACAACCTAAAAGGGAAAAGAATTTGAAAAAGAATAGATACATGTCTATGTACAACTGAATCACTTTGCTGTACAGCTGAAACTAACACACCATGGTTACTCAAATATACTCCAATATAAAATAAAAAGTTAACAAATAAAAAGAAAAGTAACAAAGAATAAACCAAAAGTGTGCATGTGCCTTCATAAAGCATGTAACACCACCGCCCCAAAGATCACAATTCTCATTGTGGGGGGTACTGAGTGTTTAACTGGTGATTTCATGACAGTCACAGGAGTTAAACTTCTTGTATTTGGGTTTTCTTTGCTTCTAATTTGTGGTGGTGGTTGTTTGGTTTTTGGTTATGATACTTCCCTAAGTAGCCACTGATTTAGTGGCTTTTAGCTAGCAGGTAACTCTATTCACTCCTGATTAGTAGGTGATAGAGCTTACGTCCCTGAGTTTCAAGTCCTAACTGTGGTGTTTGTTTTAGTTTTCCAGCTTTATTGAGGTATAATTGACTTTGAGTTATAACATGAATACGTTGTGAGCATCTGATACACAGAAGGGTGACCGTAGTTACCAGGAGTGTATATTATACTAGGAATTTGTGATGTTTGTTGTATAAACCTTGAGATGCTTCCTGCATTGCACCCAAGTGTCAGATGTGACCCTCTGGAGACAAGGATCAGCCCATAAATACATTTTCTTCCCTCAGTTCATTCCTGAATACATTGCTCCCCAGACACATGTCACAGTGATGAAAGATAGAGTTGATTCGCAGGCAGACTGGAAAAGCTGTCTCTCTTTCTCTGATTTTTGCACAAGGGCAGTGGGATTTTGTGACGTGTGATTAAAGTCCGAAATTCCCGTGGTGATCCCAAGACTCAAGTTTCTTTACCGATGGTGTGTCGCTGGCCTTACTGGTTACATGGTGTGGCTTGGTTGCAAAAGGGGATTCAAAGCTTGCTGGGAAGTTCTGCTGTGACTCTTACCAAGAAAGGATGAAGGTTCCCCTACAGGCGTGGGAGGTCCAGTTCTGAGATGGAGCACAGGACATGGAAAAATAAAACCCCAGGGAGCTGGTGCCTGGGATGTCTTTTGGACCCTGGGGTTTGCCTGCTGCATCTCTGTCTCTCTTAGTCTCTATCTCTTGCCCTCTCTGTGTATCTCTCTTCTCTCCATCTCTGTCCTCTCTCTCCCCCTCTCCCTCCCTTCTTTTTTCTTTGCCTTTAAATAAAACCTCTATCTACTACGCTCCATAGAGCCCGGTTAAGTCCTTTCAAATACCCAGCGGCTGGGAGATCTTTGCAAATAGATAAACGCTTTTTGAAATTTTCATCACCTTGTCTAACTTTCACGCACAACACCTGTTCTGAAAAGAAAAACATATCTAAAACTGAATCATTTGAGGGACAAGAGTTCTTCCTCAGGCTTGTGTACTCTTGTTTTATACCCTCAATTGGTCCACCTGAGTCACCATATGTTAACAGAATGCTCACTCCTACACTCTCGTCCATATTGAGCTGACAAAAGCAATTTACAGCATGGAACTAAAATAAGATTACATTTTAGGAACACATTACATTGGTCTCAGGTAGAAAAGTGGTGGTTTTGCTGTGTAGCATACCTTGGGAATGATCTAGTTAAAATTATCTAGGCTGACAGGAAAAAAAATTCATGTGTTCTGATTTTTATTTTATTTACATGTTTTTTAAAAAAAATTATTGACGTACAGTTGATTTACAATGTTGTGTTTCTGTACGGCAAAGTGATTCAGTTATACATATATATATACACATATGTACATATATATTATACATATATATGCTTTTCCATTATGGTTTATCATAGGATACTATACATAGTTCCCTGAGCTATACAGTACGACCTTGTTGTTTATCCATCCTATATGTTATAGTTTGCATCTGCTGACCCCAACCTCCCACTCCATCCCTTTCCCCACCCCTTGGCAACCACAAGTCTGTTCTCTATGTCTGTGCATCAGTTTCTGTTTTATAAATAAGTTCATTTATATCATATTTCAGATTCCACATGTAAGTGATATCCTATGGTATTTGTCTTCCTCTGACTTTCTTCACTTAGAATGATCATCTCCAGATCCATCCATGTTGCTGCAAATGGTGCAGCAGCTTCATCCTCAATTCTGTCTACATCTTTAACCCACTCACCAGCAGTGAAGATGTCCTCCTCCTACTCTCAGCCCAGAAGCTACCATTAATTCCTACTCATATCTTTCCTTCTCACACTCCCGAGAAGTTGAAGCTCTAAAATGTGCAGGTCGTATTGGCTACTGAACCCCACAGGATGCCATTAATGCAGGAACCGTAGACCAATAACCTCCTTGAGATTTAGTTTTGCACGTGCCTCATTAAGGGCTCTTTATAAAGTCTCAAGAAGGTCCACATCTAGGAAGTTACTCGTGATATATATGTATCTTCATCCTTTAAGCAGCTGCTCTATACTTTGCTTCATCCTCTTACTCACCGTGTTCTTCATGTCAGAATGTATACGGAATTTCTCTGCTCTCTTAATGTACAGTTCTCTGCACCCCAAGGTCAAACCCGGTTCTTTTAATACTGGAGCAAAGCTTCTTTTCAGGCTCTTTTGAAGGCATAGTTATCAACCCTCTGATAGCGTTCTGTCATGCTTGAAATTTCACATGAAACTCCTCAGAATGCTGTATTTGAAGAAGAAAAATAAAGAGTCCTTGGATTTCTTAAGAAATGGAATACTAGTGTGCAAAAATTTGACAGCTGTGAACACCCATGCATTTCACTAGATTGTTGTCCTGAGGTACTAATTTATACTTACTACATAAAAGGAAATAATATTCCAGAATTATTTAATATATAACTTTAATTTTTTCAAATGATTAGTATTATAAGTATAAAATTAAGTATAGAAAACAAAGACAGAGAGTCAAGCACCCTCTGTACTAATTTAAAAGGTAACTAATATTTCCCTTTACCCTTCCAATAGGTTCCAGAAATCTCTTGTTAAAAATAAAATGATAAGTCAACTCTACATCTGTTTTTTTAAATGTGAACTAAAAAATTAAAATTAAAAAAATGTTCTAAGTCTTCTAATTTATACAGAAACAAATCTAGGGAACATGTGTGGAAATGGATATTAGGGGATTAGGACCATAGTAGAAAGAACATAAAGTTGAATCAGGCCTTTGGACTTAAAAAAAAAATGTTCTAGATAGGACCAGAGTCATTTTAAATTTATTAAGAAAAGTATTGTGGTTCAGAATACAGTCTAACATACTAAATGTGTTCTCTTGAAACTAATGCCTCTTTGGCTATTCTGTTCTTTTTCTTTTTAATTGTAATATATTTTTAAGTTAACATTTTAGGATTAAATGCAGTGGGTAAAATTTCAGAGCAATAGCTTGTAAATACTTTTTTGTGTGTGGGTTTTTTTTTTTGAGAATACTGAATTTTTTATTCTGGTATAGCTGATTTACAATGTTATTTGGTTGTTCTTGGGTGGACAGTTCTATAGCAATTAGGACAAGTTGTTGGACATGTTGAACAAATCTCTCATATCCTTACTAATTCTGTCTCGTTTTTCTATCAGTTATTAAGAAAGAGTACTTAAATCTTAACTTGATTAAATTAATTTAACTTAAATTGTGAGTTTCTCTGGCTGTCCATGCATATCTACCAGTTTTGGTCTATGGCCTTTTTGAGGAGCCTGTTATTAGGTGTATAAGTGTCTTGGTAAATAGACATCTTTGTCTTAGTAAATTGACATTTTTATTGTCAAGAAGTAACTCTTGGGACTTCCCTGGTGGCACAGCGGTTAAGAATCCACCTGCCAGTGCAGAGCACATGGGTTCGAGCCCTGGTCCAGGAAGATCCCACATGCCACGGAGCAACTAAGCCTGTGCACCGCAACTACTGGGCCTGCGCTCTAGAGCCCGTGAGCCACAACTGCTGAGCCCGCGTGCCCTAGAGCCCCTGTGCTGCAACTACTGAGCCTGTGTGCTAAAACTACTGAGGCCACAAGCCACAACTACTGAGCCCAGGTGCCACAGCTACTGAGCCCACATGCCTAGAGCCCGTGCTCCGCAGCAAGAGAAGCCCGCGCACTGCAACCAAGCGTAGCCCCCGCCCGTCGCAACTAGAAAAGGCCTGCACACAGCAACAAAGACCCAATGCAGCTAAAAATAAATAATTTTTTTTTTAAGTAGTAACTCCTTTTTGTGATGGAAATACAGCCACACCAAGTTGCATTTGATTGAGGTAGCACGGTATAACTTTTCTCTGTCAAGTTCCTTTTAACCTCCTTACATGTTTATATTTAAAGGGAGTTTTAAAGAAACACTAATAGTTGTCAGCATGTCATATAGTATGGGTCTTGCCTTTTGTCCAATTTGGCAAGCTCTGTTCTTAATTAGGGATTTAAGACCATTTGCATTTAATGTTATTGTTGATGTGGCAAGGTTTGAAATATCTGCTATTCGTTTTCTATATTTTGGTCTCATTTTTTTTTGTTCTCTTTTTCCTGTTTCTCACTTGTTTTGTATTGATTGAATTTTGTTTATGATTCCATTTTTTAAATTTTTTTATTATTATTATTATTTGCGGTACACGGGCCTCTCACTGTTGCGGCCTCTCCCATTGCAGAGCACAGGCTCTGGACGCGCAGGCTCAGCGGCCATGGCTCACGGGCCCAGCCTCTCCGCGGCATGTGGGATCCTCCCGGACCGGGGCACGAACCTGTGTCCCCTGCATCGGCAGGCGGACTCTCAACCACTGTGCCACCAGGGAAGCCCTATGATTCCATTTTATTTCCTGTGTAAATTTGTTAACTGTAACTCTTCATTTTGTTATTTTGCTGGTTGCTTCAGGATTCATAGTATGTATTATTCACATCACAATCTACATTCAAGTGACAATGTATTTCACACAGAGCTTCAGAATATTTCCAGGCTGTACTTATGTTTCTCTCCTTCTGAACTTTGTGCTAATGTTGTCCTTCATTTTACATTTACATATGTTATAATACCCCTAAGCAGGTCCTATTTGCTTAAAGAATCAATTAGTTTAAAGAGATTTAAATAATAAGAAAAATATTTACCCATGTAATTATAATTTCCACATTGTTATCATATTTGTTTCAGTAATCAGTTATCTTTAAAGAGATTTAAATAATAATAAAAATTTTTACATATTTTCAATGTAGTTACAATTTCCAATTTCCTTTATTCCATTGTATAAATACATTCCAAAATTACACCTTTCTCTTTTTTTTTTTTTTTGCGGTACTCGGGCCTCTCACTGCTGTGGCCTCTCCCGTTGCGGAGCACAGGCTCCGGACGCGCAGGCTCAGCGGCCACGGCCCACGGGCCCAGCCGCTCCGCAGCACGTGGGATCTTCCCAGACTGGACCGGGACATGAACCCGCGTCCCCTGCATCGGCAGGCGGACTCCCAACCACTGCGCCACCAGGGAAGCCCTCACACCTTTCTCTTGAAGGGTGCCCATAACGTTTCTTGTAGTGTAGTCTGTGTTAATGAATTCTTTCTGCTTTTGTATGTCTGAAGATGTCTACATCATCTTTAATTTTCAAATATATTTTTGCTGGTGGTATGATTTTTTTTTTGAGCTTTTATTTTTTAATGTTTTACTATTTTTCTTTTTAAATTGAAGTATAGTTGATGTACAATGTTGTGTTAGTTTCAGGTGTACAGCATAGTGATTCATTCATATATATATTCATATAAATACATAGTTTTTTCCATTGTAGGTTATTACAAGATACTGAATATAGTTTCCTGTGCCATGCAGTAGGTCCTTGTTGTTTACATATTTTATATATAGTAGTGTGTATATGTAACCCAAACTCCTAATTTATCCCTCCCCCCATTTCCCCTTTGGTAACCATAAGATTGTTTTCAAAGTGTGTGAGTCTGTTTCTGTTTTGGAAATAAGTTCATTTGTATCATTTTTTTAAGATTCTACATATAAGTGATATCACATGATATTTGTCTTTCTCTGACTTCACTTAGTATGATAATCTCTAGGTCCATCCATGTTGCTTCAAATTACATTACTTCATTCTTTTTTATGGCTGAGTCATAGTCCATTGTATATATGTAGCACATGTTCTTTATCCATTCTTCTGTCGATGGATATTTAGCTTGCTTCCATGTCTTGGCTATTGTAAATAGCGCTGCTGTGAACATAGGGGTTGCATGTATCTTTTCTAATCTTGATTGACTTTCTTCCCCCTCAGTTCCTTAAAGATGTTATGCCATTGCCTTCTTGCTTGCATAGTTTTTCAGAAGAAATCTGCATTCATCTTTCTGTTTCCTTCATGGTATGTAAGCTAACTTTTATTTCTGGATGCTGTCAGATTTTCTCTTAATCACTACTCTACAGCAATTTTTTTATGGAGTGCTATGTAGTTTACCCAAATACTGCTTTAGCATCATCTTACGATTTTGATAAATCATAGTTTAATTCATATTTTTTGTGCTTGCACTGAGTGAGTTTCTTGGAGCTTGGTATTGTAAGTTTTACATCAAATATGGAACGTGATTTCTCATTATTTCTTCAAATATTTTTTGTGATTCCCTTTATCAGGAAATTCAATTACATGGATATTAAGGTGCTTAACATTTTCTCACAGAAGTTTTGTGCATTTTTAAAAGTCTGTTTTCTGTGTTTTAATGTGTAGAGTTTTTATTGTCATGTCTGCATGTTCATGAGTCATTTGTCCTCCAAAGTCTAATTTACTGTTATTGCACTCAGTGGATTTGTCATTTCACCCAGTGTAGTTCTCATATCTAGATGTTTGATTTAGATCTTTTTATGCCTTACCTATCTCTAACTTTGTGCACCTATAAAATACAGTTATAGTAACTCTTTAAAGTTACTCTCTGTATATTGTACCCTCTGGGTCATTTGTGCGTCCATATTGATTGCTTTATTTTATTCTTTGCTATGTCAGGTGTACTTTCCAGCTGCTTCCCATGCTTGGCAATTTTTGTTTGTATGGTGGACATTGTAAAATTTACCTTGTTGGGTGTTGAATCTTTATCCTGGAAGTATTATTGAGCTTACTTCTAAGATGCATATGGGCATATCTCAAAGATATTTCAGATCCAATTCCAGACCACTGCAATAAAGCAAGTCACACAAATTTTTTGGTTTCTCAGTGCACATAAAAGTTATTTTTATACTATACTGTCATCTATTAAGTGTGCAATAGCATTATGTCTAAAAATACAACATACATACCTAAGTTAAAAAACACTTTATTGTTAACAAATGCTAACCATCCTCCGACAATGCAAGGTTGCTAGGAACTTTCAATTTGTGAAAAATATAATCTGTAAAATGCAGCAAAGCACAATAAAACAGGGTATCCCTGTATAAATGATCAAATAGACAAAGAATGTTTACCAAGTTAGACCATATTCTGGGCCTAAAAATAAGTCGCAATCACATTTTAAAAAATCCATTCAACACAATGTATGTTTTTTAACCACAGCAGCATTAAATTATAATCAATTATTGAAACCTGTCCAGAAAATCCACAAATACTGGAAACTAAAAAACACACTTCTTTGTCATCAATGGATCAAAATAAAAAGGGAAATGGGAAAGTACCTTGAGCAAAATGAAAAAAGTACAATTTGTTATGTGTAGGATGACACAAAAGCAGTATTTAGCAGAAATCTATGGCTTTAAATGACTATATTGGAAAAGAATGAAGGTCTTAAGTCCATGACCTCAGCTTCCATTTTAAGAAATTGTTAAAAAGAACAAGTTAAACCCAAAGTTGGCAGGAAAAAAGGAAATAATGTAAGGGCATTAGAAGGAAATAGTGTAGCCAAGGTACAAATAGAAAAATTAGAATAAAGAATTTTTAAAAAGGGTGATTACCTTCCCTAATAACGAGAGAAATACTATTTCAAACAATAATAACAGAACTTTTCATGTCATTGAGTTTCCAAATATCAAGTAAGATTGCCAAACTCAAAGTTTTCTCTTTTTTCTCCTCCCCCATGCCTTTTTTTTTTTTTTTTTTTTTTTTGTGGTACGCGGGCCTCTCACTGTTGTGGCCTCTCCCGTTGCGGAGCACAGGCTCCGGACACACAGGCTCAGCGGCCATGGCTCACGGGCCCAGCCGCTCCGCTGCATGTGGGATCTTCCCGGACCGGGGCACAAACCCACGTCCCCAGCTTCGGCAGGAGGACTCTCAACCACTGCGCCACCAGGGAAGCACCCCCCCATGCCTTTTTACAGTAGAATTTCACTCTCCTTCCTCCACATCAGGCTGTTGTACCTTCCTCTTTCTGACCCATCATTTCAGATGGCTTTTTCACTGGCTTATTATTCAGCTTCCTTTCTGCTACTTTCTGCTACTACATTCCCACAAGTATATACCTCATTTCTTCTCCAGACTGTCTCAGTGAACAAATGAACTCAAGGATCACCTCTTTGGGGTTATTCCCACTTTATATCAGATTCCCAGCATCTTCCCCCATATTTTGATTCACTCCAAATTTCATCCAGGGTCAAATCTCTGTGTCTGCACATGACCTCATGCAACATGTATATCATCATATTCACAGTTTCTTTATTGGTTAAAACCCCACAATATTTTCCCAGAATCAACCTTCACTCAATGCGAAAAATTATACAAATATAAATAATCCTTAGGTCCTAGCCTATTACTAATAAAGGCATCTGGCATTTTGGGTATGAACAAAAGTTCATGTAATCATTTCTACTGTGGCTAAGAACTATGTAGAATTGCATATTTTTCACTGACTGCATATCAGGATGAGTCTGTGTATAAATAAATACGTGTATACCTCTATATGCATGTATTTATTGCATGTATAGTGCAATATATGTAAATTATATACATATATTATAAACACCTAAATATATATGAGCTATATGTGCATAATATCTCTATGTGCATGTATAGCAATATATATGTAACAATAAAACAATCCCAGTACTGAATAGCAATAAACAGCTTCATCTGTAACATCTGCATTAAAAAAAAATTTTCCTAACCAAGGAAATAAATTCTCGATAATTGAAGTGAAAATGAGAACAAAACAAACATGCAGAAGGTGACTTCAATTATGTAAAATAATCCCCACCAAGTGTGTGGATAGAATATTTATCTAAGCAGAGAAGGATTCGTTTCAGACTTAAAAAGTTTATAAATGCACCGCATGTTCCTGTTTTCTTTCTCATTCCGGAAATTTGCATGGCCTTTCAGAACCTTCCTATGCGTTCTGCATTTTTATGTCTCCTTCTTTGATTTCCACTTCTCAATGAATAATCCTATTTTTACCTAGTTGGTTTGTTATTAGTGGCTTGTGAGGTTTGTCAGTGCAGGTAAGGATGCCTGCCGGAGGGCACCTGTGGGGATGTTTTTAACATTAAACCCACATTCTTGTTATCAATGTGATAGCATTGGGGGCGGTGCTTCATGCATAAAATCAGGAACGCCAAAGAGTTTCCTTTAATACACATTTTGGTTCAGAGCCTTGAGTAGATAGCTGCCATAGAAACTGAGGTCACATTGTCAGTTAGGTTTCTAATTGTTTTCACCTGCATCGGGAAGGCAGCAATGCAGTCCTATTTCACCACATTCTTGAAGTTTCCAGATAATTGTGGGGAGCAGAAGTATCCCCTGCAGGAAGGTTCTGCTAAATTTAACTTAACGGTCTTTGTGGCATCTCTTCCATGTGCTAATTTGTATTCACTCACCGCATTAAGAGCCGTTGTGTCTAGAGAATGAGAAAGAGGGGTTTACAGCAGTGGTTTGTGAATTACAACCATGTTCTCGCAGTTTTGTCAAAGGATTTGGAAGCACGGGCTGAAATGGATACGGGGATTTCTTCCTATTTGTGGTTTTTTATTGAGACTACCTTCTTAAACAAAGTGTCTCTGTCTTTTGGGATTGTAAAATTTAACCCCAGAAATGCAGTTCATTTTTTTTTTAAAAAAAAAAGAACGTCAGGGGGCAGCCTATTTCTCTTTTTATTTCTTAGCTGGCAAAAAGGCAGTCTTTCCCTAAAGTGGGATGAGGCTAATAAAGGAGCCAAACACCACGGTCCAAAACTGTGTGTGGTGGGTTCGTGTGTATGAGGTTTGATGTGTGTGGGAGTGTGTGTCCTCTTTCCCCTACAGACATGATCTGCTGTTAGTTACATGGGGCATCACCCTACAGAGGGAATCAGCAGGTGTATTAGTTTCCTAGGGCTGCCATTATGAAGGACTGCAGACTGGGGGTCTTAAACAATAGAGACTTATTTCTCCCAGTCCTGGAGGTGAGAAGTTCAAAGTTAAGGTGTCAGCAGAGCTGGTTCCTCCCGAGGCCTCTCTCGTTGGTGCGTAGACGGCCATCTCCTCCCTGTGTCCTCAAGAGGTCATCCCTCCTTATGTGTCTGTATCCTAATCTCCCCTTTTTATAAGGACACCTTGGATTAGGAACACCCTCATGAAAACAGGTTGTTCATTTAAACTCAATGACCTCTGTAAAGTCCCTAATTCCAAAGGTCACATCCACAGGTACTGGGGAGGTAGGACTTCAGTATATAAATATTCATTTGTAAAAATAAATATATATTGAAGTGGTACAGTTCAACCCTTATCAGCAGGATTTAAGGAAAGACTAGATTTTCACCCTTAGGCTGTGTTGATTTAGGGAAAACAGACTGATCTTGAAACCAAGGTCCTTTAATGATCTGGTGGACATGTGTAAAACTCTTCAGCAAATATAAGCCAAAAATAAAAAGTAAACGAAAACTCTAGCTGGTTTCCTTTGCTTTCAAGGCATGTTTGATGATCTACGTAAAGACAGTGAATATATCCCACACCCCGATCTACTGGGCTTCTCCCCAAAGACGCAGCAGCCCGAAGGGTCACTAAGCAGCTGGAATGTCTGCATGTCTTAGTTGTGCATGTATTCCACAATGGCTTTTACGTGTTACATTTTGCTCTAAAACACAATCCTCTGCAGTTCCACAAATCAAGCTACTCTAAAAAGTCATCCACCCTCCCAGGGGGTTACATTATTTTTCAGTGATAGAATGAAAATATTTCCCAGATAATTCTCCTGTGTTTCTGTAATACATGGGATCTTTGGAGGAAATCTGTGCTGCAAGAATAAGAGAGAAGACACTCAATTCACGCCTCTGTTGTAAATGTTTGTTGGCTCCGTGCAACACACTTCTGTGATGAGGCTGATGAGAACACAGAGGAGAAAATATTTTCAGAAAAATATCCCATGGTTATTTCGTGGATCATGTCATCTAAATCATTCCTGGTGCTCTAGGTCTGCACAGGTGGGGACCAGGGTCGTTGGGAACCGGTATAAATGCAAGAAATTCCTTTCTGAGGTCTGTACATACAGGCAGACCTCGTTGCATTGTGCTTCACAGATACCGCCTTTTTAAAAAATTGAATGTTTGCGGCAACCCTGCGTCCAACAAGTCCACTGGGGCTATTTTCCCAACAGCACTTGATCACTTGGTGTCTCTGTGTCACATTTGGGTCATTCTCGAAATATTTCAGACCAGGGAAAAGATCACAGCTCACTGAAGGTTAAGATGGTGACTAGCACTGGCTAGTGATAAAGGATGTTTTAATTAAGGTAATTGTTGTTTTTTAGATAATGCTATTGCACACTTAACAGATGACAGTCTAGTGGCAATATCACTTTGCACTAGGAAACCAAACACAAAATGTGTGGGACAATATTTGCTTTATTAGGGTGGTCTGGAACCAAAGCAGCAGTATCTCCGGGTCATGCCTGTATAAGCATATTTTGTAGGTTTATGGTGATAGCCCAGCTGAGCAAGTAAAATTATCAATGGTTCAGGTAAACTTTGGGTTGCCGGTTAAACAAGGGGCTGGAGATATTTGCTTTTATTTTTTAACCCCCTTGTTGTTTCTCTCACCGTCTTCTTTATTTTATTGTTATTATTTCTTTAACCAGGTGTGGGTCTGGGGTGGGGTTTCCCATGACAGAGGTCTCTGCTTTGGGACGGATAGAACAGGCAGAATTACTCTAATACAAAATAGTCACAAATTCTTAGTCAGACGTCTCTGTCAGCTCCATACCCTTGGTGTCTGTCAGCACCTAACTGATGTCTTATCTCCTAGACATTTGACCCTTCAGTGTAAATGCGGCACAGATCCTTGCAAAAGGAAATTGCAGGTCTTATCACAGATGTGGCATTTCAGAAAGCCCCCAAATATGAATATTGAGGACCAAATCGAATCCCTGACAAATGTGGACCTGGCCGTGTCAACAGCTCAAGAAACATTGTAGAAATTCAGTTTTATTTTTCAAGTGAAGGTCCCAGCGAGGCCCTTTCTTTACTCTTTAACTCTGAAATTTCAGCTCTGGTTTTAACTCCACCAAATTTCAGCTCTGGTTTTAACTCCACCAAATTTCACTTTGTGGGATTTTGGGGTTTTTTAAAAATTATTCTCAAATAACGTGGACCTCCTCAAAATCCTTTTTTTAAATCATTCTAAGTGAATTAAGAAAAAAATACTTCGACTGCAGCTCAGGAGGCTTAGAAACTCGAGAAGTTTTCAAGGCAGTGCAGAGCAGCTGATGTCTGCAAGGACACCTAGCTTGTGGGTCACAGAGGGTCAAAGCTAAAGTCTCCACTTGTGTTTGTGTTTTCTTCTAGTTTTTCCATGACTGCTCCCCAAGTTTGCTCACAGCCAACTAATTCCACTGTTAGAACCAGCCATGGCATTTCCTACATTTCCACACACGGCTGTCTGAGAAAAGCAACTGTTTCTTAGATGGTACTTCATCTCCGTTCAGAATATTACAGCGGTGTTCTCCTGGCTTCTCCCTAAACCATTGTAACCGTCATAGGTTTTAAGGTTCACCAACTGCTCTCTTTTGCTACCTTTTTGGTACCTTGAGCTCAGATAATTTGATGTTCTCCCCCCAGGAAAGAACTCAGGCTTTTTTTTTTTTTTGCAGAATCCCATCTTAACATCCCATGTCCTGTGTGTCCGTAGGGTATATTTCTTCCCTTCTTTGGGGCACCATGAAGATGGCAGATAAGAAAGCAAGACTTCCAGCTTGGATCAAGTTCACAACCACCGTGATTCCTTTGGTTACTCATGAAAATGGTCCTCTTTCTCTCCTTCCCTCCCTCCCTCCCTCCCCCCTCCCCCCTTCCCTTCCTCCACCACATTTTAAGGAGCTACACACCATCTCTGTCGTCTGTAGAGTGAGGGCAATGTGTACTATCCCCACCTCCTTGCTTTATGTAGGAGCCAAACTTGCAAGATGCCCTAACTAACGTCAAACCTATTTTCCCAGTGGTCAGCAAACACAAAGCGTTCACCACAAACCCTGACAAATAGGAAATACTTGAACAGGGAGCATCATCCTTCAATGAACCCGACAGACACAGACGGCCTCAAAGCCTGCAGGCAGAGGGAAGTCCCCCCACAAAAATCAAAAGCCCTCCCACTCAGGAGATGCAAGATGCATAGACCTGCAGATCAGTTGTCACCAAATAGGAACTGATTCAGTCCATAGCCCGTTCTCGGTATCCGTTTGCAAATACCCTTCTCCGTCTTACGGATTTCTTCAGGAGTGTTTGTTTCCTGGTGAACTTGGCATCCTGCTTTCCCTCTGCCTCAACTGATAGTATTTTTTACTGGGAAATACTGTTCATGTCAATGTCCTTGCTTATCTTGCTTTTCATTCATCTTCTGGATTTAGCTGATCAAACTCTTCTATCCTCAGAACACCCTGGGCCTTGACACTATAGAATCTGGGTGGTTATTGTTTCTATATTTTTCTCTACCACCATTGCCATGTTAAGAGTAGCCTTAACTCATATCTTGAACTTGTTCTGAAGAATTTCTAATAAGGTAAATGCTAAAAAAAGATTCTGGGTAAATGGAGTCTGGCTTAAAGAAAACGTGTGGCTAGGATGCCACTGACAGATTCTCCCTACATGCTTGGGATGGGGCCCAGCAGAGTGCTGATGAGCAAGAATTAATCTGACTCTCCTCCAAGGGGAAGAGAAAAGTTACCTTGGGGGAGCCTTTGACAGGCACCCTTGTAACATCCAGCAAGATACAATTACAGGTTTTTGCTCCCTGAGTAACTAGCCCTTCCCGGGAAGAGGTGGCTGTGTACTTAGGTGTCTCCTGGAGCTGTCGGAATTTTATCTTATAGAAAAGTCGATGATTAATTATCACGGTCTCTGCGAATCATTGACGCACGGCTTGCAGAGTTGATTGAAAGCCCGTGTCTGATGCAATTACCAGCCTGTCCACCAGACCTCTCAAAATAGAACCTGGAGCCTCGCAAGGGGCGGGTTAAAATATTTATACCGGCATCAATTGTGATTGCCACCGTTGACAGCACACATCCAAAGAGAAATCCGTTTTAATGTTTCCTCAAGAATTCCATGATGGCCTTAACATAAAAAATATATTTTTAGGGTTTGCTTCCATATCTTGGCAATTGTAAATAATGCTGCTATGAACACTGGGGTGCGTGCCTCTTTTCAAATTGAAGTGATCATACAAATTAAAACTAAAAGCCCGCTTTCTGTTTAAATCACGTTCAGTCAAAATATGCAATAGAGGCACCTAATGGCAAAAATTTAAAGCAGTTCTGTGTTTAATTGGAAAGCTTATACACAGATAAGTTATGACACAGATGAAATCATTTCTATATGCATAAGCAAAGTGTAAGGTGAGAAAGTTAAAAAATATGAAACATATGCGTAGTGGCAATGAGTTGAATTTGGAGAATTGAAACTAATTTTGCAAGTCAGACTAAAATAGTAAGTATACCATCCTTTGATTCTACAAGTGTGTATATATATGATGTCAGTGTGATAAAACACAGAAGGACGAAAAAAGGGCCTAAGAGATGAATCTACACACACACACACACACACACACACGCACAAGCTAGACGTTAAAACTTTACCCAAAATTGCTCTTTATTTAGACAACTTTTTTTTCTATAACACTTCCAATCCATAAACTGTCAGAAATTATAGTGCCACACTTTTCAAAATTAAATGTACTAGAGAATTACAGAATATGAGGGCCTTCTTTTTTTTTTTTTTTTTTTTTTTGCGGTACGCGGGCCTCTCACTGCTGTGGCCTCTCCCCTTGTGGAGCACAGGCTCCGGACGCGCAGGCCCAGCGGCCATGGCTCACGGGCCCAGCCGCTCCGCGACATGTGGGATCTTCCTGGACCGGGGCATGAACCCGTGTCCCCTGCATCGGCAGGCGGACTCTCAACCACTGCGCCACCAGGGAAGCCCTATGAGGGCCTTCTTGACATCAGAATTTCCACCACTTAATGGTTTTAATCCTTGTAGAAACTCCCTTTCAATTTGAACTCATTGCATGGACACAAGTTAAAAATATCTCTTGATTTCTGGCATACTCTCATTATTGGCCCACAAATTGCTCCCTCTTTTTTCCCCTCCCCCCCACTCCCTTCCTTCCATTACCTTCAGTCTGTACCTTTTATTTTATTGCCTCATGGGTTGTATGTATGTATTCTTTAAGACAATATCTTAAGTTTTAAATGAAAGTGTATTGTACTCTGTAACAGGTTAGGACTCACTGTTTCATCTCAGATATTGCAACGTTTCATCTATATTATGAGGCTTTCTCCTGATTTCTTTCAGTCGCTATATAATATTTTGTCGTGCTAAAATTTAAATTACTACAAATTTCACTTATAATATGTACTTAGCTCCAGTTAATTACTTTTGACCACTGTATATGTCACTGTAGGAATATACTAATACGGCCTTAGGGGAGAATTAGTGTCCCATAAGTTGAAAAGCAAATGAAGTCTTTGTGTAGTTTGGACCAAAGTGTTCTATCAGCAACACATATAAGGGGATAAAGATCTTTTTTTTCCTCAGAAGGTCACCTGGCTTACACTGGAGATAAGCAAGGCAATAATGACAAAAAACAGATAAAAAATAAAGTTAACAGATGAAACCCAGCTTTTGAAATATAAAATCAGTGGAATATGGAGGACACAAGAGCAGTTCCCTCTCTTTGACTGTAAAGAAAAGTAGAAAAATAAGACTAATAAGAATAAAATATAAATGTGATCCCGTCACCAATTTATTATAGTTTCTGCTGCAGCAGTAATAGTAAGGGGTCTCAAAAGGCACTTTCATTAGCATCAAAACTCTTCAGCAATTCCTGATAACCTACCAGAAGCCAAGAAATATATCAGATGCATCACAAGTCCAATTATCCTTTACATCTAACCAATGCACTGGGCATCCCTGTCCCTGGCACCTAGAACAGGTCTAGGCACTTGTGCGTGCTTTATATATATATATATATATATATATATATATATATTTAACATGAGAAATGCCTTACTATCTATTAGGAAGTGGAGTCATCTTTTTCATGGAATACAGGCACGCTTCTTTCCACTGTGCTTCACAGATATTGGGCTTTTCACAAATTGAGCGTTTGTGGCAACCCTGCCCTGAGGAAGTCTCTCTGCTCTATTTTTCCAACAGCAGTTGCTTACTTGGTGACTCTGGGTCACACTTTGGTCATTCTCACGATATTTCAGACTTTTTTGCATTATGATTATTTTTGTTGTGGTATCTGTGATCGGTGAGCTTCGATGCTAATACTACAACTGGCTAAAGGCTCAGAGGATGGTGAGCATTTTTTAGAATAAAGTATGAATGAAGATATGTACATTGTTTTTGAAGACAATGCTGTTGCACACTAAACAGACTACAGTCCAGTGGAAACATAACTTTGATATGCACTGGGAAACCAAAAAGTTCGCGGGACTTGATGCATCAGCAATACTCCCTTTATCGTGTGATCTGGAACCGAACCCGCAGTATCTCCAAGGTGCGCTTGTAATAACATTAATATGCCTTCCATCACTGGATAAACTTAACTGAGAAGACAGTCATTCGTCAACATGTTTAATAGTATTAATTCCCTCTTCGTGGCTTCCTTCCTGGAGGGCATATGTCTCTTTGGTGCAGAAAATGAGATCAACTATGTAAAAGATGAATGGAGTCGGCGCGGTCGATGAATGCACAGTGTGGCTCTAGAGAGTAAAGATGGAAGAATGTAGCACTTGCCTCTTCGTAAAGGTCGTTTTCCAGATTTCCCATATGAACATGCATCATTTTATTGATGGACAAACATGAGCAGTATTGAAAAAATCACTTGCTGTGGACCCAGGATGTATAAAATAATAGCCCCTGTGGTGGGTGTGGCCTGTAGGATTAAAGGGAAGCTGGTCGCATATATGTGCACAATATGAGTCCAGAATCTCCCTATGGCAAAAGTAATTCTAAAAAAAGTCAGCTCCCCAGGGACTCAACTGTTGGGGCCACGCAATACATAGACTGTTACAGTTGACGTGCAGGAGAGGACAGTTGACAGGCAGTACCTAGAATAGGACAGTTGACATGATTTCCTTTACTCTTAATTCAATTACAAGCCCATTGGACACGACTAGATGATGAATATTTGCTAATTAAATCTCCAATTTTTTAGATTAGAATTTTAGCTGTTGAGGTCAGTGACCAAAACTTGCTTCTGTTTCTCTTCTGGAGACTTACCATCTACAAGGCACTTGAAAGTTATTTACTAACAGTAAATAGCAAGTAATAAAGAGAAAAGGCACAATGGCTGGAATTATGCCCATTTTCCTTATCAGAGAAAGAATGTCCAGAGAGATTATGGCACTTCGTTTAGGATGGTATATAATGGAGCCTTGATTGAGATGGAGGGTCCCACAGCTTTGCCTTTGATCACAGTCAGAGCCGAATCCTGGCGAGGTGTGACTCAGTGCCTTTATGGGCATGCAAATCCTTCTTAGCCCGTCCCTCTTTTGTTTATGACTCAGGGGTGGGTGTAAAGAGAGCGTGATGTGTTTCCTCCAAAGGACTGTACGTCAAGATTTGCTGGGAGAGGCAGTGTGACTTGTGAATAGTAGGCATCACCATATTGCTTGGATTGACGGTGGCCTCCATAGGAAGCTACCGGTGTCTGGGTGGACATGTCTGGACTCATGCTGACATCTGCTCCCCTGTAACTATCCCTCGAAGACATCCATACCCTAATGTCTGATACCCGTGAGCACGTCAGCCTATGTGGCAAAGCAGCTTGGAAGACATGATTAAGGGTCTTGAGATGACTAGATGATCTTGGGTTGTCTCAGTGGACCACTGTTATCACAAGCCTTCTTGTAAGAGGGTCAGAAGAATGTCAAGGCAGTGGGAAGGAGATGTGGTGGAAGCAGAGATGGGAGTGATGTGTTTTGAAGATGGAGGAAGTAACCGCTATAAATGTGGCTTCTAGAAGCTAGAAAGGGCAAGGAACAGGTCCTCCCCTTAGAATCTCCAGAAGGAACCATCCCTGCTAGACACCTTGAAGTTACCCCTTTAAGACTCATTTTCGACGTCTACCCTCCAGAACTGTAAAAGGATACATGTGTGTTCTTTTAAGCCACCAAGGCTGTGGCGGTTTGTTCCAGCAGCAGCAAGAACCTCATACACCCTCACACCATGGCCACCCTGGTTCATGGTGGAGGAATTCAGCAATTATTTTTTACATTACTCAGTTGGACAGTCATCCATCTTAGGGAGGCACGTCAGGGTCTACCATCCCTCCCTGAAGGACTAGATGAGAAATATTCCTAATTTTTTCAAATCGGCATATCCAGAAGTCAAAGACAACTCCAATGCAAGTCAGGATGCTTAGGATCTTGAAAGTCTTGTGATTCTATACTTTATAGATAAGGAGAGCAAAACACAGTGAGTTATAAGTTGGAGATGTCATTTCAGCCAGTTTCCATCCAATATTGATACATGTGACTAAAGGGTAACAGGCAGCCCTGATATTTTGTGAGGATTGAGAGGATTTTCCTTCTTCTCTGTCAACCTCCTCTCCCTTTAAAGCACGAGTGTGGAGGGCTATGAAGGATGATGCTAATCCAGTGGCTCTCAAACTTGAGGGATCGTCAGAGCCACCTGGAGGGAAATGAAAACATAGACTGCTGACCCCATAGCCGAGATTCTGATCATCTAGGTCTGAGGTGGGACCTGAGAATTCAAAACTCCAGGAATTCTCAGAGTGTCATGATGCTTCTGGTCTTGGAAGGATACCTTGAGAATTACTGTTTTAGTCTACTTGAATAATCCAGTGCAGCGACTCTGAACATGGAATATTTTAGCCCCCATTAGACGCTTGTCACTGTCTGGAGACATCCCAGTTGTCACATCTTTGGGGGAAAGATCGGGTGCTTCTGGCATCTAGTAGATGGAGACCAGAGATGTTGCAAAACTTCCTATACTGCACAGCACAGCCCCACCCTGAGGAATGGTCTGGTCCAGAATGTCAATGGCTTTGCTTTGTGTTAGAGAGCCCATGTGACATAAATTGAGATCCTCACATGCTATAGTTTTGTGTGTCCTTGGGCAATTTACCGAGTGTCTCTAGGCCTTAATTTGTCAACAGACAAAAAAGAAAATGTTAATAAAGTTATAAAAACGATAAGATGAGATAATGCAACAATCTAGCAGATTGTAAAGTCACAATGAAAATGTACTGATATAAAATGTAGCTCTTCACTTTGATGATATATCTTTTCCTGGTCAGGAAAGGCGTGTATTCAGAATCACAGTGGGCTGTGAGGGTGGGATTGTGGCTGACCAATCTCCTGTGACATCAAAGTAATCACCCTTCCGAAATGATTATTCACCCATCCTGGAAAGAGAAATTTTCAGAATTCAGAGAACAGCTTGTCTTCTTCTTTATCCCCCCCAATGAAACTTTCTTCTCCTCATACTGAGAAGTATTCAGAACTAAGTAACCAGAATTAAGATCAGACTTCCAGAAATGAGCTCTGTTTTCCATTTAGCCAACTCAGCACAGCCTGACTTATGTATAACCCTCTACTGTAGGAATTAATTTGCAAATGAGCCCACCAGGATAAAGAGGAAAGATGCAGAAGTCTTTTACAAAAGTCTGCTTTGGTTTTACAAAGGAAAATATTAACCTTTGTGAAGCATCTCAAAGCATTATTGAAAAGGGTGTATGTGTGATTTAAAAGCTTTTATTTAAACAAACAAAAAACCTCTTAATATTACAAAATGTATGTTTTTTTCCAAATGGTATCCTCCAAAATCATGATCTTCAGGGCCTGCTGTTTTGATATTTAATACATGAGATATGTCAGAGGGAAGGTTGAGGAAGAAGAATGTCTATCAAAATTACAAATAATTTAGAGCCACTCTACTGGGGAACATTTCAAAGAGAGAAGAAAGGATGAGAAGCTTCACCTTGGTTCTGGCATTCCTCTCTGCTCCCGAGTCTTTTTTCTTTTTAATTTTTATTGGAGTATAGTTGATTTATGATGCTGTGTTTCTGCTGTACAGCAAAGTGACTCAGTTATGCATATACATATATCCACTCTTTTTTAGATTCTTTTCCCATAGAGGTCATTACAGAGTATAGAGTTCCCTGTGCTATACAGTAGGTTCTTATTAGTTATCTATTTTATATGTAGTAGCGTGTATGTGTCAATCCCAATCTCCCAATTTATCCCCCTCCCCCTTGCCCCCTGATAACCATAAGTTTGTTTTCTGCATCTGTGACTCTATTTCTGTTTCATAGATAAGTTCATTTGTATCATGTTTTAGATTCCACATATAAGCAATATCATATGATATTTGTCTTTCTCTGACTTACTTAGTATAATCTCTAGTTGCATCCATGTTGCTGCAAATGACATTATATTTCATTCTTTTTTATGGCTGAATAGTATTCCATTGTATATTTGTACCACATCTTTATCCATTCATCTGTCGATGGACATTTAGGTTGTTTCCATGTCCTGACTATTGTAACTAGTGCTGCTATGAACATTGGGGTGCATGTATCTCTTCAGATTACAGTTTTCTCAGGTTATATGCCCAGGAGTGGGATTGCTGGATCACATGGTAGCTCTATTTTTAGTTTTGTAAGGAACCTCCATACTGTTCTCCATAGTGGCTGCACCAGTTTATATTGCCACCAACTCCTGGATCTTAATTGCTGGTGGACGCGTCTGCAAATGAGCACCCTGGCAGCTAGCTGTCTGTCCAGAGCTTTGTGGACAGAGTAAACAGGCTTTATTTTTGCATAAGAGCCCTCAAACGCAACATTTATAAATAGAGGAAACAACGTGCAGGGCCAAGAAGCTGGTCCTGCCTGCTAAGGGATGGACCCTATTCTAAGCGCTCGTGTCTCTGTCATGTTGAGGAAAGGTGACCAAGCTGGGCTCCTGCAGGGACCTGCCTGCTGGGTGTGGGGAAGGGGCACTGCATCTGCTGAACAATATGTATTCGGATGACTGGATCATAGTCGGTCTCTTTCTGAGGCAGGTGTGGGCTCTTAAAAAGCCTGTTGGGTTTCATTGCTATTATGGAATATGGCAGGGACAGGGGCCCTAGGAAGTGATTATTCCGAAACTTCTGCACTTGTGTGTGTGTGTGTGTATTTTTATTTTTTATTTTTTTAAATAAGCTCAGCTTTTGAATGGGTGCTGCTAAGGACGGGGGGTTGATTGCATAGATTTCTGGAAAAGTGTACTAAACTTCACTGGGACAGTTTGTGTTTCCCCGAGAGCTGTTTTCTCTCCTCTCCTGACTCTGAAAGCAATATTACCACAGTTGCGGGGAATGTCCTCTGCAACCAACTTTTTCCTGGTTATCCTTCTACTCAGATGAAGTACCTTTTACACCTTGTCACGTGGACGTATCCCGTGAGGCATAGAATCATGCCATCCATCTCGTTTTCACACTTTTCATGAAGAATAAAACACTCGCCTTGATGATGGAAACCAAAGCAGACCTCATGCTCTTGATCTTTCACTTTTCTCTACCTGGTCCAGACCCTCTCCTGCTCTTCTCAGCTAAACCACACGGGAAACGGGTGCGGAGCAAATGATCCTACTTTCCAACGGGTTCTCCAATCAGCTGACAGTGGTCTGGTAGCCTCCTGAAATGACTGAAACTGTTCTAGCCCCAATTTTTGTAAAGAAAAAAAGAAAGATCTTCTTTGCCACACCGAATGGGTTATTTTCACTCCTTATCTGTCATTCTGTGACTGGACACATTAGGAATGTTCAGCCACCCCTGTTCTTGAAAGTCTATGCATTAATCCTTCCTAACTTGACCTGTCGCCTACATTTTCCATGTCCTGACCCAGTTGTGCACAGTATTATATGAGAATTCCTCCTGTTCAAAAAAAAAAAAAAATCCCCAACTCAATTCATTGTTCTACTCACTGTATTTTGTGGAATTACCTTTTCGACTCTTTAGTTTGAACGACTGCATTTTCCCTGTCTTTACACACACATACATACACATACATATACAAGCTTCTCTGTTCCCTCTCAGAGATGTTGGGAATATCTTCTGGTCATTTCTTTTTTTTTTTTTTTAATTTATTTTTGGCTGTGTTGGGTCTTTGTTGCTGTGCGCGGGCTTTCTCTAGTTGTGGCGATTGGGGTCTACTCTTCATTGCAGTGCGCGGGCTTCTCATTGCGGTGGCTTCTCTTGTTGCGGAGCATGGGCTCTAGGCGCACGGGCTTCAGTAGTTGTGGCGCATGGGCTCAGTAGTTGTGGCTCATGGGCTCTAGAGCGCAGTGAAGAGTAGCCCCCGCTCGCTGCAACTAGAGAAAGCCCGCATGCAGCAACGAGGACCCAACGCAGCCAAAACTAAATAAATAAAGCAAATAAATTTATTAAAAAAAAAAAGACCTTTCCTTCACCAGCATTGTTTAGGATAAGGTGCAAGCTCATTGGCATGACCTGAAAGACCCTCCGTAAATCTGCTCCCTGCCTGCCCACCCTCTAGCTGAACTGAATTACCATGCCCGTCTCATTCCCTTCATTCATCAAACACTTACCATGCACCAGATGTTTGCCAGAACGGGTATTAGATGCCAGGTTTCATAGGTTGTGCCCATGATACAGGACTCCACACTGAATGTTGGCTCCATATAAGTTTCCTGAATGAAATGTTGAACTTGGAAGAGTAGATTCTCACGGAGAAGGCATCTATTTCTCTTCATGGACATGGTGAAAGATAGATGGGTCACCACTGGTGACCAAGGTCTAAGGATATAGTTTCTTGACTTGCTCTTGTTCCATGCTTTCCGAATTATCTTGACTATGACTTTGGTTATTATGAGAGTAAGCCCTGAAGTCAAGCACTGCTCTCTGTTCTCTTGGTTCTTAGATTTATTGTTGTATAATAATAAATGAACCATGCATGGGGGTGATCACTTGCTGTGATCTGAGTGTTTGTGTGTCTCCACCCTCCACTCCCAGGATTCATATGTTGAAATCTGAATGCCCATGGGATGGTGTGAGGAGATGGTGCCTTTGGGAGGTGAGGAGGTTATGAGGGTGGAGCCCCCATGAATGGGATTAGTGCCCTTATAACAGAGAACCCAGGGAGCTTTCTTGCTGTGAAGACACAGCAAAATGTCTGAAACTCAGAAGACCGTACTGGCACCCTGATTTGGAATTCCACCCCCCAAAACTGTGAGAACTAAATGTTTGTTCCCTGTTAGCCACCCAGTCTGGGGTACTCTGTTATAGCCCCCTGAAGGGACTAAGATATCATGTGATCTAACAGCTCGTGGCATAATGAGAGGTGAGAACTGAGGCAAAGAAAGTTGAATGCACAAGCCCAGTATCACAGATAGATGCTCAAATCAAGATGGACAGTTTCCTGCACTTTAAATTGCAGTAGGAGGATAGATCTCGTGTAAAGTGTTCTTACCCCAAAACAAGGACACAGTAAAATTTTTAGAGGTGATAGATGTGTTTAATGTTCTGATTATAGTGGTGGTATCAGAAGTGTATGCATCACTCCATACTCATCAAGATGTCTGCATTAAGTGTGTGCAATATTTTTTTAATCAATTTTAAACCAATAAAGCTTAAAATAGAGGAATAGATAGATGACAGATAGATAGACCCAAAATATTCTAGTCTAGGTGGGCTAATTCATTCACGTACTCATGTATTTTTTTCTATGCTCATTTCTGTTGGCCCAAACGGGATCAGTACTAATACAAGGGCTGTGTAATCAAGACATGGAAGAAATGGAGAAAATGGTCCAACAGAAATTGGTGGGCAGTTTTCTCCATATCTTAAAGCTCCAGATCATGGGTTTTCAGTGTAAATATCCAGGAGGAAACAAGAGCAGCCTTTGTAAGTCAAGAAAGCAGCCCGTAGCGAGATGCAGATGAGGTGGCATCTGTACGTCTTTCCATCTTTCTTTTTCAATGAGAGCAGATGCCCTCTGGCGCTTGGTATGAGATGCCGGCAGACAGACGAAACCTTCAGGAAGCTCATCACAGAGAAATTCACCTTGAATCATCACAGGGCACCCGAGAAATATTATGTCTCCTCCTAACATGATATGACCTTTCAGCCACACGGATTTATTTTATTGAGAAAAAAGTTTAAGGCAAAAATCATATCTGAATCACATTAAGGGCCAGAGGGAAAACTCTCAAAATGACACAGATTTTTTTTTTCTTGTTTTCACAGTCAAAAGAAAAATTGAAATGTGGATTATGCACTCAGTAATTTCAACTTCCAGAGTTCCATTCTTCTGGAACACTTTATCTGTCTTTCAATCCATCCATCCATCCACCCACCCACTTATCATCTACCTATCATCTGTGTATATACATGTCTGTCTTATCCATTCATCCGTCATTCTATCATTCTGTCTATCTATCATCTATATCTATCGATCTATCATCTATCATCTACCTACCTATCTTTCTATTTATCATCTATGCATCTATCTATCATTTGTCTATCATCTACCTGTGTATCATCTATTTATCGATCCATTCATCCATCCTGTATCTATTCATCTGTCTTTCTATCTGTAGCGATATTTATTTTATTTTAAGCTAATTGAGACACAAAAAATGAATACATTTAATGCATACCCCTGATTCCATCATCATAATCCAAACACTAAACATATCTATCACCTCCAAAAAACTGTACTGTGTTCTCGAGTCAGAGTTCAGTTCTTCTAGGACACTGCGTCGGGGTCTCACAGCCTCCAGAGTTCTCCACAGGGAGATGCAACGCGCCACTTTGTGCTTCTGAGAACACAAGCCATCACCACCATCCCCTGCCTCCCTTTCCTCCTCCCACTCTGTACCGAAAACGTCTCACGTTAAGCTGTGACTTGCTTTTCTGTAGTGATTACCGTTCCCCATGCCCTCTCCAGAGCTTTGAAGATCCCCCGGTATTCGTGGTCAGCTAAAGATGAAAGGAGCCAACAAGTCAGCCTCTGCGCTGTCAAGCGCCAAGTTTGGAGAAACCACTTTAGAAATCCAAGAGGTCCCACCGTGTGTCGGTGGAGTCACCCCACACCCCATCAGTAGATGCTCCGTTTCCCATACAGCCTCACGCTCCATTCATACAGGCGCTAGATGTAAAGGACACAGAGAGGGCAGGATATAGGATATACTTGCACTTGGCCTCATTGACAGGGGCTGGCATGTGTTCAGAAGGCACGTGTGCCCGACCCACATTCTACGGTGCAGAGTTGAACACAGCACCACCAACATGTAAGGGATTACGTTTCTCCTTGTTGAGAACATTTCTACCACACCTGCCTAGCTGACACATTTACACCATCAGGGGCACATCTGTCAATGCGAACATACTGTGATTTTTATATGTTATTATTCATGGCCATCACTTTTGTTAACTGTTAGGTCCTTCACGATGGGTAGGTGTAATGCGTCTTGCCAAGTCATCATACTCTTTACATCTTGGAAAATGTTACGTAATTACTAATGTCTAATTTTTTATTAAAATCACACACACACGCTTGGAATGTTGCGATAAAGCTGTACATCTGACTTGTGTGATCATATTTCATGGGGGTGGGGGGAGGCGTCCCAGCAGTGTTTATTCATTTACTGTGACTTATTCTGGTGTACACAACCAGCAGCGGGCAAAGATACATCATTTCCAGATACTTTGTTATACTTTTTCTTACTTTGTAATGTTCTTCCAGATACTTTGTTACACTTTTTCTTACTTTGTAATGTTCTTTTGGAATTGATCTTCCTTTTGGAACCTCTCTTGCTAAGTAAGCTTTAGGGAGTAAAATCGTGCTTAAAGGTTGACAGCCAGGAGGTGGGAAGCAGAACAGAGTAAAAAGAAAGTGGGATGGGTGGTTTTCACAGGTATAACATTTTAATCACCTTTCTTTTTTTTTCAATATTTTAATTTTATTGGAGTGTAGTTGATTTACAAGTTTCAAGTGTACAGCAAAGTCTTTCGGTGGTACATATACATAGATTCGTTCTTTTTTAGATGCTTTTCTCATACAGCTTATCACAGAATATTGAGTAGAGTTCCCTGTGCTATACAGTTGCTCCTTGTTGATGATGTATCTTACATATAGTAGAGTGTGTGTGTTAATCCCAAACTCCTCATTTATTCCTCCCCCCACCCTTCCCCTTTGGTAAATATAAGTTCCTTCCCTAAGTCTGTAAGTCTGTTTCTGTTTTGTAAATAAGTTCATTTGTATCATATTTTAAATTCCACATATAAGTGATATCATATGATATTTGTCTTTGTCTGGCTTGCTTCAGATAGTATGACAATCTCTAGGTCCATCCATGTTGCTGCAAATGGCATGATTTCATTATTTTTTATGGCTGAGAAATATTCCATTGTATATATGTACCACATCTTCTTTATCCATTCCTCTGTTGATGGACTTTTAAGTTGCTTCCATGTCTTGGCTGTTGTAAATGGTTTTGCAGTGAACATGAGGGTGCGTGTATCCTTTCGGATGATGATTGTCTCCGGATATATGCCTAGGAGTGGGATTGCTGGGTCACATGGTAGTTCTATTTTTAGTTTTTGAAGGAACCTCCGTCCTGTTCTCCATAGTGGCTGCACCAATTTACATTCCCACCAACAGCGTAGGAGGGTTCCCTTTTCTCCACACCCTCTCCAGCATATATTGTTTGTAGATTTTTTGATAATGGCCATTCCGACCAGTGTGAGGTGATACCTCACTATAGTTTTGATTTGCATTTCTCTGATAACTAATGATGCTGAGCAACGTTTCATGTGCTTTTTGGCCATCTGTTTGTCTTCTTTGGAGAAATATCTATTTAGGTCTTCTGCCCATTTCTGGATTGGGTTGTTTTTTTATTTACTCACACTTCTTTCCTGGGAGGAATCAGGACTGTCCTTCAGGCAGCAGAGATGCAGGGAGAGATGGTCTACACCATCCTATTTTGCGTGTACCTTGCAGTGCTTGTGACCACTCTTATGCTGAAATCTAGGTGGCATGGATGAATCCAAGGTGACAAATCTAGAACACGAGTGGCTGCAAAAGCAGAGATGACCCATTTCCTACAAACGCAAGTGACAGGGGTACCTATTCATTTCATTTAACAAGATACTCAGAGGTTCATTGTTCCTGATTTGCTGTAGTTGCTCTGAGATATCTTCAGGAATTTTTTTTTGGGGGGGGGGGCGGAATATAATTATATTTATTTCAATTTTTTTTGGTTTTATTGAGATATAATTGACATACAGCACTGTGCATCTGTAAGGTGCACAGCATAATGATTTGATTTACATCTGTCATGAAATCATGACCACAGTAACTTTAGTGACCATCCATCATCTCATAGAGACACAACATAAAAGAAATTGAAAAAAAACTTCTTCCTTCTGTAAATCTTAGGATGTTACTCTCAACTTTGATTTATAAGGTACGATAGTGTTTAAGTACCTTTATCAGATTGTACCTTACATCCTTAGTAATTATTTATCTTCTAACTGGAAGTTTGTACCTTTTGGCCATCTTCATGCAATTCCCCCTCCCCAGCTCCCTGCTCTGGTAAGAGATCACAAATTTGATCTCTTTTTCTATGAGTTTGTTCATTTTTTAAAAATTTTTATTGGAGTATGGTTGTTTACAATGTTGTGTGAGCCCCCCGTTACAACAAAATGAATCAGCCGTACACATACAGATACCCCATTCCTTTTGGACTTCCCTCGCATTTAGGTTACCTTTAGGTTACCACACGTTCATTTGTTTTTGAAGTATAATTGACCTACAACACTATGTTAGTTCCTTTATCCCACCTGGTCTTAGGTCTATGATGTTCTCTTCACAAAACAGCTGTCAAATATCCCCTGCGCACGGCCTTGCAAATCTGCATCCCAGTCTGTAATGAAAAGTTGGATTCCATTTTATTCAGTGGACAGCTGAATTTTATTCCTGACAGCTTTGAAGCTTCATGCCTTCCTTGTCCCTTTCTGCTCATCATTAGGGAAAACTAATTTTTAAAAAAAGCTCGGTGCTCTTTCCTTGTATGCCAGCAGGAAGTTCGCCCCAGCACCAAGACTGAACCCAATAAAAACCCCACCCTCGTCTTCTTTCTCTGTTCTGTCTAGACATTTTCGGATGAGCTAGAAAGCGTCCTGCTTGGCCCTCCCCAAAAAGTCTCACTCTGTGAGCCATAAACTTTTCATACCCTTGTGTGTGTATGTGTGTGTGTGTGCAGGCATCAGTCTCAAAAACCAACCCAAATTTGGGGGTGAAGCTCCACCACCGCCCCCAGCTCTGAGGGGTGACCACACCAAGGACATTACCTTTGTCAATGCAAAGAGCCACATTCTTCCAAAGTGCTACTGCCTTCCAACTTTCTTCTATGTCTCTGAAAAGAAGTACACAACCAAAGGGACAATGGAAGTCTGTTGTTTGACCAACATGAATGAACCTTACGCTGTGTTGTTCAAACAGTGTCTGCCTTGGAAAAATTTTAAAAGGAGAAAGAGACGTCCATTAGCTGGACAGCTGTAAGCATCTGTGCCTAGCCAAATGCCATCGTGCCCATGGAGAGAAATTTATCCAAACATCTATGTGTGTTCAGCAGTTTTCCCTTCCTTCTGTTCCAGTCCTCGGCCAGCAGTGAACAGCATTTTTAAATTTTACATTGTGAAGATAAAAACAAGCTACCAGTACACATGCTCTATGAAAATAGGCTGCAAGGAATCATGCGTATCTTAAACCCAGGCATGAGCTGCTTATGTATGTTGATGAGTTTTTTAAGGACCTAGGATAGTATAGAAAGCACAGGGAGAAACATCCAAATAATTGTGGCTAGGAGAAACTTGAGCTGTTTGTAATGGTGTGGAAAATTAATTAGAAGGAGATAACAACAGCTTTTTAAAATAGAATACTTCATTTAAAAATTCATTAATTTATGGATAAATAACCATCTTTAATGTAGTCAGTGTTTTTCAGCATGCAATTATTTGCGGAAGAGCCATAAAAATTCTCTAATCTTGCATATACCCAAATGGCTTCATGTGATTTCTGAACAACCAAAGGACTAATTTGTAAAATAAAACAGAATCTTTTTAAAAAACGGCGCCCGCGGTTGTCATCGAAATCTGTCATAATATTTTAAGCCTGTTAAAAGCAATCTCCAGCAGAATGTTCATCAGTATTGAAAAGAAAATGAGTGTGGCCAGGTTTTATAAAATGGAGTTTAAAACATTTTCTTAGTTGTTTGAATTTAAGCTTGAACTAATGCAGTTTAATGGAGAAATATTATCTGAGACAGGAGAATTCTGAGATACACCTACAGCTGTAAGGATGGCATGCACACACTAAAGAAGCCCACAGTCTGGCCCTGTTTGGCTGGTCCATCACTCACGAGCCTTACAGGGTTCAGATGTTTACGTGTAGTGCCTGCAAGGTTCCACAGTGAGTCATTTGTTTGGGAGAAAATAAAAGCATTTGTTTCTGCAAAACAATATTAATAATAAGTTTCCCAAACAAGGGCACCAAAAACTTATCTAGCCTTCCCCAGGAAATATTAAATCCTGAACCCCTTGAATTTACAAGAGAATATACCATCCTGATAGTCATAGCTAAACAAAATAGATTAAGCATTTAGGATTTTGGGGTTTTTTTCTTTTTAAAAATTATTTATTTATTTTTGGCTGTGTTGGGTCTTTGTTGCTGCGTGCAGGCTTTCTCTAGTTGCGGCGAGCGGGGGCTACTCTTAATTGCGGTGTGCGGGCTTCTCATTGCAGTGGCTTCTCTTGTGGAGCACAGGCTCTAGGTGCACGGGCTTCAGTAGTTGTGGCACGTGGGCTCAGCAGTTGTGGCTCGCGGGCTCTAGAGCACAGGCTCAGTAGTTGTGACGCACGTGCTTAGTTGCTCTGCGGCATGTGGGATCTTTCCCAGGACCAGGGCACAAACCCGTGTCCCCTGCATTGGCAGGCGGACCCTCAACCACTGCACCACCAGGGAAGTTCCTGAGCATTTAGTTTTAAAAAATAACATTTAAAAAATTCTGTTAAATGTTAGCACGTAAAAGGAATCCATTTGATTTTGAGGATGAGGAAGTGTTGGATGTAGCACTTTGTGGGCATTCTGCAGACGTACCCTGGGACCTGTGAAGGCTTTGTTGCATTCGATTTCTTAAGGGGGCGGCCAGAATTGTGGGTTGACCAGAAGGAGAGCATATGGGCAAACATTCCTTGAGGCACAAAGAGTAGCTGTCAGTGGGATAAACCAAGAAAGGTCCAGACGAGGCTTGAGGAATCACCCTTGTGTAACTGACAAAAATGGTGCAGAAAGTACCCTGGGTGAAAGAATTCTGAGACGGAGCCTGACTGCGCCTTGGAGAGTGTAGTCAACAAATCACTGGGCTGAGTTCGTTCAAGGTCACTAAGAAACAGCCTGTCCCTACAAAACCCCCATGTTCACACCATTTGAGATTCCAAGCTCAATTTTAAAAATGCAAACCTTAAGTGTGGGGTCCATTTTTCCTGGTTTGCTCATCTGTCTACCTGAGTGAAATATTTCTAAGAGGAATCTCCATTTCCACAGTGACCAGAATATTTTCATAGATATCCAAACAATTTTCGGATATGCCAAAGTAACTTAAAACCAATTCCATCCAATGAGCAATGATCTTATTCAATTTAAAATACAGAATTTGCTGTTAAAAAGAAACTGTATCAGGACTTCCCTGGTGGCCCAGTGGTTAAGAATCCACCTGCCAATGCAGGGGACAGGGGTTCGAGCCCTGGTCCCAGAAGATCACATGCCGCGGAGCAACTAAGCCCGTGCACCACAACTACTGAAGCCCACGTGCCTAGAGCCCGTGCTCTGCAACAAGAGAAGCCACCGCAATGAGAAGCCTGCCACTGCAACGACGACCCAATAGAGCCGTAAATAAATAAATTTGTTTAAAAAAAACTGTATCATTTCCATTTATTTCTTGCGCATTGGAAGTGAAAACTTCTGAGATTAAATTCATCTCCCATCCGTGTCTTGTTTTCCCATATGAGCCACCTCTAAAAGGGGGATTTCATAGAATTTACTAGGCTATTTATCAAATGCCTTGTCTTTCCAAAAGTTGTGGTTTCTGACTTAACATATTTGTGAGTCAGTTGAATGAAGCCAGGTTTTGGTCTTGTAGAGTTTTCTTCAGAGGTTTTAATTGGGCTGTTATTTGAAACAATCGTGCCTATAATTTATAATTTCCTTCTTCCAAAAATTGTCTGACTTTCTTGAGCCATAATGTTCTTTTTTCTTTTCTTTTCTTTTTTTAACCACCAAATGCTCCTTTTTGATATTGATCATAATCAATGCCTTATCATGTGGAAAACCTTTGCGAGCATAGCGTACATTTCCTAGTATGATGACTGTGGTGATTTCATAATTCCTAACGCAAATTTAAGTCTTTAGTCAGCCTGTAATCTGAATACTAGATTCCTGTGTTTTCTCAGCTACAAAATAAAACTCCTCAGTTCTTTTCCATGGCTTTTATTTTTGTGAAAATGATAGGAGAATAAAGTTTTAATGCTTTCAGCTTGAGTGGACATAATTATTTTCTACAGCCATATTTGCACAATGTCAGTGAAACTGCTTTATCCGACACGCAGTTTTACATTTTTAAAATCAACGTGCAATAGGAATTACCCATTCCAGAAAAATGTGAAAACAGAGTTCATGGAAATGAAGACCATATTCCATGTTCTTTTTAACTTTAAGGTGTTCCTGAGGATTAAGATAATGCTTAGAACGTTCAAGTTTTTCACATATTATATGATATTCATTATAAACAACCACATACTCTTTTTTTATTGAAGTAGAGGTGATTTACAATGTCGTGTTCATTTCCAGTGTACAGCATAGTGATTCAGTTATACATATGTACACATATTCTTTTTCACATTCTTTTCCATTATGGTTTATTGCCAGATATTGTATATAGTTCCCTATGCTCTACAGTAAGACCTTGTTGTTTATCTGTATTATATATAGTAGTGTGTATCTGTTAATTCCAAACTCCTAACTTATCCCCCACCCCCTTGCGCTTTCCCCTTTGGTAACCATACATTTGTTTCCTAGGTCTGTGAGTCTATTTCTGTATTGTAAATACATTCATTTGTGTCATTTTTCTTAGATTCCACATACAAGTAATATATGATATTTGTCTTCCTCTGGCTTACTTACTATGATCATCTCTAGGTCCATCCATGTTGCTGCAAATGGCATTGTTTCCTTCTCTTTTATGGCTGAGTGATATTCTGTTGTATATATGTACCACATCTTCTTTATCCATTCATCTGTTGATGGACATTTAGGTTGCTTCCATGACCTGGCTATTGTAAATAGTGCTGCTGTGAATATAGGGGGGCATGTATCTTTTTGAATTAGACTTTTCTCTGAATATATGACCAGGAGTCGGATCACTGGATCATATGGTAGCTGTATTATTAGTTTTTTGAGGAACCTCTATCCTGTTCTCCCTAGTGGCTGCACCAGTTTACATTCCCACCAACAGTGCAAGAGGGTTCCCTTTTCTCCACACCCTCTCCAGCATTTTTTATTTGTAGACTTTTTGATGATGGCCATTCTGACCAGTGTGAGGTGATACCTCATTGTAGTTTTTGCATATCTCTGATAATTAGTGATGATGAGGATCTTTTCATATGCCTGTTGGCCATCTCGACATTTGTCTTCTTTGGAGAAATGTCTATTTAGGTCTTTTGCCCATTTTTTGATTGAGTTGTTTGTTTTTTCATTATTGAGTTGTATGAGATGTCTGTATATTTGGAAATTAAGTCATTGTCGGTTGCACTGTTTGCAAATATTTCCTCCCAGTCCATAGGTTGTCTTTATTTTGTGTATGGTTTCCTTTGCAGTGCAAAAGCTTGTGAGTTTCATTAGGTCCCATTTGTTTATTTTTGCTTTTATTTCTATTGCCTTGGGAGAATGACCTAAGAAAACACTGGTCCAACTCATGTCACAGAATGTTTTGCCTATGTTCTCTTCTAGGCGTTTTATGGTGTTATGTCTTATATTTAAGTCTTTAAACCATTTTGAGTTTATTTTTTACAAACTCTAAATATGTATTAAGTTCTTGCCAAAAGTGGAGTAATTCATTTTGCTGGTCTAACCTTAAATTTTTAAAAATATAAATATTTTTTACTTATAAATATTTATAAATGTTATATTTACACAAAATACAAATAATATATAAGCACAAGAGACTTGAAAACCTGTCAAGTGTGGGAGGTGAGGTCAGAGTCAGACAGTGACTTTTGCCCCCAAATTGTGTATTTGTTTCAAAAGGATGGAGGTTAGGACCTTGGGCAGAAATAATGCAAAAAAAAAAAAAAAAAGATCAACCCTGAGGATTTGAGGGGGATTTTTTGGCTGGCATACTTTTTTTTTTTTTAAGAAGATGTTGGGGGTAGGAGTTTATTAATTAATTTATTTATTTTTGCTGTGTTGGGTCTTCGTTTCTGTGTGAGGGCTTTCTCTAGTTGTGGCAAGCGGGGGCCAATCTTCATCGCGGTGCGCAGGCCTCTCACTATCGTGGCCTCTCTTGTTGCAGAGCACAGGCTCCAGATGTGCAGGCTCAGTAGTTGTGGCTCACGGGGCTAGTTGCTCCGCGGCATGTGGGATCCTCCCAGACCAGGGCTCAAACCCATGTCCCCTGCATTAGCAGGCAGATTCTCAACCACTGCGCCACCAGGGAAGCCCATGGCATACCTTTTGAATTGGGACAATTATGGGTACCTTTGTTTGAAATAATGTGTAATGTGTGTGTGTGTGTGTGTGTGTGTGTGTGTGTGTTGGAATGACACACATGGTATCAATTAACAAAATTTTTATTTTTACCTCTTGGAAGAACATGAAGATATCAGCAAGAATATTGATAATATTAAAGGGCATTCAGATCTGAGAAGTAGAATGTAACTCAGGGTCTTTGGAACAAGGGTTTTATTTTAGATACTATATCCTGCTGTCCCCAGGAGATGGTGAGCCTCTCATGGGTAAAATAGGGTTTATTTATCTTTTTTTTTTTTTTTTTTTTTTGCGGTACGCAGGCCTCTCACTGTTGTGGTCTCTCCCGTTGCGGAGCACAGGCTCCAGACGCGCAGGCTCAGCAGCCACGGCTCACGGGCCCAGCCGCTCCGTGGCCCGTGGGATCTTCCCGGACTGGGGCACGAACCCATGTCCCCTGCACCAGCAGGCGGACTCTCAACCACTGTGCCACCAGGGAAGCCCTATTTATCTTTTTATTCTCAATGATGAGTACCTTACACACACTAGGAATGTAGTTGCCTAAAGTAAATAAAGAAGCAAGCAGAATACCTAAACAAAGCAGTTAGGACTTCAAAAAAATCCCAATTTAACACCAGTTATAAATTTTAAATTGTCACTTGAAAATGAGCATGCTTGAGGTAAATGTGTCAGTATTTGGGGCAGAGTTTGAAGGTTCCATCCATTTTATAGGGAAGATTATTTATCAGGGCAGTACCTGTGGTTCTCTATTCCTGAAATATGTGGTTTCAATTCCAACCGAAGGCTCTTTTTTCAGGGATATCTCATGAGACCCACCTGAGTGGCCTTAGATAAATCATCCAACCTCAGGGTGCTTGATGTCCAGTGATAAAATTCTGTAGCAAGTCCCTGGAGACCCAAAGAGAACGTACAATGTGTGATGCACATATTCATTGGTTTAGGCAAAGGCTCGTAATTTTAATCAGGTGCTCAGAGGCTCTGTGACCCCAAAATATTAATAACTGCCAACGATTCCTTGTAGCCTGTTCTTTTCTCATGTCTAAAATGATGGAGTGAGCATATGTTGACTTGAAGGTCAGTTTTCACTATGTTACTGTATGCATCTATGAATTTTATAAAACTTCTTAAAGCCAAACTCTTCTTTCCGTTTCCTTGGGGTCCTGTCTCGGTGTACAGCCTTTTAACAACTCCATGGGGAAATAAATCACTTTGACCCAAAGCAGATCAGCGCTGTGATAGAATTCCATTTGTCAGTGCCCACAGGTTCAAGATTCTGCTTGAAGAATGTGTCAGAAGCCTTGGTGTATTGTATCACAGGGAAGTATTATTTAGAAATAATCGAAACTACTACCTAAGCCATAGGAAAGTGTCTTTACCACCCCTTTCCAAAATGGTGCCAGATAATGACATATCGTTACAATGCCATTTTGTTCAAGGAATCAACAATCTGCAATGTATCCATCAGCATAACCATTTTCCACAAATAACAATACGGCACATGTATGCACCGCTTTTTCTTTTACAATGAGTGTTTACCTACTTTAAAATCATTTAGTCTTTATTTAGCATTGGGGGCAAAAAAATATATATATCCAAAGCCATAGGATATTAGGAAGGTCAGTGCAGTATGGCACAGACAAGAATGGTTAGAAAGAAGTGCCCATCAGAGATTCAGGACAGCGGAAGGAAAAAATAAAACATGAGCAGAAACACACCTGCAACAAAAACACACCCCTTGTTATAGCAAGGGAACCAAGTATGAATAAACTTGTAATCAGTTGATGCTAAGACTTGCCTTCAGAAATTACATCAATAGATGCTTAGGGTCACCCCTCCCCCGACCCTGGAGTTGCTGGCTTCAGTATGGATCCGTAATGCATGTATTTCCAAAAGTGGCTGTGTCCCATTGTGCCTGCCACCCATGGGGAAATCAGTTTTTCTTTTTAATTTTATTGGAGTCTAGTTGATTTACAATGTTGTGTTAGTTTCAGGTGTACAGTAAAGTGACTCAGCTATATAGAGAGATATATTCATTCTTTTTCAGATACTTTTCTCATATAGGTTATTAGAAAATATTGAGTAGACTTCCCTGTGCTCTACAGTAGGTCCTAGTTGTTTATCTATTTTATATATAGTAGTGTGTGTGTATGTTAATACCAGCCTTCTGATTTATCCCTGCCCCTTTCCCCTTTGGTAACCCTAAGTTTGTTTTCTATGTTTGTAAGTCTGTTTCTGTTTTGTAAGTAAGTTCATTTGTATCATTTTTTAAACTAGATTCCACATATGAGTGATATCGTACGATAATTGTCTGTGTCTGATTTACTTCACTTAGTATGACAATCTCTGGGTCCATCCATGTTGCTGTAAATGGCATTACTTTATTCTTTTTTATGGCTGAGTACTATTCCGTTGTGTATATGTACCACATCTTCTTTATCCATTCATCTGTCGATAATATGAGGAATCCACAACCAATCAGAAAAGAAATCTGTGCAGACTTCCAATTCAAGACAGTGTGTTTAAAAAAGGTCCTGTCTCCAAAAATGGAGATTTGTTACTGCTGTTGGTGGTGTTTTTTTTTTTAATGTTTTTTAAAGGGCAGTTATTTCCTTCTGCCTTATTTATTTATTTATTTATTTATTTTCATTTTTGCTGTGTTGGGTCTTCGTTTCTGTGCGAGGGCTTTCTCTCGTTGTGGCGAGCGGGGGCCACTCCTCATCGTGGTGCGCGGGCCTCTCACTCTCGCGGCCTCTCTCATTGCAGAGCACAGGCTCCAGACACGCCGGCTCAGTAGTTGTGGCTCACGGGCCCAGTTGCTCCATGGCATGTGGGATCCTCCCAGACCAGGACTCGGACCCGCGTCCCCTGCATTAGTAGGCAGATTCTCAACCACTGCGCCACCAGGGAAGCCCAAGGTGGTGTTTTTTTTTTTTTATGTAAAAGATTGGGAACATAGGCAAGAGGTGATGCTGTGGACCAGAGACCATTCCCATTGAGTGAAGACATTCAGCAAAGATGCAGAGAAAACCCCAGATGCAAGGGGGATGGAGTTCCAGAACATTGCTCCAGGAAGTCCCAAGGGACACTGGAGGGTAGCAAGGCAGTGGGTGACACATGTTATTTATTTGCCACTTTGTACGCTGCCTTGCTCCTGCCTGGTTCCATGATTGGCCAACCATCTTCCCCCTTTGTCACAGTCAATAAAAACAGGGGACAACCCCTCACTAAAGGGATGCCTGTCCCCCAGGTGGCATCAGCCATTGTCATCCGAGGAAACTATGATGGAGACAGAAGGGGTATGATATAGGTAGAGGTTGGACTTGGGGCCAAAGCAGGTGACACATCGATGGTCTGAGTTCACAAGTAGTTTTCATTTGGCCTGCAAATTGGATTTTTAAAAATATTGAACCTGCAGGTACTTTAGGCCCAACATACATCATCAGTATCCTACACTCCCCATCATATCCCTTATGATTAGCATTGGCCCTAAAGGAATTTTAATTTCCAAGCACTGCAATGGATCGAGTGATCTGACACTTGGTACTTTTGTAAATCTAAGTTTACTTCATGGAGACAAAGCGAGACAGCAGAGACACGGCCAATTAAATAGTGGCATTGTGGTTTCCATCTTCAGTAGAGTTAATGCATATCTGGTTTAACTCCAAGTGTAAATCATCACCTAGTTAGTTCTTTTTTTTTGTTTTTTTTAATAAGACAACTGAGTGATTTAAAAATCCAATTTTCTTCTTTAGGGCTTCATCTATTTGTCATTTATTTCTAAATGGAAAACAGGCAAGCATAAACTATTGGTTATAAACTTAGCATATCGAAAAAGCCCCCGTGAAGAGCTCCTTAACAATATAAGGGAGAGCGGAATGTGTTATTAGCCTGAAATAAATTTTCATTAGGAAGGGTCAGGGTCTCCAGCAGCTGAATTCTGATGTGAGATGGTTTACCTTGAATATCCTTCAATCCTGCTGCGGCGAGAACCAACAATTTAATAAGTTATTAGATTAAATTCCTTCTTTGAAAACAGTGACAGAATTAACATGGGCTCTGATCGTAATCATCCCTTAAAAAGACATGTCAGGGGAACCGGCTGCCTTCAGAAAATGTGGGATTTGAGGCAGTGAAGTTCTGTTATAGAAAGGTTGACTGTGGCCACATCAGAAGTGAGTCCTCTTGGACTAAGAAAAAGCAGTTAAGATGGCACCTTGTACCTTGGAAAAATGAGCTGGGTTGCTTTTAGCAATTTAACTGTAGGTAGGCATGGCTGTCTGGTGTTCTCTGAAGCTTTTGAACCTCTACAGAAGACAAACCAGAGAGGAATTTGGAATAAATATATATATTTTTTATTTTTTAAAAAGTAAACAACTTAGGATATAAGTATGGACAAAGAATGTCACCTGCCATATCAGTAAACAAAGGATGTTGAGGCCATCAAGCCCTCAGCCACTGCATCACCCCAAATGTGCACCCTGAGGGGATTCAGGATGGAGAAAAGCAGGATGCTGGCCCTAGGTAGCTAAGGTGCATGTCAAAGGAATGGTTTTAATGAGGCCAGATTCTTGCATTTTCCCATACATCTTTAACTTGAGGTGTTTGTTTTTTCTTTAATTAACAGTAATCTTTTGACGTTCCTACTACCTGGTTTGTGTTGCAAAACCTCGTATATTTGCAGGCTCCTCCCCTACCTCTTGGGAGCTGTCCCCCAGAGCTACCTGAGAGACTGTCTCCTGGGCTTAAGGCCTCAGGATGTCTGCCGAACGAAACATAATTCTCAACTTCTGTAGTGTGCATTTCTTTTTCAATTGGCATAAGGAAATGATAAAAAAATTAGTAAGCCCAGCAATCTGTGAATACGTTACATTCCACGGTAAAAGGGAAATGGCAGATGGAATTAAATTTCAGAATCTTACATAGGGAGAGAGTTCTAGATTATTTAGGTAAATCCAGTCTGATCCCGTGAGGTCTTAAAAGCAGAGAACTATCTTGGTTTATAGGGTAGCGATACTGTGACAGGGAAAAAAAATAAGTGTGAGCGATTCATAGCATCAGAAGGGTTCAACCTGCCATTTCTTGAGAGTGAGAAAGGCGTGAGGACAGCCTCAAGCAGCAAGGGCAGGCACAGAGCTGACCGCCGGGACTTCTGTTGTACAACCACGTGGCAGTGAATTCAGACAATAATGAATGAACTCAGAAGCCAGACTTCCCCGGAGCCTGTGTGAGGGATCACAGCCCTGCTGACACCTTGATGTTGACCCTGTGAGACTCTAAACAGAGGGCACATCCCATCCACGCAGGGCCCAGACTTCTATTTTTTTATTTTAACTTTATTGGAGTACAGTTGATTGACAATGTTGTGTTACTTTCAGGTGTACAGCAGAGTGATTCCATTATACAAATACATACATTCATTCTTTTTTAGATTCTTTTCTCATGTAGGTTATCACAGAATATCGGGTACAGTTCCCTGTGCTCTACAGCAGGTCCTTGTGGGTTATCTATCATACATAGTAGACTGTGCATGTGCTCATCCCAATCTCCCTGTTTATCCCTCCCCTCTCCATAAGCTTTCCCATTTGGTAAACATAAGTTCGTTCCCCAAGCCTGTGAGTCTGTTTCTATTTTCTAAGTAAGTTCATGTGTATCTTTTTTTTTTTAGATTCTTCATATAAGCGATATCATATGATATCTGTCTTTCTCTGTCTGACTTACTACACTCAGTATGATCATCTCTAGGTCCATCCATGTTGCTGCAAATGGCATTACTTCATTCTTTTTTCATGGCTGAGTAATATTCCATCGTATATATGTACCACATCTTCTTTATCCATTCATCTGTCAGTGGACATTGAGGTGGCTTCCATGTCCTGACTATTGCAAATAGTGCTGCTATGAACACTGGGGTGCATGTACTTTTTCTAATTATGGTTTTCTCTGTATATATGCCCAGGAGTGGGATTGCTGGATCATATGATAGCTCTATTTTTAGTTTTCTGAGGAACCTCCATACTGTTCTCCATAGTGGCTGCACCAATTTACATTGCCACCAACAGTGCAGGAGGGTTCCCTTTTCTCCACACCCCCTCCAGCATTTATGGTTTGTAGACTTTTTTTTTTTTTTTAATAATTTTATCATCATTTTATATGATGTCTTTATTAATTTATTTATTTTTGGCTGTGTTGGGTCTTCGTTTCTGTGCGAGGGCTTTCTCTAGTTGCGGCGAGCGGGGGCCACTCTTCATCGCGGTGCGCGGTCCTCTCACTATCGCGGCCTCTCTTGTTGTGGAGCACAGGCTCCGGACGCGCAGGCTCAGCAATTTTGGCTCACGGGCCCAGTCGCTCCGCGGCATGCGGGATCTTCCCAGACCGGGGCACGAACCCGTGTCCCCTGCATCGGCAGGCAGACTCTCAACCGCTGCGCCACCAGGGAAGCCCGGTTTGTAGACTTTTTGATGATGGCCATTCTGACCAGTGTGAGGTGATACCTCATTGTAGTTTTGATTCACATTTATCTGATAATTAGTGATGATGAGCATCTTTTTTTTTTTACATCTTTATTGGAGTATAATTGCTTTACAGTGATGTGTTAGTTTCTGCTTTATAACAAAGTGAATCAGTTGTACATATACATCTGTTCCCATATCTCTTCCCTCTTGCGTCTCCCTCCCTCCCACCCTCCCTATCCCACCCCTCTAGGTGGTCACAAAGCACGGAGCTGATCTCCCTGTGCTATGCAGCTGCTTCCCACTAGCTATCTACCTTATGTTTGGTAGTGTATATATGTCCATTCCACTCTCAACCTTTGTCACAGCTTACCCTTCCCCCTCCCCATATCCTCAAATCCATTCTCTAGTAGGTCTGTGTCTTTATTCCTCTCTTACCCCTAGGTTCTTCATGACATTTTTTTTCTTAAATTCCATATATATGTGTTAGCATATAGTATTTGTCTTTCTCTTTCTGACTTACTTCACTCTGTATGACAGACTCTAGGTCCATCCACCTCATTACAAATAGCTCAATTCCGTTTCTTTTTATGGCTGAGTAATATTCCATTGTATATATGTGCCACATCTTCTTTATCCATTCATCCGATGATGGACACTTAGGTTGTTTCCATCTCCGGGCTATTGTAAATAGAGCTGCAATGAACATTGTGGTACATGACTCTTTTTGAATTATGGTTTTCTCAGGGTATGTGCCCAGCAGTGGTATTGCTGGGTCATATGGTAGTTCTATTTGTAGTTTTTTAAGGAACCTCCATACTGTTCTCCACAGTGGCTGTACCAATTCACATTCCCACCAGCAGTGCAAGAGGGTTCCCTTTTCTCCACACCCTCTCCAGCACTTATTGTTTCTAGATTTTTTGGTGATGCCCATTCTGACTGGTGTGAGATGATATCTCATTGTAGTTTTGATTTGCATTTCTCTAATGATTAATGATATTGAGCATTCTTTCCTGTGTTTGTTGGCCACCTGTATATCTTCTTTGGAGAAATGTCTACTTAGGTCTTCTGCCCATTTTTGGATTGGGTTGTTTGTTTTTTTGTTATTGAGCTGCATGAGCTGCTTCTAAATTTTGGAGATTAATCCTTTGTCAGTTGCTTCATTTGCAAATATTTTCTCCCATTCTGAGGGTTGTCTTTTGGTCTTGTTTATGGTTTCCTTTGCTGTGCAAAAGCTTTGAAGTTTCATTAGGTCCCATGTGTTTATTTTTGGTTTTATTTCCATTTCTCTAGGAGGTGGGTCAAAAAGGATCTTGCTGTGATTTATGTCAAACAGTGTTCTGCCTATGTTTTCCTCTAAGTTTCTGGTCTTACATTTAGGTCTTTAATCCATTTTGAGCTTATTTTTGTGTATGGTGTTAGGGAGTGATCTAATCTCATACTTTTACATGTACCAGTCCAGTTTTCCCAGCACCACTTATTGAAGAGGCTGTCCTTTCTCCACTGTACATTCCTGCCTCCTTTGTCAAAGATAAGGTGACCATATGTGCGTGGGTTTATCTCTGGGCTTTCTATCCTGTTCCATTGATCTGTCTTTCTGTTTTTGTGCCAGTACCATACTGTCTTGATTACTGTAGCTTTGTAGTATAGTCTGAAGTCAGGGCGCATGATTCCTCCAGCTCCGTTTTTCTTTCTCAAGATTGCTTTGGCTATTCGGGGTCTTTTGTGTTTCCATACAAATTGTGAAAGTTTTTGTTCTAGTTCTGTGAAAAATACCAGTGGTAGTTTGATAGGGATTGCATTGAATCTGTAGATTGCTTTGGGTAGTAGAGTCATTTTCACAATGTTGATTCTTCCAATCCAGGAACATGGTATATCTCTCCATCTATTTGTATCATCTTTAATTTCTTTCATCAGTGTCTTATAATTTTCTGCATACAGGTCTTTTGTCTCCTTAGGTAGGTTTATTCCTAGATATTTTATTCTTTTTGTTGCAGTGGAAAATGGGAGTGTTTTCTTGATTTCACTTTCAGATTTTTCATCATTAGTGTATAGGAATGCCAGAGATTTCCATGCATTAATTTTGTATCCTGCTACTTTACCAAATTCATTGATTAGCTCTAGTAGTTTTCTGGTAGCATCTTTAGGATTCTCTATGTATAGTACCATGTCATCTGCAAACAGTGACAGCTTTACTTCTTCTTTTCCCATTTGGATTCCTTTTATTTCCTTTTCTTCTCTGACTGCTGTGGCTGTAACTTCCAAAACTATGTTGAATAAGAGTGGTGAGAGTGGGCAACCTTGTCTTTTTCCTGATCTTAGTGGAAATGCTTTCAATTTTTCACCATTGAGGACGATGTTGGCTGTGGGTTTGTCATATATGGCCTTTATTATGTTGAGGAAAGTTCCCTCTATGCCTACTTTCTGCAGGGTTTTTATCATAAATGGGTGTTGAATTTTGTCGAAAGCTTTCTCTGCATCTATTGAAATGATCAAATGGTTTTTCTTCTTCAATTTGTTAATATGGTGTATCACGTTGATTGATTTGCATATATTGAAGAATCCTAGTATTCCTGGAATAAACCCCACTTGATCATGGTGTATGATCCTTTTAATGTGCTGTTGGATTCTGTTTGCTAGTATTTTGTTGAGGATTTTTGCATCTATGTTCATCAGTGATATTGGACTGTAGTTTTCTTTCTTTGTGACGTCCTTGTCTGCTTTTGGTATCAAGGTGATGGTGGCTTCGTAGAATGAGTTTGGGAATGTTCCTCCCTCTGCTATATTTTGGAAGAGTTTGAGAAGGATAGGTGTTAGCTCTTCTCTAAATATTTGATAGAATTCGCCTGTGAAGCCATCTGGTCCTGGGCTTTTGTTTGTTGGAAGATTTTTAATCACAGGCTTAATTTCCATGCTTGTGATTGGTCTGTTCCTATTTTCTATTTCTTCCTGATTCAGTCTTGGCAGGTTGTGCATTTCTAAGAATTTGTCCATTTCTTCCAGGTTGTCCGTTTTATTGGCATAGAGTTGCTTGTAGTAATCTCTCATGATCTTTTGTATTTCTGCAGTGTCAGTTGTTACTTCTCCTTTTTCATTTCTAATTCTATTGATTTGAGTCTTCTCCCTTTTTTTCTTGATGAGTCTGGCTAATGGTTTATCAATTTTGTTTATCTTCTCAAAGAACCAGCTTTTAGTTTTATTGATCTTTGCTATGGTTTCCTTCATTTCTTTTTCATTTATTTCTGATCTGATTTTTATGACTTCTTTCCTTCTGCTAACTTTGGGGGTTTTTTTGTTCTTCTTTCTCTAATTGCCTTAGGTGCAAGGTCAGGTTGTTTATTCGAGGTATTTCCTGTTTCTTAAGGTGGGATTGTATTGCTATAAGCTTCCCTCTTAGAACTGTTTTTGCTGCATCCCATAGGTTTTGGGTCCTCATGTCTCCATTGTCATTTGTTTCTAGGTATTTTTTTATTTCCTCTTTGATTTCTTCAGTGATCACTTCGTTATTAAGTAGTGTATTGTTTAGCCTCCATGTATTTGTATTTTTTACAGATCTTTTCCTGTAATTGTTATCTAGTCTCATAGCATTGTGGTCAGAAAAGATACTTGATACAATTTCAATTTTATTCAATTTACCAAGGCTTGATTTGTGACCCAACATATGATCTATCCTGGAGAATGTTCCATGAGCACTTGAGAAAAATGTGTATTCTGTTGTTTTTGGATGGAATGTCCTATAAATATCAATTAAGTCCATGTTGTTTAGTGTATCATTTAAAGCTTGTGTTTCCTTATTTATTTTCATTTTGGATGATCTGTCCATTGGTGAAAGTGGGGTGTTAACGTCCCCTACTATGATTGTGTTACTGTCGATTTCTCCTTTTATGGCTGTTAGTATTTGCCTTATGTACTGAGTTGCTCCTATGTTAGGTACATAAATATTTACAATTGTTATATCTTCTTCTTGGATCGATCCCTTGATCATTAGGTAGTGTCCTTCTTTGTCTCTTCTAGTAGTCTTTATTTTAAAGTCTATTTTGTCTGATATGAGAATTGCTACTCCAGCTTTCTTTTGGTTTCCATTTGCATGGAATATCTTTTTCCATCCCCTTACTTTCAGTCTGTATGTGTCTCTAGGTCTGAAGTGGGTCTCTTGTAGACAGCATATATATGGGTCTTGTTTTTGTATCCATTCAGCCAATCTGTGTCTTTTGGTGGGAGCATTTAGTCCATTTACATTTAAGGTAATTATCGATATGTATGTTCCTATTCCCATTTTCTTAATTGTTTTGGGTTCGTTTTTGTAGGTCTTTTCCTTCTGTTGTGTTTCTTGCCTAGAGAAGTTCCTTTAGCATTTGTTGTAAAGCTGGTTTGGTGGTGCTGAACTCTCTCAGCTTTTGCTTGTCTGTAAACGTTTTAATTTCTCCATCAAATCTGAATGAGATCCTTGCTGGGTAGAGTAATCTTGGTTGCAGGTTTTTCTCCTTCATCACTTTAATTATGTTCTGCCACTCCCTTCTGGCTTGTAGAGTTTCTGCTGATAGATCAGCTGTTATCCTGATGGGGATTCCCTTGTGTGTTATTTGTTGTTTTTCCCTTGCTGCTTTTAATATGATTTCTTTGTGTTTAATTTTTGACAGTTTGATTAATATGTGTCTTGGCGTATTTCTCCTTGGATTTATTCTGTATGGGACTCTCTGTGCCTCCTGGACTTGATTAACTATTTCCTTTCCTATATTAGGGAAGTTTTCAACTATAATCTCTTCAAATATTTTCTCAGTCCCTTTTTCTCTTGTTCTTCTAGAACCCCTATAATTCGAATGTTGGTGCGTTTAATGTTGTCCCAGAGGTCTCTGAGACTGTCCTCAGTTCTTTTCATTCTTTTTTCTCTATTCTGCTCTGCAGTAGTTATTTCCACTATTTTATCTTCCAGGTCACTTATCTGTTCTTCTGCTTCAGTTATTCTGCTGTTGATCCCATCTAGAGTATTTTTAATTTCATTTATTGTGTTGTTCAGTGTTGCTTGTTTCAACTTTAGTTCTTCTAGGTCCTTGTTAAATGTTTCTTGCATTTTGATATCTTTGTTTTTATTTGCATTTTTCAGATGAAAAACTAGAACAGAATCAGAGTATAAAATGACTTTCCTAAAGTTTCATAGCAATTTAGAAATGAAGCCAAGACTGAATACCAGACCTGGCTCCCCACCAGGTTACAAAGCATGCACCTAACATGAAGTGAAGTTACGACGTTAGTTAAATTGCTGTGATGCAAGATGAAAACACTGGATTTACACAATATGGGAAATCAAACCCTCCTATAAAATAGTTTTATATTTTAAGTGCACTTCAAAATAATCCTTTACCATGAAAACAAAAGTACATTACCATCATTGAGGCAAATAGGAATTAATGAATAGGCTTTCACAATTATGTTTCTGGAGCCTTGTTCAGTGCCTGGCACATAATGGAAGATACATAAATACCTTTGTTATTGTTACCTGCAAAGGCATAATTGTGTAGATAGGAATACATGTATGTATTTGTATCACAATTATTTAAGTAAGTTGATTTAAATACATCATTATTGTTACTTGCAAAGACAATTTTATACAATACGTATATGTATCACATTTAAATTATATCAGAATTTAGGTTAGCTAATTTATTTTTTCAATAATGAGGTATTTTTTAATAGAAGTATAGTTGATTTACAATGTTGCATTAGTTTCAGCAGTACAGCAAAGCAGTTCAGTTACACATATACACATATATTCATTCTTTTTCAGACTTTTTTCCATTATAGGTTATTACAGAATACTGAGTATAGTTCCCTGTGCTACACAGTAAGTCCTTGTTGTTTATGTATTTTATGTGTACTAATGAGTCTCTCTATTAATCTCATACTCCTAATTATTCCCTCTGCCCTTTCCCCTTTGATAACCATAAGTTTGTTTTCTGTGTCTGTGTCTATTTCTGTTTTGTATAATTTCATTTGTATAATTTTTTTTAGATTCCACATATAAGTGATATCATGATATTTGTCTGGTTTGCTTCACTCAGTATGATAATCTCTAGGTTAGCTAATTTAAATATATGTTTTTGTTACATGCAGAAGTATAATTGCAGTTATAAGTACCTATACGCAATTATTCCTTTGCATGTAACAAGAACAAATAAGCTTATATATATATGTATGCATTTATGTATATACACATGTGTATCACCTTTTTTATTGGAGTATAATTGCTTTACAGTATTGTGTTAGTTTCTGCTGTACAGTGAAGTGATTCAGCTCTATGTATACATACATCCCCTCCCCCCCATTCCCCCCCCATCCCAACCAACTAGGTCACCACAGAGCACTGAGCTGAGCTCCCTGTGCTATACAGCAGGTTCCCACTAGTTATCTATTTTACACATGGTAGTTTATTTATGTCAAACCTATTCTCCCAATTCAACCCACCCTACCCTGCCCCCCATCCCCCTGCCATGTCCATACGTCTGTTTTCTATGTCTGTGTCTCTATTCCTGCCCTGGAAATAGGTTCATCTGTACTATTTTTCTAGATTCCACATATATGTATTAATATGATATTTGTTTTTCTTTTTCTGACTTACTTCACTCTGTATGAGTCATGTCTCTCAGTCCATCCACATCTCTACAAATGACCCAGTTTTGTTCCTTTTTATGGCTGAGTAAGATTCCATTGTATATGTGTACCACATCTTCTTTATCCATTCATCTGTCGATGGACACTTAGGTTGCTTCCATGACCTGGCTACTGTAAATAGTGCTGCAATGAACAATGGGGTATGTGTGTCTTTGAATTATGGTTTTCTCAGGGTATATGCTCAGTAGTGGGATTGCTGGGTCAGATGGTAGTTCTATTTTTAAAGTTTTTTAAGGAACCTCCAAACTGTTCTCCATAGTGGCTGCACCAGGCTACATTCCCACCAACAGTATAAGAGGATTCTCTTTTCTCCACACCCTCTCCAGCATTTATTGTTTCTAGATTTTTTGACAATGGCCATTCTGACCAGTGTGATGTGATACGTCATTGTAGTTTTGATTTGCATTTCTCTAATAATTAGCGATGTTGAGCATCTTTTCATGTGCCTCTTGGCCATCTGTATGTCTTCTCTGGAGAAATGTCTATTTAGGTCTTCTGCCCAATTTTTGATTGGATTGTTTGTTTTGATATTGAGCTGCCTGAGCTGTTTGTATATTCTGGAGGTTAATCTTTTGTCCCTTGCTTTGTTTGCAAATATTTTCTCCCTTCTGAGGGTTGTCTTTTCGTCTTGTTTATGGTTTTCTTTACTGTGCAAAAGCTTTTAAGTTTCATTAGGTCTCATTTGTTTATTTTTGTTTTTATTTTCATTAGTAGGTGCGTCAAAAAAGATCTTGCTGTGACCTGTGTCAAAGAGTGTTCTTCCTGTGTTTTCCTCTGAGTTTTATAGTGTCCTGTCTTACATTTAGGTCTTACATCCATTTTGAGTTTATTTTTGTGCATGAAGTTAGGGTGTGTTCTGATTTCATTCTTTTACATGTAACTGTCCAGTTTTCCCAGCACCACTTATTGAAGAGACTGTCTTTTCTCCATTGTATATTCTTGTCTCCTTTGTCATAGATTAGGTGACCATAGGTGCATGGGTTTACCTCTGGGCTTTCTATCCCGTACCACTGATGTATAATTCTGTTTTTGTGCTGTGTATCACCTTTTTATAACCATATTACAATTGCAAATTTTTGAGGCTATGATTATATCCTACATCAAGATATATATGTTAATTATAAATATGTAAGTATATAATGCACATATACTCTTTTATTTCCTTTCTGTCTACTCAGATTCTTTAGTTAATATGAACATAAGCCATTCAGAACAGGAAAAGTTAAACCGTATTGAAGAGGTACCACCTGAAATACAGCCAAGTCTCTGTGTAAACTTGTACATCCACAAATCTACACCGTGATTAGGATCATGCTTTGTTCCTACCTGCAGGCAGAAGCACACTTACCTCCTTGCCTTATTCTCTGAACCTTCCCCTTGATCTGTTGTGTCTTAAGGGCGTGATTTTGGATTGTTTGGGAGTCGCCCTCCAGGCAAAGTAACTTGATCTTACACACCTGCTATCTTGCAGATGGTTACCGTGGGGTCACTGGGGTCTAGGGATTCATGAACCATGGCACAAATATCCTTCTGATAAGGCACTGTGCTGTGCAGATGCGGAAGAGGGCAGCTGGCTGAGTTCTGTGCAGTTGCCAAGTCTCCTCAGAATTAGATCAATGAAGCCTTGAATTAAGCTGTATGCCCTGTTTTTTTTAAAGGTAACTAGCCCCAATACACATTTATACGTATGAACTCCCCAACATTCAACCATTTTTGCTCTATAAAACGACACTTTCATCCTTGAACAAAATAGGTTCGTTTATGACAAAGGAACATGGGGACTGGCTTCAAAGTGACTTTAATGAGTTAAGAAAAGTGACAGGGCCTCCCTGGTGGCGCAGTGGTTGAGAATCCGCCTGCCGATGCAGGGGATACGGGTTCGTGCCCCGGTCCGGGAGGATCCCATATGCCGCGGAGCGGCTGGGCCCGTGAGCCATGGCCGCTGGGCCTGCGCGTCCGGAGCCTGTGCTCCGCAACGGGAGAGGCCACAGCGGTGAGAGGCCCACGTACCGCAAAAAAAAAAAAAAAAAAGAAAAAAAAAGAAAAGTGACAAATAAAAAGAAACAAAAGAAAAGAGGCAAAGAAAGAAAAGAGGCAACTATCTGGTCTAGACCTACTGTATAGCACAGGGAACTCTACTCAATACTCTGTAATGACTTACATGGGGAAGGAATCTAATAAACAGTGGATATAAGTATATGAATAACAGATTCACTTTTCTACACAGCAGAAACTAATACAACATTTAAAATCTACTCCAATAAATTTTTTTTTAAAATGCAGAGGGGGTCATGGCACTATAGTATTTCACTGGCTAAACATTCTACACTTTATTTCTTCATTCTACTCTTTATGGACTTGTGTTGTTTAGATTTTTAAAAATTTTACAGTATTTCTATGAACGTTCGTATGTCATGCATCCAAATGTACCAATGCAAGACATTTTCTAATGTGCGTGTGTAGCATGCAGGTAATGACAGAGTATGAGGTTGGAAGTCAAATTTCATTTTCCTCATACGGATATCAAATTGTGTCAACCAGCCTTTCCCCACCCCCATGAGTGCCACATCTATGATATACCAAACGTCATTTATGAATGAAAAAAAAAGGCAGAGGGGGAAAAAATCCTCCAGCAATTTAAGGACATGCCCACGTCCCTCTGTAGTTCTACAACTTTTTAAGGACTTGTGAAAGTGCAGCTAAGGTGAACCAAATGGGTTGTATGGTTATATTCTATGTAATAATGGTTTCAATGTCTGCAAAGGTTTCCGTTGCTATAAAGGTCTATCTAATTCTCCTTCCAGAAAATTCTTATAAGGAGTAAGGTATGGAGGTGTGTGTGCATGTTTCTGTGTATATATATCTAATGATTATATTTAATATGTGTAAGTCATTCGTTCACCAGTTTAATAGCTGCTATTAACAGAGGCATTTGGCATTCAAAGACTTTTTTAAGAAAGGTATATATTACAACCCAACTCATTTATAATTATCACTTTTTAGACATGTAATTTAAAGCACCAATTTTTAATAGCATTTAAAAATCAGTTTTAATATCACTGAATATTCAGAAAACGTAATACTGTATCATGTAACTATTTCTTGAGGGACACACCTTGCTAACACACACCCAAACCAGCTTGTCGGTATTAGTCGCTAAACCCTGACTCCTTGAGGGAAGGCTGTGTTTTTCCACTTGGTCTCACTACGTGCCCCAAGACATAGAGGAGTTCTGGGCTTCTGGTAGACAAAGAAAAAGTCATTTTTGAATGAAGGGAAAAAGGAAGAAGGAGGAGATACCAACTCCCAAGGAAATGTCTCTGCCCGCATCATTTTCCCCTCCCCCTGCTCACCACGAAACACACTCCAGGAGATTGGAAACACCAAAAACATCACTCTGAGAAAAAAAAAATCTGTTCTTTCATGCTAAACTAACTTTTAAGCAAAACTCGATACCAAGTTTAATACATTGCTTTTCACATTGTCAGTGATTGGTAAACATTTTTCCACTTCTCTTCTACAAGCTACAAGTTTGCTTTTTTCACCATTTATTGACTAAGTCCATAGTTTCCCACATCCACTCAAGTCTAAACGCTGTGAAAAAGCGGATCGTGCTTGCCCGGCGCTCGTACCGTACCTTTATCTGCTCCCTGGTACCTGTCCACTGATTTAGCCAGGGCTGATCCGTTAGTGATGGACCGTATCATCCGTGGCACTGGCGTAAGTGCTGTGGATAAAGCAAAGGTCTGTTAGATGTGGCTTCATGTCTCAAGAAGGCTGTGGGGTAGAGTGGATATACCTCATAGAACTTATAGTTAATCGACTCTCTGGAACAAATGGTAGTGAACGCCCAAAGAAACACGGATCTTTGGTGAAAACAAAGCAAAACCACAGGAACCAATTGAGAGGGTTGTCCTCCTTCATGGAAAAGAGTTTCAGATTGTTTCCTACTTGTGTTGTAGTTGGGAACACACTGAGGGGACGTCAACATCATCTTTGGTTCCTGCATACTATAAAACTGCTAGAGGAAAATACAGGCAGGAAGGACACTCTGACATAAAATGTAGCAATATTTTTTTGGGGTCTGTCTCCTAAGGCTCAGAAAACAAAAGCAAAAATAAACAAATGGGACCTAATTAAACTTAAAAGCTTTTGCAAAGGAAACCACTGGCAAAACGCAAAGACAACTTACTGATTGGGAGAAAATATTCGCAAATGATACAATTGATAAGGGGTTAATATCCAAAATATATAAACAGCTTATACAATATAAAAAACAAACAGTTCAATTAAAAAGTGGACAGAAGACCTGAATATTTTTAAAAAGTAAATGGATATCACTTCAGAAAGAGTTAAATCGTGTGTGTGTACGTGCGCATACGTGTGTCTTTATATACATATATAGATACCTGCAACAGCAGCCTATGTATACGTACATATGTAAATGTATACGTGTATACATATAGTATGTTTTTCCAGGTATCTATATGTGTGTTTGTATACATATGATGTTTTACTATGAAAAGCTACATATTCTAACGTCAGTAAAATCATGTTTAATGCATAAACCAAAATTTGGAAAGTGTTCCTATATGTATCACTCATGGTAATGTAAATGAATCAGTTGCAATCACCTCTAAAGACAGAAAGATAGTGATTTCACTTTTAAAATACTGATTAAATTCAGCCCTTAAGAATGCATAGATAAAATAAATGATTCAGGAAGGTTAAAGGAAAACCAAGACCAGTTGTGTCTTGGAGCAATGCAGATCAAAAGGAAGCAGAGGGAATTACATTAATATTATGCAAAACAGAAGTTACAGAAAACACAGTAAATAAAAATGTATCCCATTTAAACACATGTTCCATTCAGAGTAAAGCTACTTATTGCCGTGAACCTTTGAGAAAGGAACTATTCATAAGTGGAAGAATGATGGAAAATCCTCTCTCAAAAGTTTAGTTTGTTTCAGTCAAATTAACATGAAACAAACAAATGTTCATCAGACGCTCCACTCTCTTCCATAACTTACTGGTTGATTTTTCTATTCAACTTTTCCCAATTGGTTCATACATAGATATACATATCTATATATCCTGCATTCTAATGTTTTGTCAATTACAATGACTGCAAACGACTTCTGTAAGTGTGTGACTTCTTTTCCGTTTCCTTATGTCTTAGTTTGAATGTAGTCGAATTAGTTTCAAGATGTACCATTTCCAGCTTCATTCAGTTCCAATATTTTCTAATTTAAACGATCATGCTGTCATGGTCCCACTGGTTACTGAGGAGAGAGGTGATTAATTTTCAAACCTTTGTGTAACTCATCCTCACATTTCTTTAGACTGGCTTTATAATTTGCTCTGTGTTCATCTGTTGTTAAAGTTCTATGGGACTCAAAGATGCATGTGGAGTCTCCAGTTTGGGGGGCAGTTGTGTTCTACATAGGCACCTTAGGAAATGTATTCATTGTGTGTTAGCTGTACTATACAAATACTCTGTATTCTCTCTTGGTGTAGTCTGCTTAATGTACTAATTTTCCATGAGCAGAAAGTTAACTCACTGTGGTTATGGATTGGTCAATTTCTCATTGCTATGCGACATGTGCTTTAAATATTGATGCACTGCTAATAAATATACACAAGTTTAGACTTGGTGTATCTTCCTGGAGCAGTGAACTTCTTAGCAATATGTAGTTACCCTGTATTTTCTTTTAATTGAATTTGATTTATAATATTGTGTTAGTTTCTGGAGTACAGCAAAGTGATTCAGTTATATATATATATTTTTTTCAGATTATTTTCCATTATAGATTGTTATAGGATACTGAGCATAGTTCCCTGTGCTAACAGTCAATCCTTGTTTATCTATTTTATGTATAGTCGTTTGTATCTGTTAATCCCAGACACCTAATTTACCACTTTGCCTTCAGTAACCACAAGTTTGTTTTCTATGTCTATGGACCCTCTTTACATGGAATAATCCTTTGTGACTTCTAGTTCATTTTCTCCAATATCCAGAGTTACATCCATCTACGCTTGAGTAGCAGGTCTGTGACGTTTCTTTTTCCATCTAGTTGCTTCTTACATCTGTGTTCTCTGCAAACAGCATACAGATGCACTTTTTTGAAAACCCAATCCTCCGGTGGTTATCTTTGAATAGGAAAATTGATTGAGCATTTGGTAGGATCTTGATGTATCTGTGTCCTTTCTACTTTCTTTCATCTGACACAGCTCCCTTTCTATAGCCATCCTCCTTCTTTGATTCTTTGGAACTAGCCCTCCAGTTTTTCCTGTTACATTTCCAGAAGTTACATACCCTCTGTGCATTATTTTAATGATTTCTCTAGATACTTTAATGCACATATTTAAGGCCTAAAGTAATCTGCTTTACCTCATTCATGTGTATCAACTCGACTCAAATCCCCAACTGTTAGGCTGCTGCAACCCATCATGTGTATTATTTTATACGATCTAAACTTTGTTTAGATTTTTCCCCACGTTTGGTTCTTTCCCCTCTCCCTCAGCATTTTCTGCATTTCTCTTTGAATATGTTCTTTCTTTAATGCATCCTTTATTGAATACGTTCTAATTATTTAATGCATCCTTTAGTCTTCACTTAAGAAAGCAGTGTTACAGGCAGACCTCTCCTTCTTGTTGTCTAAAAATACCTTTACTTCCTGTTTGCCTTAAAAGGAGCCTCTCTGGACCTACAATCCTAGGTTGACCATTATTTCCATTCAGAGTTTTGAAGGTACGTATCATTCCAGTGGCTACTTGTTTCCATGAGAAGTCAGAAGACCGTCTAGTTTTTTTCTACTAAAGGTAGAAATGTGGCTCTTCCCTCTACAGCTCCTTTAACATTTGTGTTCTGTGTTCTTTGCTTGTTTGACGACAACATACCTTGCCTTGGATTTTTTTTTAATTTACACTCTCAGATAGGTTGTGCCTCCATCCAGGCAATGGTGTCTTGCTTCTGTTCTTGAAATTTCTTAATCATTATGCATTTGATACTGCCTTCTTCCCAATCTCTCTATCATGTCTTTGTAAAACTCTAATTACATGTAGGCAGTGACGACTTCTCACCCCCTTTGTTCTATGTCTTTTAATGCCTCTTTCCTACTTCCCCTTTTTTCTTAGGTCTTTTTTGCAACATTCTTTCTACTGTGCCCCAGTCTACCCTCTGGCTTACTAATTTTCTCTTCATTTGCTGTTTAAGTCAATCATTTTGCAAGTCGGCTGGCAAAATTGAGGATATAACCTTGTTTCTTCATCATATTTCCTATGCATATTTTATTTCTTCTGATATTTTACACATAGTTCTTTTTCCTTTGGACTCTTAGGGGCCCGGTTGCTTTTGCATTTGCAGACCTCTTTCTGTGGGTTGTTGTTTCTTTTGTTTCTGCTTCTCTGATGGTGCCTCTTTTCCTTGGATGATTTTTTGTTTTTTGTTTGTTTTTGTGGGGATGTTTAGATGAGTTGGTGTTCCTGGCACTGTATTTATAGGAATTCTTTGAGGATTCCATTTGAAGTGCATCCCTCTAGAGAAAATGTCACTGTGTTTCTACCAAGCCTTTGGAGGTACATCCACTTTAGAACTATTTTAAGCTATGGTTTCAATTTAGGATCTTCAGGCAAACAAATGGAATGAATTCTGGTGGCGAAGACACACAGGTAAAGGATTTTTTTGGAAGTGTCGGGGGGGGGAGATTCTGGTTTTTTCTCATTTGTTCATTCATTCATTTATTTCTCTTCATCCACGCCGAGCTCAGATTGGGAAGTATTCTCAACGATGTACTTTTTAACAAGACTTTCCTTGTATGATATCACTTATGTGTGGGATCAAAAAAATACAGCACACTAGTGAATATAATAAAAAGAAGCTGACTCACAGATCTAGAGAACAAACTAGTGGTTACCGGGGAGGAGGGGCATAAGAGGTACAAACTATTATGTTTAGAATAAGCTACAAGGACATATTGTACAATACGAAGAATATAGCCCATATTTTATGATAACTATAAATGGAGTGTATAACCTTTAAAATCTGTGAATCACCATATTGGACACCTGTAACTGATATACTATTTGTAGAGCAACTATACCTCAATTTAAATCAAAAAGAAGATTTCCCTTATAAACTGTTCATTTTCTGAAAATGCACACTTCTTTTTTGGATCTTAGTCTTTGGGGGTTGTTTTTGAATGCCTGCCTAACCTTCTTGGACCAGAGGATATTTTCCATCCCTTTCTCCTGTGCTCATATACAAACCAGCATTTATGTTACCAGGGTCGGCATGTGCATATACGAAAGAGAAAATTCCCAGTTCACAATTCCATTTCTTCTTTGGACTTTTGCTTCCTTTCCTTTCTCTCATCTCTGAGGAATATACTCCTCTTTCCAGCTGCTCCGTGATGATGTATTTATTTGTTTAAAAAATTTCCCCGCAGCGTGTTGACTCTGAGGGTTTATGTAAAACAGACTTTCTGCCCTGTTTGGGTGGCATATGCTCTTTATACTCTGGCTATTCTGTCTGGCTTCTGCATAGCTTTCTTGGTATTAAGAAGTATCAAGAACATAATCCTTTTTATAGAAAGCATATTTTCTGTCAATTAACAATTTGGAATTTTGCTCAGTCCAACAGCATGATTTCTTTCATTTTATCTGTTGCAATGCACTTTTTTTTTTTTTTTTTGCAGTACACGGGCCTCTCACCGTTGTGGCCTCTCCCGTTGCGGAGCACAGGCTCCGGACGTGCAGGCTCAGCGGCCATGGCTCATGGGCCCATCTGCTCCACGGCATGTGGGATCCTCCTGGACCGGGGCACGAACCCGTGTCCCCTGCATCGGCAGGCGGACTCTCAACCACTGCGCCACCAGGGAAGCCCTGCACTATTCTTGCATCTCACATTAAGAAATAAAGTATGGGGACCTCCCTGGTGGCACGGTGGTTAAGAATCCTCCTGCCAATGCAGGGGACACTGGTTTGTGCCCTGGTGCGGGAAGATCCCACATGCCATGGAGCAGCTAAACCCCCGTGCCACAACTACTGAAGCCCACGCTCCTAGAGCCCGTGCTCTGCAACGAGGGAAGCTACTGCCATGAGAAGCCCGTGTACTGCAAGGAAGAGCAGCCTCTGCTCACCGCAACTAGAGAAAGCCTGCGTGCAGCAACGGAGACCTAATGCAGCCAAAAATAAACAAACAAGTAAATAAAATTTTTTTTAAAAAGAAGAAATAAAGTATGTCTAGGGATGTTTTATTGCCTATTGTTGCTTCAGCTTGTTTCAAGTACAGGTCATACTCTGCACCAGGAAAAGTGCCTACCAGTTTCTTCTTTTACATCTTGTTGGCATACCCTTCTGTACTACTAAAATGTGAGGACTGATCCTGGGATCTCATTTTAATTCATGAGCCTTGCTAATGCCAGGATTACTCCCCAGCCCAGGGACAATATACATTTCCTCCTTGGACAGCAGATTCAAAGCTGAGGAAGGAACTTCATGAACAGCTTTATGAGCCCATCTCTCTCTTTTTACCTCACCCCTCTCCCCATCTCTGTCCTGCCCTCTGTACTACGCACGTATAATCTTTATTAAAATGTACGCATTTCAAACTGTTTATTGAGTTAAAATTTACATACTATGCAATTCACCCATTTAACGTGTCAATTCCATGGTTTTTTAATAGTCTCACAGATTTGTGCAGCTATCCCCATAATCCATTTTTAGAATATTTTTGTTACCTTAAAAAAAAACCCGCACTCCTTAACAATCACCTCCCAACACTAGGCAACCAACAGTCTACTTTCTGTCGCTATAGATTTACCTATTCTGCACACATCATATAAATGGAACCATATATTATACTATGTGATTTTTTATGTGGGGTTTATTTGACTTTACATCAGGTTTATGCACGTCCTAGCACATAGCATTACTTCATTTTTTTTAAGTGTTGAATGGTATTTCATTGTATGCATAGACCATATTTTTTCTATGTGTTTATCTGATGATGGACATTGGGGTTGTTTCTACTTTTTAAGCTGTAATGAATTAATGATGCTATGGACATTCGTGTACAGATTTTTGTGTAGATGTGTTTTCATTGCTCTTCTGTATATACCTAGGAATGGATATGTAGGGTCATATGATCCCTCTGTATTTACTGGACGCACTGCCAGATTGTTTCCCAAAACAGATGTACCACTTTATGTTTTCACCAGCCATGGGCAACAGTTCCAATTTCCCTAAATCCTCTCCAACACTTGGTATTATCTTCTTGACTGGAGAGTGTGTGTGTGTGAAGTAGTATCTCATTGTGGTTTTGTGTTTCCCTGATGGCTTACATGTATCATCTTTTTTTAAATTGATTTTTATTGGAACATAGTTGATTTACAATGTTGTGTTAGTTTCAGGTGTACAGCAAAGTGAATCAGTTATACATATACATATATCTACTCTTTTTTAGATTCTTTTCCCATATAGTTCATTACAGAGTATTGAGTAGAGTTCCCTGTGCTATACACTAGGTTTTTATTCTTTATCTATTTTATCTATAGTTGTGTGTATATGTCAACCCCAATCTCCCAATGTATCCCTCCCCTGCCATTTACCCCCTGGTAACCATGAGTTTGTTTTCTACATCTGTGACTCTATTTCTGTTTTGTAAATAGGTTCATTTGTACCATATTTTTAGGTTCCATATATAAGTGATATGATGTCTTTTTCTGACTTACTTCACTCAGTATAACAAACAGACCATCCATGTCCCTGCAAGTGGCATTATTTTGTTCTTTTTATGGCTGAGTAATATTCCATTGTATATATGTACCACGTCTTCTTTATCCATTGATGTGTTGATGGACATTTAGGTTGCTTCCATGTCTTTGCTACTGTAAATAGTGCTGCTGTGGACATTGGGGTACATGTATCCTTTTGAATTATGGTTTTCTCCAGGAATATGCCCAGGAGTGGGATTGCTGGGTTGTATGGTAGTTCTATTTTTAGTTTTTTAAGGAACCTCCATACTGTTCTCCACAGTGGCTGCACCAGTTTACAGTCCTACCAACAGTGTAGGAGGGTTCCATTTTCTCCACACCCTCTCCAGCATTTGTTATTTGTAGATTTTTTGATGATAGCCATTCTGACTGGTGTGGTACCATTGTATTGGTAGTTTTGATTTGCATTTCTCTGATAATTAGTGATATTGAGCATCTTTTCATGTGCCTCTTGGCCATCTGTATGTCCTCTTTGGAGAAATGTCTATTTAGATCTTCTGCCCATTTTTTTGATTGGGTTGTTTGGTTTTTTTTGATATTGAGCTGCATGAGCTATTTATATATTTTGGAGATTAATCCCTTGTCAGTTGCTTTGTTTGGAAATATTGTCTCCCATTCTGTGGGTTGTCTTTTCATTCTGCGGGTTGTCTTTTCATTCTGCTTATGGTCATATATCATCTTCATGGGGAATAATCCAGACATTTTAAAGCCTCTTCTCTATAAAACTTCCTATGGTGCTTCCCCTACATTTTTATTTATTATTTGTTTAATTTCTGTAAGTCTTGACTGAGGAAGCTTTTGGAAGATATAATCCAACTCATTGTTTCCTTCTCAATTTTCAGTGGATTATAAAATCGTTGGTCAAATTTTAATGAAGATGGTCCTTACATAAATACATATATTTTCAGTATATTGGAGAAAATACCCACATTGATGAGAAATAAAAATGAATATTTTTCCTCATGAGAAAATAGTAAGTTCATGATGATGATCGTTGTGGTGATGATTTCTATTATTTCCATAGGTAACAAATATATTCATAGCCCTTCATTTCTTCTGTAAGGTAACTGGGGGGGGGTTTGCTCCTCTTGTATCAAACTGTATAGCAATAATTTACAATGTAGAACACTGAGTTTTCTGACCAGCACTTGTTCTTGTGTCTCTTTGTAATTTTCATGTCTATTTCATCACCCAAGCATGGGGATAACTGCCAATCACATTTCACTATGACCAGCGAGGAATGCATTTGCTCACAGGCAAAATGTCTATTTTGTTAAATTTATTCTAAAATACAACAAATTTTAATCTATGTTCTATCTTGATTAACAGAGTCAGTATGCATTCTAAAATGTATTCTAAAGTAGAAAGTATTCAACTTGGCCAAAAATTGTTATACCATCCGCCACTGGGCATGAAAACAAACTAAACCATAAACACTTTTTATTTGATTCTCCTTGGAGGAGCAATGCATAAACAGCTTCTCTATGGATTAGATAAGGTAGTTGATTTACTGAATTTAGTTAAAATGTTACATTCTAATGCATGTGTGACTTGAGATTAATCCTATTCTTTTTCTATGGAGGGAAGTCCTGCCTTTTCTTTGCTTAGAAACATCAGATAACCTTGGCCACAAGATCTACTCATGGAATGGTAAGTTACTGAAATATGATTATTATTTCTATTTATTTTTGCATGTAGGAGAGACTTAGAACGTTCACAGACTAATTCACAACTACATTCACATACGCTTCCAATGAAGCCTACACGTATCAGACATCCTCTAAATGTGTATGCCCTAGGCCTTTTAATCGTCAGAATCCTTGAATATATTTTCCTTTCATAAAAACTCCCCCAAAGGCAAGGGAGAAGGATTAACCCACAACTGGGATATATGTTCTGATCTTTTACTTTTAGTTATGTAGTTGTTGATTTTCACAAACGTGATTCCAAGGAAATGTGCCCTTTTTCCTCATTTTAAACAAAACTGCCATCACTTAATGTGTGTTTCTGAAAGGGAGGCATTCAGATGTAAAGAAACATTTGGAGAGTTTAACGGAGACTGAAAAATTAACACATGGTGTTCCAGATTGCATTTCTTACCTGTGTTTTTGTTCTGTAGGTTGGCAGTGGTGTTCCAGATTGCGTTTCTTACCTGTGTTTTCGTTCTGTAGGTTGGAAAGAAAACAGCATGGATTACTATTTATTTAGCTTAAGATATTTAGTCAGCAAAATACACATAAAAATTCAACTTTTCAAATTCATCTCACCACCCACTATGAGGGTTTATTAAGAGAAACTCAACAGTTATGTAACACTAGAGGGAATTAGGCATTCTTCTAAAGGGCATGAATTTTTCCAGTTAGGCATTTAAGTGGTGGATATGATTTTGGAAACCCAGAATCTCAAAATTTATAGTTATCATTACAGTAAGATTCTTAGGGTAAACCACCTCCCTCATTTCTAACAGCTGGCAAAAGTTTTCAATGGAATGATCCAACTTGTTGGGAGAAGTATCCCAAGGAGTCAGGTAATTTAACTTGATGGCACAATAACAGAAATTGAAACTCTCAGATTCATGGGAAATGTAGTAAAAAGTGCAGTGAGCCTTAGGAGAGATGCAACCAGGAAAATAATTTCGTGTTCAAGATATTTTGAGTCATGGAGGTTATTGACACATAAGGCCCCTGTTCCTATTCTACATTGATTTTTAAAAAACCCTAATTAAATAGTACTAGGAAAAATTCTTTCAGAACGATCATTTCAATATATGTGAGAATCTCCACAATGATACGAAATGAAAAGCTCTTAACTTGTTTACAAACACTGCTTTTTTTGCCGAAAGTTTCCGTGGATAACAAAATCTTTCTAGTGCTCCCATTCTTGGTTAATGGTCCTTTTCGCAGATGCAGGGTTTTCCTGCACCAGTCTCCCAAGATGATGGCAACAAGAATATGTCAAGAATGAAAAAGGTACACTCTGTTATAAGAGGTCTATACATAACATATACCATCAGAATACAGAAGTATCAAGGATACACTGTTTTCTGGTAAATAACCTATCTGTTAACCTAAACTATGTATGTATGCATCTGTTGACCAACATGGAACTTTTATCTCTTGCACATCAATGTCTTAGCTGATGCGTATTTGAGGAGAATGGAAACTCTGTTTTTGGATGCATCCAAACTTATCCTGGATAGCTCTTGTTTCTCCACCATCTCCATAAAAGGTGACCTTGTCTAGATATTCTGCCACATCACATCCATGTTCTAGCACACACAAGAGGAAAAGTCAACTGGAAGAGATGAGTGACTTAAATTTGCACCCAGTGCTTGCCATCCACATCCCATAAGCTAACAGACAACTGTATAATGAAGTGGCTTTTCTCCATCTGGCACTGTGTTTGCTTCTGTAGATGCTGTGATGACAAAAGAGACAGAATTTACTGTCTACAGCAAGATTCGCTGTGGAGCTTTTCGCTATGCTAGACCTGTGCAAATAGTAAAATATAGATGCGGAGATTGGATTAAGTATTTTGCAAACTGGTAGCAGTTTTCCTGTTTTTAAAAAATATTCTGGGGCTTCCCTGGTGGCGCAGTGGTTGAGAGTCCGCCTGCCGATGCAGGGGACACGGGTTCGTGCCCCAGTCCGGGAAGATCCCACATGCCGCGGAGCGGCTGGGCCCGTGAGCCATGGCTGCTGAGCCTGCGCGTCCGGAGCCTGTGCTTCGCAACGGGAGAGACCACAACAATGAGAGGCCCACATACCGGAAAAAAAAAAAAAAAAAAACAAAAAATATTCTGGCATATGAGAATGTAGTTTTTCTTTTTATTCTAGGAGCCATCTAAGATAAAGCCTGTCCCTCCCAACATACAAAAGTCTAATGTAGGCGAGGAATCAAGATGGCAGAATAGAAGGATGTGGAGCTCATCTCCTTCCATAAGTACATCAAAAACACATCTACATGTGGAACAATTCTCACAGAATACCTACTGAATGCTGGCAGAAGATATCAGACACCGAAAACTGCAAGAAAGATCTCCACGTAATCAGGTAGGACGAAATGCAAAAAGAAAAAACAAAAAGGAACGGGGACAGGGCATGAGCCCATGGGAGGGAGCTGAAATAAGAGTTGAGCCCCAGGGGCCATGACACTTAGGAAGCAGGACTGAAATCTGAGCCATCTCCATGCTGCTGTGCAATCCACAGATTTACGCTATCACTACCATCTTTGGAAACTCAGCACCTGTGGGACATCTGAGTATGGAGAACTGCTCCCATGCCTGGGACAGGTTCAGCCTTAGCAGCTGTAGGCTTTGTGGGTTCACAGATGCAGAGGTAGGGCCAGGGTCTGGGATGCTTCATACCTCACATAGTGGGTCCAGGTACGCAACTACTGCGGTCCTGGGACCTGACTTCAGTGGATCTGTGCTGGTGGCTTTGTGAACACTGTGCCTCAGGGACACCATGGCTGATGGCATCCTCATGGTTGAGGCGGGGCCAAGGGCAGTGCCAACAACAGTGTACTTTTTGAACCTGTACAACAGGTGACAAGCGATACCACAGAGCACAGTCCCTGGTGGGTGGATAGCTCTGGTGGGGGAATACTCAGTGGCTCCTCTCCCAGTGGAAATGCTCCAGTCCCACCTACCTCACACTACAGCTCAGAAACAGATCTGGGGGCTTCTACTGCAATAATTCAGAAGTAGGCCCTGCATCCTAACAGAGTGGTGACACTAACAGAATAACAAGGAGGGCCCGCTGGATAGCCAGGGCAGGCTCCCATCATCACAACACCTGTCACACCCCCTATCAAGGGGACAACGGCCAGCACACAGTAAGAAAATATGCTGCAGGCAACCATACTAAAAAGAGCCCCTGGACCAAAGTCATAGACTGATGCAGGCCACACAGGGATGCTCCCACATAAAAACAGCCCTCGAATACCACACTAGATAACTGTTTCCCCTAAACTCACAAAATCAGAGAAATATATGAGTAAAATGAAGAAGCACAGGATCCACTTCCAATTCAAAGACCAAGAAAATTCCCCTGAAAGAAAAAACACTGAAATAGACCTCTTCGGTCTAATAGATACCAAGTTCAAAAAGGAGGCAATGAACATACGGAAGGAATTAAGAAAGGCTATCGACAGAAATGCAGAGTACTGTAAAAAGGGATACAAAATCAATACAGAGAAATCTCTGGCATTCCTATACATCAACAACAAAAGATCAGAAAGAAATTAAGGAAACAATCCCATCTACCAACACATCAAAAAGAATAAAATACCAAGGAATAAACCTGCCTAAGGACATAAGAGACCTGTACTCTGAAAACTCTAAGACGCTGATGAAAGAAATCGAACATGACACAAACAGATGGAGAGATACATCCTGCTTGGGATTGGAAGAATCAATATTGTTAAAATAAATGTAATAGCCAAGGCAATTTACAGACTCAGTGCAATCCCTACTAAACTACAAATGACAAGTTTCACAGAACTAGAACAAAAAAATTTTTAATTTCTATGGAAACACAAAAGACCTTGAATAGCAAAGCAATCCTGAGAAAGAAAAAACCACAGCTGGAGGAATCAGGCTCCTGGACTTCAGACTACACTACAAGCTACAGTAATCAAGACAGTATGGTACTGGCACAAAAACAGATACATAGATCAATGGAACAGGATGGAAAATGCAGAAATAAACCCACACACCTATGGTCAATTAATCTATGACAAAGGAGGCAAGAATATAAAATGGAGAAAAGACAGTCTCTTTGATAAGTGGTGCTGGGAAAACTGGACAGCTACATGTAAAAGAATGAAATTAGGACACTTCCTAACACCATACACAAAAATAAACTCAAAATGGATTAAAGACCTAAATGTAAGACCAGACACTATAAAACTCTTAGAGGAAAACACAGGCAGAACACTCTCTGACATAAATCACAGCAAGATCTTTTTGGATCCACCTACTACAGTAATGAAACAAAAATAAATGGGACCTAGTTAAGCTTGAAAGCTTTTGCACAGCAAAGGAAATGATAAACAAAATGAAAAGACAACCCACAGAATGGGAGACAATATTTCCAAACAAAACAACCGAAAAGGGATTAATCTCCAAAATATACAAATTGCACATGCAGCTCAATATTAAAAAAACAAAACCCAATCAAAAATGGGCAGAAGATCTAAATAGACATTTCTCCAAAGAAGACATACAGATGGCCAAGAAGCACATGAAAAGATGCTCAACATCTCTAATTACTACAGAAATGCAAACCAAAAACTACAATGAGGTATCACCTCACACCGGTCAGAATAGCCATCATCAAAAAGTCTACAAATAACAAATGCTGAAGAGGGTGCGGAGAAAAAGGGAACCCTCCTATGCTGTTGAAGGGAATGTAAATTGGGGCACCCACTGGGAAGAAGAGTGTGGAGGTTCCTTAAAAAACTAAAAATAAAACTACTGTATAATCCAGCAATCCCACTCCTGCGAATATATCTGGAGTAAAACAGGGTTCAAAAGTATTATACATGCACCCCAGTGTTCACTGCAGCACTGTTTATCCAAGACATGGAAGCAACTTAAGTGTCCATCAACAGAAGAATGGAAAAAGAAGATGTGGTCCATATATACAATGGAATACTACTCAGCCATAATAAAGAACAAAATAATGCCATTTGCAGCAACATGGATGGACCTACAGATGATCATACTAAGTGAAGTAAGTCAGAGAAAGACAAATATCATATTACTTATATGTACAATCTAAAAAATGATACAAATGAACTGATCTACAAAAGAGAAACAGACTGAGACTTTGAAAACAAACTTATGATTCCCAAAGGGGAAAGGTGGGGGAAAGGATGAGTTTGGGATTAACATATATATACACACTACTATATATAAAATAGATTATCAGCAAGAACCTACTAGAACTCTACTCAAGAATCTGTCATGTAAAAAAGAATCTGAAAAAAATGGATAAATGTATATCTATAACTGAATCACCTTTCTGTACACTCGAAACACAGCAGTGTAAATGCACTATAATGTAAAATAAAAATTAAATTAAAAAATAATGGCTATCAATAGGAATGCAGATTACTGTAAAAAGGAACTACAAAATATAAACACAGGTCAAGGAAAATTAGAAAATTCACTTGCTGACACAGAAGCTGAGCTAAAGGCAATGATTAGTAGACTGAATAATACACAAGAATGAATATAAGTGATCTGGAAGATAAAATAATGGAAATCGACCAATCAGTACAGGAGAAAGATAGATTTTAAAAATGAAAGCAATATAAGAGACCTATGGTATAATATAAAGCATGCCAATCTATGTGTAATAGGGATTCCAGAAAGAAAAGGGGATCAAAAATGTCTTTGCAGAAGTTCTGGCTAAAACCTTCCCAAACCTAAAGGAGGAAACATATCCAAGTACAGGAAGAATAGAGGGTCTAAACAAGATGAGCCCAAACAGACCTATAACAAGACATATTATAATTAAAATGGCAGATGTTAAAGAGAGGATTCTAAAGGCAGCCAGAGACCAACAAAGAGTTAATTACAAGAGAACCCCCATAAGGCTATCAACTGATTTCTCTACAGAAACGTTGCAGGCCAGAAGGGAGTGGCAAAATATATTCAAATTCCTGAAAGGGAGAAATCTGCAGCCTAGTATACTCTACCTAGCAAGATTATCATTGAGAATAGAAGACAGAAAGAATTTCTCAGACAAGCAAAAACTAAAAGAATACGGCAAAACCAAACATATCCTAAAAGAAATATTGAAAGGTCTTCTCTAAATAAAGAAGCAGCAAAAATCCCTAGGAAAGAAAAATCGCAATTGGAAAGTAAATCCCTTAAATAAATAAGCTAGTATACAGATACTTTAAAAAGATTTATGACAGTGATGAGAATCACAGTGAACAGCAAAAGGATAAACATTGGAGATGTAAACAATGACAGCAAAATCCTAAAATGTGTGATGAGAGAGTAAGAAAATGTAGATTTTTTTAAAAAGAATGTGCTTGAGCCTATATGACTAACCGTGTAAAACAAGTAATCACAAATCAAAAATATACAAAAGTTCCCAAAAACCAAACCGAAAAGAACATAAGCATAATACAAAAGGAAACCATCAAGCCACAATAGGAAAAAGAGGAAATACAAAATCAACTGGAAAATGTTTAAAATGGCAATAAATACATATCTGTCAATAACTCCCTTAAATGTCAACGGACTAAATGCTCCAATGAAAAGACAAGAGTCTACAATATGCTGCCTGCAAGAGAGCCACTGTAGGTCAAAGGACACACAGACTGAAAGTGAAGCCACCATCACCCTAATACCAAAATCAGACAAAGAGACTACAACAAAAAGAAAATTACAGGCCAATATCTATGATGAATATAGATGCAAAAATTCTCAACAAAATAGTAGCAAACCAAATCCAACAACACATGAAAAGGATCATACATCATGATCAAGTTGGATTCACCCCAGGGTCACAAGGATGGTTCAACATAGGCAAATCAATCAATGTAATGCACCACACAAATAAAAGACAAAAACCATATGATCATCTCAATAGTTGCAGAAGAAGCATTTGATAAAACTCACCATCCAGGGCTTCCCTGGTGGTGCAGTGGTTGAGAGTCTGCCTGCCGATGCAGGGGATGCAGGTTCATGCCCCGGTCCGGGATGATCCCACATGCCGCGGAGTGGCTGGGCCCGTGAGCCATGGCTGCTGAGCTTGCGTTTCTGGAGCCTGTGCTCCGCAATGGGAGAGGCCTGCATACTGCAAAAATAAATAAATAAAACAAAACTCACCATCCATTCATGATAAAAACTCTTACCAAAGTGTGTACAGAGGGAACATACTCAACATAATAAAAGCTGTTTATGACAAACCCATAGCCAATATAATACTCAACAGTGAAAAGCTGAAAGCCTTCCAACTAAAATCTGGAAGAAGATAAGGATGCCCATTCTCACCACTTAGGTTCAGCATAGTATTGGAAGTCCTAGCCACAGCACTGAGGCAATAAAAAGAAATAAAATGTATCCAAATTGGAAGGGAAGAGGTAAAATTGTCACCATATGCAGTTAACGTGATACTATATACAGAAAACCCTAGAGACTCCACACATATCTACTAGATCTAATAAAGGAATTCACCAAAGTAGCAGGATCCAAGATTAACATTCAAAAATCGGTTGCATTTCTTTACACTAACAATGAAACATCAGAGAGGGAATGTAAAAAAACTGTGCCTATTAAAATCGCACCAAAAATGAAATAAAATACCTAGGAATAAACCTGACCAAGGAGGTGAAAGACTTATACACTGAGAACCATAAAGGAAATTGAAGACGTTTTAAAGAAATGGAAAAATATCCCATGCTCTTCATTGGCAGACTTAATGTTGTTAATACTATCTAAAGCAATCTACAGATTTAATGAGATCCCTAACAAATTATGCATGGCATTTTTCACAGAACTAGAACACATAATCCTAAAATTTATGTGGAACCATAAAAGACCCAGAATGGGCAAAGCAGTTCTGAAGAAAAAGAACAAAGCAGGAGGCAGAACCCTCCCACGCTTCAGACTACACTACAAAGCTACAGCATGGTATTGGCACAGTAACAGACATATGGATCAATGGAACAGAATAGAGAGCCCAGAAATAAAGCCACACACCTACAGTCAATTAATCTTCAACAAGGGAGGCAAGAATATACAATGGGAAAAAGACAGTCTCTTCAGCAAGTGGTGTTTGGAAAGTTGGAAACCTGCACGTAAATCAATGAAGTTAGAACACTCCCTCACAGCATACACAAAAATAAACTCAAAATGGCTTAGAGACTTAAATATAAGATACAACACCATAAAACTCCCAGAAGAGAACATAGGCAAAACATTCTCTGACACAAATCATACCAATGTTTTCTTAGTTCAGTCTCCCAAGGCAATAGAAATAAAAGCAAAAATAGACAAATAGGATCTAATCAAATGTATAAGCATTTGCACAGTGAAGGAAACCATAAACAAACTGAAAAGATAACCTATGGACTAGGTGAAAAATATTTCCAAATGATGCAACTGGCAAGGGCTTAATTTCCAAAATAAACAGCTCACAACTCAATAACAAAAAAACAAACCCAATCAGAAAAATGGGCAGAAGACCTAAACAGACATTTCTCCAAAGAAGACTTACAGATGGCCAACAGGCACATGAAACGATGCTCAACATCAATACTTATTAGAGAAATGAAAATCAAAACTATAATTAGGTACCACCTCACACTGGTTAGTATGGCCATCAAAAAATCCACAAATAATAAATGCTGGAGAGGGTGTGGAGAAAAGGGAACCCTCCTACTCTGTTGATGGGAATGTAAATTGATACAGCCACTATGGAGAACAGTATGGAGGTTCCTCAAAAAACTAAAAACAGAACTACCATATGATCCAGCAATCCCATTCCTGGGCATACACCCAAAGAAAACTGTAATTTGAAAAGAAACATACACCCCTACGTTCATAGCAGCACTATTTACAATAGCAGGACATGGAAGTAACCTAAGTGTCCATCCACAGATGAATGAACAAAGAAGATGTACATATATACAATGGAATATTACTCAGCCATAAAACAGAATGAAATAATTCCATTTGCAGCAACGTGGATGGACCTAGAGATGATCATACTAAGTGACGTAAGTCAGACAGAGAAAGACAAATATATATCACCTATATGTGGAATCTAAAATACAACACAAATTAACTTATCTATGAAACAGAAACAGACTAGACCTGTGGTTGCCAAGGCGGGTGGGGCATTGATGGGGAGTTTGGGATTAGCAGATGCAAACTATTCCCTATAGGATGGATAAACAACAAAGTCCTACTGTAGAGCACAGGGAACTCTATTCAATATCCTGTAATAAGCCATCATGGAAGACAATATGAAAAAGAATATATATATGTATAACTGAGTCACTTTGCTGTACACCAGAAACTAACACAACACTTTAAATCAACTGTATGTCAATAAAAAAGACTAATGAGAATAAAATGGAAACTAAAAGTTTGCTGAATTGGTTCATAGGGAAATAGAAAAATGTGTCAAGCTGTTTAAAATGTTCTCTCTTGAACGTAAGGTCTAGCAGATGAAAAGAACGCTTTCTAATATGTCCATTTTTTATGATGTATCCTTTGATGTTCTTAATATTCCCTTGTAATGTCTGTCTGTATGGCCACAGTTGGTTTTTTTGAGGTAGCTTTACTTTATTCTCTTATCTACGAAATCATTAAAGTTGTCAATATATTGCCAACCACTACCACCTACTTTATTATTTTAATAGATTTATTTACTTTATTTATTTTTGGCTGCGTTGGGTCTTCGTTGCTGAGTGCGGGCTTTCTCTAGTTGCGGTGAGCAGGGGCTACTCTTCGTTGCGGTGCATGGGCTTCTCATTGCAGGAGCTTCTCTTGTTGCAGAGCACGGGCTCTAGGCATGCAGGCTTCAGTAGTTGTGGCATGTGGGCTCAGTAGTTGTGGCTCGCAGGCTCTAGAGTGCAGGCTCAGTAGTTTTGGTGCACAGGCTTACTGGCTCTGCGGCATGTGGGATCTTCCCGGACCAGGGCTCGAACCCATGTCCCCTGCACTGGCAGGCGGATTCTTAACCACTGCACCACTAGGGAACGCCCCCCACCTACTTTATATATGTCTTTGTCCATTCAGGCTGCTGTTAACTGAAAACCACAGACTGGCAGGGGGGTGGGTGCAGGTGTTATAAAACACAGAGGCTAATTTCTCACAGTTCTGGAGGCTGTACATCCAACATCCAGGAGCTGGCAGATTCAGTGTCTCGTGAGGATCCTCTTCCTGGTTTGTAGACGGCATCTTCTTGCTGTGTCCTCACATGGAGGAAGGTGCATGGAAGCTCTGTGGCACCTTCTATAAGGACACTGATCCCATTCATGGGGGCTTCACCATCATGACCTCATCACCTTCCAAAGACCCCACCCTCCTAACACCATCCTATTGGGTGGCAGGGGGAATGAAAACATCCAATCTCTCTCTAGATAGATAGATAACTAGATACATAGCTAGATATTATTGTATATTATTAGGTTAAGAATATTCTTAAAGTAATTTGTTTTGAAACTACTCGTGTTTCTGATTCATTGAACCCCATGCCCTTTTAACATTGTCTTATTTTTTTGTCATATATGTATGATAATAAATGTTATTAATTTAAATTATTATAGACACAATAAATTGATTATGCATTATACATTACTATTTACATATAAAATATATCATTTATTAGTACATATTATATATGAGGGAGGGGATATGGGGATATATGTATACGTATAGCTGATTCACTTTGTTATACAGCAGAAACTGACACAACATTGTAAAGAAATTGTACTCCAATAAAGATGTTTTTAAAAATATATATGGATAACAATATATATATATATATATGTTTTTCTTTTATCCAACCAACACATATTTATTGTGTACCCACTACTTACCAGGGGTTACATACTTGAACAGGCAGATACACAAATCTCTGGACTCATGATGTTTATATTCTGGGTCAGAGGCAGAGAATAAACAAGAAGAAACACAGAAATGAGACTATCTGAGCTCACTGTCAACACCATGCAGTTAATAAACAGGATGCGGAGAGAGAGAAACTTGGGGAGAAAGTATTCCATGTCGGGGTCCTTGGTGAACCTCCCCTCACTATAAATACGGGTGTAGACACCAAGCATGTTCAAGGTCAATTGGCATCTCTTTTCAACCTTGAATGCAAGAAGTCAAGAACGCACAGTTCACAAATCATTGTAAAAGAAATAGTCATATAAACGATTCTGTGAGTTTTCATAGAAACTCCCCAATAAATTAATATTTATCCCCTCACAGTATGGGTATCAGTGAATCCAGGGATACCACTACATATAGCCCAACTGTTAAACAAAAAAATTTTTTTCACCGTGACTTGCAGAGGAAAAAACAGTCATATTCTGGGAAAAGGTATCAAGGGAGATCTAACGTAGTCAAGAGACAAATATGCTCATCCATTTCCGTGGCTGCAGGGAGAGACAAAATGTAGCGTTACCTGTTGGCAAGGCAACAAACAGTCAAGAATCAGATTAGACCCACAGTCCCAGCTCTGAACCTGAAAATGACAGTTATTATCCACATTTCCATTTTAGCCCTGCTACAGCGGAACCCATAAACCACTGGGATTTGGGCTGTTTGGATAATGACTGTGTGAATGGGTGACGTGAGCTCCATTCAGGGAAAAGGTTATAGGGTTTGGACCACCGTGTGCACGGAAGAACGTTGGCGAATGGTGTTTTTGCCATATGAGAAGGCAGACTTATGACTCACTCGCTGTGGATTGCAATTGGCATATTTTCAGCAGAGAATAAATCCACTGATCTCTCCAGGAAAGGGCTCTCAGGTTAGCAAGTGACAGATCCCAAGTTTATTAAGCAGCATTAGTTATAAAATTCCTCAGGAAAGAAAGAAAAAGAAAAAAAAAATGATGTAGACAATCTCCCTGGGTTTATTTTTCTTACTTTTATGATTTTTACTTTAAAAATCATTTTGAAGACATCCCCTTAGGTAAAATAGGATGTTCTTTATTTTATTACAAGCAAAAGAATCAACTTTAATTCACTTCTCTAGAGGTTTCCCAACTCCTATAAAGATGATAATATAGACAATAAAATTTAACTGACTTGTAAGAAATCTTCTGTCAGGAATTTCATTTGAGATGGTCTTGAACTTTTTTTTTTTTTTTTTTTTTTGCGGTACACGGGCCTCTCACTGTTGCGGCCTCTCCCGTTGCGGAGCACATGCTCCGGACACGCAGGCTCAGCGGCCATGGCTCACAGGCCCAGCCGCTCCGCGGCATGTGGGATCCTCCCGGACCGGGGCACGAACCTGTGTCCCCTGCATCGTCAGGCGGACTCTCAACCACTGCGCCACCAGGGAAGCCTGTCTTGAACTTTGAACAGCATTTTTTTCCCCTAGTTTAATCTGATGCTGCTCCTTCTTGAGAAGCCTGCAATTTATACTTCTGGCTTGGGACAGTATCACAAATATTGTAGAATGACCTTTAATTTGGTGTTTCAGGCTTTGATCATGAAACCAAAAACCTGGCATGAAACACACGGTTTTATTTTGATTTTTCTAACGCTAAATCATAACATAACAATGATTTCATTGTAAATTTTAACATGACCATTAATTCTGGTCAAAACTTAAGTTTCCAAAAGTTTATTACAGTTTCAGAACTGCTTTATGATATTATTGCCATAGGACAATTCTATCAATGGAATTTTCCAGGCTGGGACCAGAGAGTATTTATAATAAATATGCTAATATATAAACTACTCACTTAACTATGAATAACAGGTAATTATAGGGAAAAAAAGGTCACAATGACAAGCTTTGGGCATATAAATTCATTCCAATGTCTAAAATTATACCCTTTGTAGTTTTTTGGTAAAGTGTTTGATTTTGTTGTACTTCTCTTCTGAAGAGAGTCTAAGAGTAGTTTTTGTTTCATAGAAAAGTTGAGAGGAAGGTACAGAGATTTATCTGGCTGACTTGGTGGGCCCAGCAGGGGTTGACAGGTGAAGGGGTCCTAGCTGAGAGGTGGGATTTGGGATATCACAGGTCATCATCTACCTGTGGACACACCAGGTGCAGCGTAGAGTTCCCTGGCGTACTTTAGTCTCCCCATGAACTGGAAGCAGAAAAATCCAAGAAGAGGCCAGGTGTAGGGTAGTAAGTGGGGGGGGGGTCATCTCCGTCTCCTGGGTGAGTCGTTAACTGGAGCTCACATCAGTCACTCAGATCACCAAGCCCATGACTTTGAGATGAATTCTGGAGTCCGTAAGCCGAAAGGCTAGAGCTGCTCCTGACTGGAAATCTCCCATCAGCTGGACAGTCAAATCCACCCTTCGTAAAAATCAGTGACTCCGTTTAGGGACATGGGGAAGAAGAGATTGACCAGGTGAGATCTGGCCACTCTTTTCAGGGGATACACAGTATGAAGATGTTCTGAGGCTCGGTAGGCTGAATCATGGCGGGATTGTTTCCAACAAGGTTAATTATATGACTTAGGGAAAGTGAAACACTTCAACTTCCTGAATGCTTTGTACCTTGCCTGACACTGCTCAGGAAACACCTCCTCTCTTTTCCCTTCCTTCTTCCTTCTTTCCTTCATGTACTCAATGTGCATTAAGTGCCTTCCACTTCTAAGGCTTTCTGCTGAAAATGGAATTAGGGAAATAAGCGGTCAGGGATCTTTTCCCTGGAGAGGTCCACAGTCTATAGCTAAAGGCTAAAACGTCATAGAATTACGATAGGGTTCCATGATTGCTACTCCCCAGCAGCCATGGAAACATGGAAAAGACAAAACTTCCTCAACAACATACCCACGTTTTTAAGTAAAAGCTATGACCACAATAGAGTTGGTAATCTTTAACACAAAGTGACCAAAAGCGGAGTAGGAATATTAAACGTATTTCAAAATTAGAGCTGACATTGAGGATTATTCCATGCATGGCCCTGTTGGACGTGCTTCACTCATTCGAAATGCATCCGTGTGTGGTGACCAGCAAGACCGAGATCTCAAATAGAATTCCTAAATGTTACATCAAAGAGGACGAATTAAGAGACAAAGAAGAATCCTGTGACTTGATTTGTAAGACATCTGCTGAATGTCAGGAGACTCATCTCTGGCTGGACGTAGGATGCATCAAGAATTAGATGTCAGGACTTCCCTGGTGGCGCAGTGGTTGAGAGTCTGCCTGCCGATGCGGGGGACACGGGTTCGTGCCCCGGTCCGGGAGGATCCCACGTGCCGCGGAGCGACTGGGCCCGTGAGCCATGGCCGCTGAGCCTGCGCGTCCGGAGCCTGTGCTCCGCAACGGGAGAGGCCACAACAGTGAGAGGCCCGCGTACCGCAAAAAAAAAAAAAAAAAAAAAAAAAAAAAAGAATTAGATGTCAAACCTCAGGAATCCTGCTTCTAGAAGGTGTTCGGCACCTTGGTCTCGCACCGCCCACTAAACAGCCACAACAGGGTGTACAAAGTCTTGTGAGAGGAAGCAGTGCCACAGACAGGCAGTTATTCCTCTTAAGAAATAAATCATCCAGCTACTAAGACCACATAGCAAGGGAACAGTCATGAGTGATACCAGAATCTTGTGAAGGTTCATTCTTGTAAAGAAGCACAACTGAAGGTAAACTGGTGCAGCCACTATGGAAAACAGTACGAAGGTTCCTCAAAAAAACTAACAATAGAGCTACCATATGACCCAGCCATCCCACTCCCGGGCGTGTACCCAGAGAAAACCATGATTCAAAAAGATACAGGCACCCCAACGTTCACTGCAGCACTATTTACAATAGACATGGAAACAACCTAAATGTCCATCGATGGATGGATAAAGAAGATGTGGTACATTGATACACAATGGATCATTACTCAGCCATAAAAAAGAATGAAATAATGCCATTTGCAGGAACATGGATAGACCTAGAGATGATCATACGGAGTGAAGTAAGTCAGAGAAAGACAAATATCATATGATACCACTTATTATATGTGGAAAGTAAGGAAAACGGGTACAAATGAACTTATTTACAAAACAAAAGGAAAGTCACAGATGTACAAAACAAACTTATGGTTACTGGGGAAGAAAGGTAAATTGGGAGATTGGGATTGACACATACACACTACTATATATAAAATAGATAACTAATAAAAACCTACTGTATAACACGGGGAACTCTACTCAATACTCTGTAATGGCCTATATAGGAAAATAGTCTTAAAAAAGAGTGGATATATGTATAACTGAGTCACTTTGCTGTACACCTGAAACTAACACAGCATTGTAAATCAACTCCACTCCAATAAAAAAAGAATTTTTAATTATTATCAGAGCAGCAATACTGCCTGCCATATTGAAATGGAGCCAGACACTGTGGTCCTTGCCCCCATGTCCTCCCCCTGCCTTTTGTCTGTAGAAAAACTTTGGCCAAAGAATAAGTTTGATCAGAGAAGTGAGAAAATACGGAAACAAAGGAAAACAGTCCAACAAGACTAAATAATAGTTTAGTCAGTAAGCAAAGTCAAGGACCTTTAGTTCCTCCTCAAGGGCTATTGATCATATTCTGAGCCAGGTCCTGTGAGCTGTCTTGTAGATACTGAAACCCCACTAGGCGGAAGACCTGAACTCCATGACGACCAGGCTGTAGCCATGACACAGGCTGCCACAATTCTGAGAATTGGCCTCAAGGAAATGGAAACAACCAACCCTGGAACTGAAGACTAACTGTACCTCAAACAATCAAGATGACTCTGGTCAGACCACCAAGGACCAATTTCAAGATGACGGTCTGAGCTGACATCGCTGTTTCTGCATGTAGCCCCCTCCCTCTGTCTATAAGAGCTCTTGCCCCCCGATTGTTGGGCGGGGGGCGGAGTTACCCCCGGTTGCCAGCATCCAAGATAAAGCAAACTTTCCTTTCCACCAACCTTGCTTCTTTATTGGCTGTGGAGCGGCAAGCAGCTGGACCCCACTTTGGGTTACAGTATCAGTAAACAAAGGATGTTGTAGCCGTCAAGCCACTACATCACAGCCACCCTGACGATCAGCCCTGAGGGAACACAGGTTGGAAATGCCCACCACTGCAGCCAGCTCCAACAAGTGCCCCCTGAGGAGACTCAGGATGCAGAAAACACAGGATGCTGGCCCCAGAGAGCTGAGGTGCAGATCAACGGAACGATTTCAGTGAGCCCAGACTTTGCATCTCCCCATACATAGAGAAGCAGTAAATTGCTTAACTTGAGATAACTGGTTTTCTCTCATTCGCAGTAACCTTTTTGATTTTGACTACCTGATCTTTGTTGCAAAACCTCTTATATATCCTGGATCCTTCCTCACCTCTTCAGAACACTTTCTTAGCATTATCTGAGATGCTGTGTCCTGGGCTTGAAGTCCTCAGAATGTCCACCAAGTAAAACATAATCCTCAACTTTTAGGTTGTGCTTTTTTTCTTTTTTCTTTTTTTCCAGTGGATACCTTTCCTGCCTTAAACTTTCTTAAAACCTTAGATTTCAAACAGTATTGCAGTTCCCTAAAAAAGTTAAACAGAATTTCCTAAGTCCCAGAAATTTCAGTCCTTGGTTAATACCCCCAAAGAACTGAAGGCAGGGCTCTAACAAACACTTGTACACCCATGTGTCCATCAGTGGATGAATGGATAAACAAAATGTGGTCCATCCACACGAAGGAATGTGGTACATACCTACAGTTCAGCCTGAAAAAGGCAGGACATCCTGCCAGGCTACAACATGCATCACCCTTGCGGACTTGATGCTTGGTGAAACCGGACAATCACAGAAAAGCAAAAAGACAAATACTATATGATTGCACTTATATAGAACCTAGAGCAGTCGTATTCATAGAGACAGAGAGTAGAATGGTGTTTTGTTGCAAAAAGTTGTATGTGTGGGGCTTCCCTGGTGGCGCAGTGGTTAAGAATCCACCTGCCAAGGCAGGGGACATGGGTTCAAGCCCTGGTCCAGGAAGATTCCACATGCCACGGAGCAGCTAAGCCCATGCGCCACAACTGCTGAGCCTGCACTCTAGAGCTCGTGAGCCACAACTACTGAGCCCACGCGTCTATAGCCCATACTCTGCAACAAGAGGTGCCACTGCAATGAGAAGCCCATGCACCACAATGAAGAGTAGCCCCCGCTCGCCGCAGCTAGAGAAAGCCCGCGCGCAGCAACAAAGACCCAGCACAGCCAAACTTTAATTAATTAAAAAAAAAAAGTTGTACATGTGTAGGGAGAGCATTGGAAGATGTTCACATTTTCTGTATTTATTTTCTGCATATTAATTTTTTTAATGTTTTCGTTTTTTCATTTAAAATTTTAATCGTTTTTAAAGGTTTCTGTCCATTTGCGGTTATTACCAAATATTGCCTTTATTTCCCCGTATTGTAAAATACATCCTGAGCCTGTCTTACACCCAAGAGTATATACCTCCCACTGCTGCACCCCCATCTTGCCCCTCTCCCCTTCCCTCTCCCCACTGGGAACCACTAGTTTGTTCTCTATATCTGTGAGTTTCCTTCTCTGTTATATTCACTAGTTTGTTGTATTTTTTAGATTACACATATAACTGATTATCATATAGTATTTCTTTGTCTGACTTATTTCATTTTACATAGTACCCTCCCAAGTCCATCCAAATTGCTGCAAATGGCAAAATTTCGTTTCTCTTTATGACTATTATTTCATTGTATATTTATATATACCACATCTTCTATATCAGTCGTCTGTTGATGGACACTTAGGTTGCTTCCATGTCTTGTAATTAATGCTGCTTTTGTAAATAATGCTGCGATGAACATTGAGGTACATGTATCTTTTCGAATTGGTGTTTTAAAAGCTTTGGCACAGCAAAGGAAACCATCGACAAAATGAAAAGGCAACCTACAGAATGGGAGAAAATATTTGCAAATGATATGACCTATAAGGGATTAATATCCAACACATATACACAGCTCATATTGCTACAACTCCACATCAAAAAAAACCAGACAACCCAACTGAAAAATGGGCAGAACTGAATGTACATTTTTCCAAAGAGGAAATGCAGATGGCCAACAGGCACGTGGAAAGATGCTCACCATCGCTAATCATCAGGGAAATGCAAATCAGAACCACAATGAGACATCACCTCACACCTGTCAGAAAGGGTAGCATGAAAAAGAACACATGTTGGTGAGGATGTAGAGAAAAGGGAACCCTTGTACCCTGTGGGTGGGAATGTAAATTGCTATACCCACTATGGAGAACAGTATGGCGGTTTCTCAAAAAACTAAAAATACAACTATCATATGACCCAGTAACTCCACTCTGGGGCATATATCTGTATATTTAGATTTTTTAAAAGAAATATGTTAATCTTATATATGTTTCCAAGAAGATTCCTTGATGTTTTTATCTGGATTCATGTTTAAAACGGAAGAGATTTTGTCCTTTATATTTCCCTGTCAGTTCTCAGCATGGAACATAAACTCCAGTGCCTGCTGTGTTCTCAATAACTATTTCTGGCAGAGTGAATGAATGAAACCATCGCACATATTACTTCATATTATATAAAACCACATTTATCGTTCAGAGCATTTGTGCTTTCTCAATACTTTGATGCATCATGAATATGGGCTTATTATATTCAGGAATAAGTAAAATGGTGCTGTGAAAAAAAATGTTTAGGGGACTAAGAGATACAAATGACTATGTATAAAATAACTTACACAGATATAATGCACAGCATGGGGAAATATAGCCAATATTTTACGCTAAGTACGAATGCAGTATAACCTTTAAAAATTGTGAGTCACTGTATTGTTTACCTGAAACTTATAATAATATTGTACACTGACTATACTTCAATTAAAGATAAATTATAATTAAAGAGAAATTAAAGCGTTTATAGAGGTAATACATGCAAGAACTCCCCCATAAAACCAGTTGGCAACTTCAAACAGATAGTAAGAGTAAAATGCATGACATAATGGCAGAAGAAAAAGTCAGAATGAAGGAATTGGAGCTCATGGTGTGACAAAGGTCACTGAGCAAATTGTTCCAGCTTTAAGAAGGGGTGGTGACACCCTTTCTTAAATCTTTGCAACATTAAGATTTAATAAATATTTGAATAAATAAAGCAACTCTGAGATTTTACAGTTTTATTTAACTGGTTTTTCTCTTTGGCAAAGCCAAACCACCAGATAGCTAAGAAAGTCAAGCGCCAGACAGCACGAAACCACCATGAAAGATGAGGCAATCAACCTTAGAAAAAATCAATTTTAAGACAATACTTCATAATCCAAATTATCACACATACAGAAACAAGACTGTGCCTGAGCTTGGATTTAGGAGGAGAAGCAGGAACATTTTCAAATTGATCACAGTATCACTGCAGTGTTTTCCACAGAGAAACCATCAATTCAGTATGAAGTAGTCTTGTTAACCAAACATGAGTCATCTTCAGCTCATGATCGGATTTATGGAACATTTTTACATACTCCATTTCTTTGATCAAAACTCTTTTTGAATGAAGGAGGGTGAAGATGGAGACTCATAAATACTGAAATTTGTCAAATTCACACACACTGAAGACAGAAACCACTAACGTGTCCTAAGCTTATTTTACTCTAAGTTCATGGTTGTACTTTTACCGTCTCTAAGTTGGATAATGTGTCTTCAGGCATATACTGGAATTCATTGGGAGTAGCTCTTTTTAATATTTTCCTCGAAATTCTGTCTTTTAAGATGCATATTTCTAACAGTGGCCATGTGGGTACACACGCCATGATATGGATCACATGGCATTTTTATAGCAAAGGGGCACTGTTGGCTTCCTAAGACTTATTTTGTCACTCATCCAGTCATTTTGTCACCCACCTACCCTGCCTCCAACGTGAGTCCAGCTCCGACATACAACTGACAGAACAATTCTTGGCCTGGGGTCCCAAGACAAAAGCAGTTCTGTTTCCATCAAGGACATTCATTTAGCTCAGACATTAACCTAAAAGACATGTGTTCTGATCAGAAGCAGATAATCCAACCAAACAATTCCTGGATGGCACAGGGTACCTCTCAGTGCTTTCTCTCCACATCCATGTGAACATGCAGACCACCCCTCTGAAATTTTGCTAAACGGCAGATTCTGATTCAGGACCTGAGATTCTGCAGTGACCCCTGTCTCCCGCACAAAATGCTGATGCTGCTCATTTTAAAGACCACACTTTGCAGAACCCAAACCAAGAATGTTGGGTTTTGACGGCTTTGCGGTAACATACAGGCACTAGCGTTGGTTTCTGCCTGACGAGATGGAGCCATGTAAACATGCAGGCACTGTACCCAGGGTTGGTACTAGCTACAAATCCTGTCATGTTTTGAACAGCTTTTTTGAGATGTAATTCACATATCATGGAATGCACTCTTACTATTCACAATAGCCAAGTCATGGAAGCAACCTAAATGTCCAACAACCGAGGAGTGGATAAAGAAGATGTGGTACATGTATACAATGGAATATGACTGAGCCATCAAAAAGAATGAAATAATGCCATATGCAGCAACATGGATGGACCTAGAGGTGATCATACTAAGTGAAGTAAGTCAGACAGAAAGACAAATACCATGTTATCACTTCTATGTGGAATCTAAAATATGACACAAGTGCACTTATCTATAAAACAGAAACAGACTCACAGATATAGAAAACAGACTTGTGGTTTCCAAGGGGGAAGGGGTCAGGGGAGGGATAGAGTGGGAGTTTGGGATTCACAGATGCAAACTATTATAAAGAGAATGGATAAACAAAAAGGTGCTACTGTAGAGTACTGGGAACTCTATTCAATCTCCTGTGATAAACCGTCATGGAAAAGAATACAAAAAATGCATATATCTATGTATAACAATCAATTTGCTGTGCAGCAGAAATTAACACAACATTGTAAATCAACTATAGCTCAATAAAATAATTTTTTAAAAAACTACACTCTTTAAAGTGTACAGTTCAGTGGTTTCTTAGTATATTCAGAGTTGTGCAAACATCTCCACCGTCTATCCCAGATTTTCACCACCCTAGAAGCACATCTTTTACCCGTTAGCAATCCCTCCCCACCCTCCATCCCAGATTATAACCACCAATGTGCTTTCTGTCTCTGTAGGTTTCCATATGTTTACAAGGCATTCCACATGAACGGAATCACACACATTGTGTCTTTTGTGACGGGCTTCTTTCACTGAGCACAATGCTTTCTCTCTTTTAAATACATATTATGAACAATCACAGTAGAGGTGCTAGAAGAATTATCACTGCTAAACTAAAACATGTATACAATTTCCAGACAATGTATACATAATGCAAATAGATATTCCTTATGTTGACCTGATAGAGTGAACACACGCACTCAAACCTAACAGTTGCTAGATGTTCATGTACATTGTAGCAAGCCTGTGTGGTTTTAAACACCTTGGAAGAATATTATGTTGTAGCCTGTATATAGGAGTGAAGCAACAGATACTCAGACAAAAATATATTTTAAAGTTTGTAACCTAATTTTAGATGTCTAATTCTGTCCCTTTGTCCTATTTTCTAACTTCTCTCTACATTTTTCTAAGTGTACTCGTTACCACAAGGGCATTTGGTGCTTATTTTCCCCAGAACTGTTTAATCATCCAACAACAACTAGGAATATTATGAATTAGTTCGGTGCATAGAGTCTGCCCCGTCCTCCCAGTGGTGGTTGCAAAGAGTGAGATAATTTCCACAACTGCAACCAGTCATTTTAATCAGACACACTGACATATTCTAGAATAAGGTACCAAATGGGTGATGGATTTTCTCACAGTAACCCTATTGCCTTGTTTGATAACAAGGAATTTTCTTTCAGCATTATCCCAATCATGCAACTACTGTTTTATATAAAAATTCCTTGATAAAAGAACTAAAAGTCTTGACTTCATTAACGCAGAGTGCCGGGAATTTGGCTAAATAATTCTCTCCATAACGAATCTTGACAGCCCGGTGCAAAATGCAAAACCAACAGTTTTCCTTTAAAGGTCAATACTTGATCAAGGTTTATTACAGTGAGGAAATATTCCTTCTTCAATGCCTTTCAACTGTCTTTCCATCACTAAACCCCATTCTCCGTTTCTGGTAATAGCTTGCAATGGATCATTAGATAAATGCCTTTTTAATAAAGAGAATCCAGGTGTACTAGTAAAATCCTATGATGGAGTATCTTTCATCTGTCAGCTTCATTAGTGCAGGACAGGCTATCATGCTCTTTTCTTACTGATTCTGCTTGATAGGCCAACCCTTTCCTGGCTCTATTAATGACGACAGCTCATTTATTACTTTATGAGAATACAGAAGCATTTCCATTGCCAGCCTGCAGACTTCCCCATCCCCAAAGACTGGCAATTCAGAAAGCCACTTCCACAGTACAGGAGCTAAGTGCTTCCCTTTGCTTCCCAGCAGGCATTTCTAAAATTGCCATACAAATGCAGAATTAATCACCATGACTTCAATTGCTTCTAATCATATTTTTTTCCCTCTTTACCAGTGTACTGAAGACGCACACGCACAACAATCAGGGCCTCGATTTTGATCCCTAAAACGTTAAGTGACGCTAACACCAAACATATCTTCTTTTTAAAAGAGAAGGATAATTCTCACTCTTAGAGTGAGATTCCAGTATGCTCCAGCAGCAGGCTCTTGATATGAACTGAGAAAGTACTCAGGACCAGAATCTCAGTGGACTCACAATAATAAAACACTCATTTTTAGGATAACTAAAAGCAACCTTTTTTTTAAAAAAACTGAAGTATATTTGATTTACAATGTTGTATTAGTTTCTGGTATACAGCAAAGTGATTCAGTTATATTTACACATACAAACACACACTTTTTCAAATTATTTCCATTATAGGTTATTACAAGATATTTAATAAGGTTCCCTGTGCTCTACAGTAGGTCCTTGTTGTATGTCTATTTTATATATAGTGGTGTGTATCAGCTAATCCCAAATGCCTAATTTACCTTTCCCCTTTGGTAACCATAAATTTGTTTTCTATGTCTGTGAGTATATTTTTGTCTTATAAATAAGTTCATTTATATCATTATTTTACATTCCACCTACAAGTGATATCATACGGTATTTGTCTTTCTGACTTATTGCACTTAGTATGATAACCTCTAGGTCCTTCCTGCAAATGGCATGATTTCATTCTTTTTTATGGCTGAGTAGTATTCCAAAAACAACCCCTTTTAAAACCTTTTGCTAGAGCTGAGGTGGAGAGAAGTATCTCATATTTGTATTAATTTCTAACAGTGAAGATTTCTCCTCTTTCCACCACCTAGAGAAGGATGGGCAGTTGGGGAAGGTGATTTTTAGCTATTATTGGGAAGATCGTTATTATTTTAATCCTATCCTACACCTTAGATTCATATGTTTAAAACATATGAATACGTTAGGAAAGGACACAAAAATGAGGGGCCTGAAATGTTTCTAGGCAGCCAAGGAAAGAAGGAAGAAGCGATAAAGTAGACAGAGTGGCAGGGAGGAGACGTATTAAAAGCTTTACCTGCCTTAAAATGGAATTGGCAACCAGAAGGCCCTTCAGCAGGTGATGGACACGTGCTCTGTGGTCCATCCAGCCAATGGAACATTGACTGATACAAAGAAATAAGCTACAGCTTTTTTATCCATTCGTCTGTTGACAGACACTTAGGTTGCTTCCATGTCCTGGCTATTGTAAATAGAGCTGCAATGAACATTGGGGTACATGTGTCTTTTTGAATTATGGTTTTCTCAGGGTATATGCCCAGCAGTGGGATTGCTGGGTCGTGTGGTAGTTCTATTTTTAGTTTTTTAAGGAACCTCCATACTGGTCTCCACAGTGGCTGTACCAATTTACATTCCCACCAATAGTGCAAGAGGGTTCCCTTTTCTCCACACCCTCTTCAGCATTTATGGTTTCTAGATTTTTTGATGATGGCCATTCTGACCAGTGTGAGGTGATACCTCATTGTAGTTTTGATTTGCATTTCTCTAATAATTAGTGATGCTCAGCATCTTTCCCTGTACCTCTTGGCATATATATATATATACAATGGAATATTACTCAGCCATAAAAAGAAACAAAATTGAGTTATTTGTAGTGAGGTGGATGGACCTAGAGTCTATCACACAGAGTGAAGTAAGTCAGAAAGAGAAAAACAAATACTGTATGCTAATGCATACATAGGGAATCTAAAAAAAAAAGGTACTGATGAACCTAGTGACAGGGCAAGAATAAAAACACAGAATGGACTTGAGGACACCGGGGAGGGGGAAGGGTAAGCTGGGACAAAGTGAGAGAGAGGCATGGACATATATACACTACCAAATGTAAAACAGATAGCTAGTGGGAAGCAGCTGCATAGCACAGGGAGATCAGCTCAGTGCTTTGTGATCACCTAGAGGGGTGGGATAGGGAGGGTGGGAGGGAGACGCAAGAGGGAGGAGATATGGGGATGTATGTATATGTATAGCTGATTCACTGTGTTATACAGCAGAAACTAACACACCATTGTAAAGCAGTTATACTCCAATAAAGACGTATTAAAAAAAAGAGAGAGAGAGAGAAATAAGCTATCAAGCCATGAAAAGACAGGGAGGAAACTTAAATGCATGTTAGTACGTGAAAGCAGCCCATTTGAAGAGGCTACACACCATATGATTTCAACTCTGTGACATTCTGGAAAAAGCAGAGAGTAAAAAAACAAAAACATCATTGGTTGCCAGAGGTACAGGGTTAGGGAGGAAGGAACAGGTTGGGGGCACAGGGGATTTTTACAGGCAGTAAAGCTATTCTGTTTGATGTTTTAATGTTGGATGCCTGACATTAAGCATTTTTCAACACCCCCAACACTGTACAATATGAAGTGTGAATCCTAATGTAACCTGGGTATTTTCATGAGTGTATCAATGTGGGTTCATCAACTGTATCAAACGCACACCACTAATGCAAGATGCTGATAAAATGTCCAGAGAAGAGCATGTGTACAGGGACCATATACTTTCTGCTGAACTTTTCTGTAAACCTAAAATTCCTCTAAAAAAAAAAAAAAAGTCATTTGCTTTAAAGAATAATAGGACAACTCTTGAACCGCAAAAGTTCATTCAAGATTCTCTAAAACATTATGCTGCACAAAGTAAGCCAGAAACAAGAGTACGTGGTATGTGATCCATTTATATGAAATTTGAGAAGAACATAAATCTGATCTAGAGTGATAAAATTAGATCGGGGGACTTCCCTGGTGGTCCAATGGCTAAGACTGTGCGTTCCCAATGCAGGGGGCCAGCAATGAAGATCCTGCATGCCGCAGCAAAGACCCAGAGCAGCCAATTAAGTAAATAAATTAATTTAAAAAATATTTTTAAAAATTAGATCAGGGTTTGTTTGCCTGCTGCTGGGTAGGTGGGAGTAGTGACTGAAAAGGGAAACGGAAATATTTGGAGAAATCCAAACATTCTGTAACTTCCCTCTGTGCTGTTTACATCCAAGTGTATGTGTGTCAGATTTTTATCTAACCTACTATTAAGACTTAAGAGGAGGAAGTAAAATGAATTTATAAAATATTACATATTTCAAATGCCAAGAACTTAGATATCCAATATGGGGGCTAGAGCCAGAGTCGAATTAAATAATATTTGCTGTTTTCCAAATTAATTTAACGGTAACTTTTCAGTGAGGATGATTAATTTTATGCATTTTCAGATCTAGTTCTTGTCTCTCCTCCAAATTCAGTATAATGACTTTAAGTGTAAAATTTCTAAAACTAAGTATACTGGCAAGGAATTCTGTTTATGGTGATAGGGAAATGGCTTGTATTGGACTCACCTTTCTGCCAATAACAATTAATCAAAATTTTAAAAAATATGTATTTCTGAAGGAGGGCAACCAAACAGAAGAACACGAGGTGTCAACATCCTCATGTAAAGAGAGAGAAAAATAGATGAGATGGGCATATATCTGACTGGTCACCTGTGGGCACTCCCTGTGTGACCGGACAAGTAACCGAGGGAAAGATCACCCGTTCTCCAGGTTTGGGAAGTCAGAGGCTGACCTTCAAGACAGCCCATGACCCTGTAAATCAAGGGTGCCCATCTGCAACAAAGCGGGTCACAGAAGGCTGAGCTCAAAAGTCAGTACAAATTCCCTTAAAAATCTTGGCCTGACTGCTCACTGCATCAATTCAGTGTGAGCCTCAAAGGATCCTAATACAGAACGGTCCCAGGAAAGCTAAATTGCTGAGCAGAGATTTCATGAGTTTCCCTGGACTGGAGAAACAGACTAGAGATCTCACCAGTGGATTGAAGTAAAATAGCATTCACAACAGTATCAAGAGATGAATTCATTCAGGATAAGGGTGACAAAGATGTGACACCTGTACCTTAAAAATACATATTTTTTTCTTTTGTCTATTCCAGGCATTATATTACAGAAATTAAATAATTTATATACATCAGACATAATCATATTGATACCAATTATAAAGATTAAATATTAGTATTAATTATATCATGAATACATAATATTATTTATCTACTACTATTAGGTATATTATATATAAGGATATAATTTCTGTATTATAATGCCTGGAATAAAAGAAGAAAAAGTGGAGAATTTGCACTTGACCAAGAATTTCTCTGCATCTACTGATATCAGACTGTGATTCCACTCATGAGGACTTTAGTGTCAAAATCATAGACTCAGAAAGTAAAATACTGGTTGTCAGGGTTTGGAGGAAGAGATGGGCAGTTTTACAGCAGGAAAAGTGTTCAGGAGATGGATGCTTGGTGATGGTTGTACAATATTATGAACATATGGTACATTCTATATTACGTGTATTTTACCACAATTAAAAAATTTGGGGGGAAAAGGAAAAATAAGGGAAAATGTGATAGTAGCCAAAGAAGAGAGACACAGATTGAAGGGATAAAACAGTCTAGAATTTGACTTGCATATATGTAGACTTTTCGTAAACAAAATGATGAAGAAATGCAGTGGGAAAGGAAAATATTTTCAACGAGTGTTGCTGAAATCCATCGATATCCATACGGATAAAAATGAACTTCAACCCCCACCTCTGATGATGCATACAAATCAACTCAAAATGATTTAAAATGTAAGCACTAACCATAAGGAAGATGATTAAATTATGTTTTTGCAAAATTAAATATTCTTCTCAGAAAGAGCTGAACAAGTGAATGATAAGCATATTAAAATGCCCTCAATGTCATTAGGATTAGGGAACTACTACAATATAAAACCAAAATTAGATGTCATTAGTGCACATTAGAATAGCTAAGATTTAAAGGAGATCACCACACCAAATGTTGGTGACGATGTGTTTAAAATGGTACAAACACTTTGGAAAACTGTCGGCCTGTGTCTTAAAAAGTTACATAAATACAACTTCCATAAACCAGCAATTCCCCTGTATACGTATGTAACCAAGAAAGATAAAAATGCATGTCTTCAAAAGGTGTTACACAAGAATACTGATAGCAGATTTATTCGTGATAGGTGCAAAGTAGAAATATGCCAGGTAACTATGTACAGGTGAGCAAACAAAACAAAACAAACAGCAACAACAAAAAACACAGTCAGACTCAATGATAAGAAAGAACCACTGATAGGGCTTCCCTGGTGGCACAGTGGTTGAGAGTCTGCCTGCCGATGCAGGGGACACGGGTTCGTGCCCCGGTCCGGGAAGATCCCACATGCTGCTGAGTGGCTGGGCCTGTGAGCCATGGCCGCTGAGCCTGCGCGTCCGGAGCCTGTGCTCCGCAACGGGGGAGGCCACAAGAGTGAGAGGCCCGCGTACCACAGGAAAAAAAAAAAAAAAAAGAACACAGAATATGGTCTTCATCTCCATGAACTCAATTTTCAAATTTTTCTGGAATGGGTAATCCCTATTGTACAATGATTTTAAAAATGTAAAATTGGGTGTTGCATGAAGCAGTTTCATTGACATTGTGCAAATACTAATGTAGAAAATAATTATGTCCACTTTAGCTTAAACCAATAAAACCTTATTCTTTTATCATTTTCACAAAAATAAAAGCCATGGAAAAGAACTGAGATTTATTTTGTAGCTGAGAAAACACAGAAATCTAGTATTCAGATTCTAGGTCGACTAAAAACTTAAGTTTGCATTAGGAATTATGAAATGACCATAGTCATCATACTAGGAAATGTATGCTATGCTCACAAAGGTTTTCCACATGATAAGGCATTGATTATGATCAATATCAATAAGTAGCGTTTGGTGGTAAAAAGAGAACATTATAACTCAAGAAACTCAGACAATTTTTGGAAGAAGGAAATCATAAAACAAAATATGCTCAACTGTTTCAAATCCCAGCCCAAGTAGAACCTCTGAAGAAAACTCTACAAGACCAAACCCTGGCTTCATTCAACTGACTCATTTTCAAATATGTTAAGTCAGAAACCACAGTGGAAAGACAAGGCATTTGATAAATAGTCTAGTAAATTCTATGAAATCCCCCCTTTAGTGCGGCTCGTATGGGAAAACAAGACACGGGTGGAAGAAGCATTTAATCTCAGAACTTTTTTCTTTGAGCTCCTAAGATGTTGGTGGGTTTCTTCTCAGAAGTTTTCACTGTCTAAAAATTCTTTCACCCAGGGTATTTTGTGCGCTGCTTTTGTCAGTTACACAAGGACGATTCCTCAAGCCTTGTTCTGGTCCTTTCTTGGTTTATTCCTTGTTCTTGGTTTATTTCTTGGTTTACACTTTGTGCCTCAAGGAATGTTTGCCCATATGCTCTCCTTCTGGTCAACCCACAATTCTTGCTGCCCCCTTAAGAAATTGAATGCAACAAAGCCTTTTGCCATACTGAATCAACGGCAGGCAGAGAAGAGGAAACTTTTTTCTGTGAACTCCTAAGATGTTGGTGGGCTTCTCTGCTCTTTCCACGTTTTTTGTGCAAGAATTGATTCAGTGCATAACTCCCTTATGAGCCTTAATGCCAGTCACCAGGAGATTCTGTTTGACCTGAGGATTTGGAGTGTCCAGACGGCAGGAATTACTTTCCAGGTTTCTGGTGATGGGGATGTGTGCTTTCTTCTTCACGTCTACCACCTCTGACTTCGAGACCTCTGGGAATGTCTCTGGTTTGCATTGCTGATAGATTTCCCCTGGATTGTGAGGACAGCAGTTCCTGTTTCCACCTTTCATCCTGCACTTGGAGATGTACCGGCATTGCTAGACGTCTCCTGTTCATGCTGCCTTCTTTCGTAAAACCAGTTGTCTCTGAACTCTATAAATGATAAAGGCTTCATTCTCTGCCAGTCTATGTAAAACTCCACAAGCGGAGTGGGAATTTTCAACTTGCCAGAAATACCATTAAATGATTTCAATTTCCTGCTCCAGCAACGTGTGGAAATTAAAGCAGCTGACTTAGCACATGTGTGTACACCACTGCCTTGGAATCTTGCACTTAGAACGTTGGCTTGTATCACTGTTTTGTTTTGAACGTCTTTTCCTTTTGGCTTTCAAGACATGCGTCATCATCTCTACAGCTATAAATGCTACTACAACCTGTCAAATAGGTTATGTCATTGATTAAAGAGTAACCGCCCCAGACTATTATAACACATGCCAAATGTACTACCTTTTCTCCTCATCAGAGGTTTGTTCTTTTATTTTACCTCAAATAGTCCCATCTATGTTAACTACTAACTTGGACCACCTTTTAACTCATGTGTAAATTCTAGAGCAGATTGGCTACATTATGTACAGACCTCCCTCTCCTGTATTATGTAATCTGAGAGAGTTATTGAAAGGATAGTTCAAGATAATGATTTGAAAGGACAGTCATAATATTTGAGGGCAGAAAAATCAGGAATATTCTATGAGTATGGTGGTGCCATTCAACAAATGCCACTGTCATAGTAAAGATCAAATTAGTTCCTTATTGTTAAAATTTTATTAAATTTAAATCTGGATCTTCTAAAGGGATCCCATGATAACTGTGAATTGTTCAGAGGTATAATTCCAAAGTATGTCAGAGGGAAACTATATTTTGACATTGTTAAATCTGAGAAAAGTACATTCATTTTTGGAAGACACATATCAAACGTCTAGGACTTTTCATATTAGCTACACATGTAAAGTTTATAAGTCATCGCTCAATTCCCTAGAAGAAGAAGTGATCTCATACAATATGTGTCTTTCTCTGTCTGACTTCACTTAGTATGATCATCTCTAGGTCCATCCATGTTTGCTGCAAATGGCATTATTTTGTTCTTTTACGGCTGAGTCATATTCCACTGTGTATATGTACCACATCTTCTTTATCCATTCATCTGTCGATGGACACTTAGGTTGCTTCCATGTCTTGGCTATTGTGAATAGTGCTGCTGTGAACATTGGGGTGCATGTATCGTTTTGAATTAGAGTTTTTATCTTTTCTGGATATATGCCCAGTAGCGGGATTGCTGGGTCGTATGGTAGTTCTATTTTTAGTTTTTTAAGGAACCTCCATACTGTTCTCCATAGTGGCTGTACCAGTTTAGATTCCCACCAAAAGTGGGAATTCCCTTTCCTCCACACCCTCTGCAGTATTTATTGTTTGTACACTTTTTGATGATGACCATTCTGACCAGTGTGAGGTGATACCTCTTTGTAGTTTTGATTTGCATTTCTCTAATAATTAGTGATGTTGAGCATCTTTTCATGTGCCTGTTGGTCATCTGTATGTCTTCTTTGGAGAAATGTCTGCTTAGGTCTTCTGCCCATTTTTTGATTGGGTGTGGGTTTTTTTTTAATAGTTCATTTTAAATGCTGGAAACCATGCTATACAGTGGCTTCATATTATAACTGATTATGCAAATACAATTGCACTGCAGTTTTATGAATCATGGAAGTTAGTTGATATCCTCTGTTATGTTAGATTCTCAAAGATAAAAATGATCCCTGCCAATTTTCCTGAAACATGTCAGAAACTTAAAACAGAGTGATGTAGTATTACAAATACATGTAAACCTTTAAATTCTGAAGAATATTTGCTCCTAGGCCATCTCAGAGACATAAGGAGTTGCTTCCATAATTCATTGTGTCACACCAAGTTGACTATTTCCATCTTTATCTTATAGAAAATGATAGAATCAAACTGTTTGATTGCTAGAAATCTGACCCAGAATATCTTGTCTGCCACTAACAGGCATCTATATTATTTGCTTACCTGAACATTTTTATGATTCTGAAAAACTAACATTCCCAATAGTTCTTAAACACGGGTGGAATGATAGGATTTTGCCTGCGTGGGTAAATATGACAAAAGTTTACTGTTGATACCATGAAATCCAGAAATTAGTGATATATGAAGAGTGGAAAAGAAATAGAAAACATGTAGCTATCATGTGCAAATAATATATATTCCTTTCCAATAAATTTCCTTTGAAAATATAAACATATCATTCTAAAAAATGATTGTTCAAATATAGAAGTTGGACATATCTTTTATTACGGTCCAACCAAAAAGAACTGATCATAGAACTATGGGGACAGAAATGATTTTCTAGCTGTGCTGGCTCTTTCTCTACCATCAAATCATGATGCTGTAACTCATCTTCCTATTAGATGCTCTCAGGGAAAGGATTTTAAAGCATTAGACCACTTAATGTATCATAATATTTATATATTATATAAATTATTATATATTATTGTAAATGTTTATATATATAAATATATAACATGTATACATATTTTCATACATACTAATATATTAAATATATAACATATAATTATGTTATATTAATCAGTTTATTATTTATATGTAATACATTACATATAAAATGTTATATGTACTATATAAACATTATAATAATATAATTATACCATATATTGTGTTATACTAAGTTACATGTGATATATGTTACATACTATATATTGCATACATATTGTATATATTATGTGTATGTAATATGTACATTACATATTAGTATACATTATACACATTTTATATGTATAAGTAAATAAATTTTTGTTTTATATATATATATCTCCTCATTCAAACTCTTAAACTGCACTTTCCTTGAAACTTTATTCTTGAGAAGGATAACCTGAAATACAGAGCCTTCTCCTGCATCCTCATCAACCTGGAAATTTTCTGGAGGATATTATTTATTTGTCACGCCACACTTCCTGAGAGTTTCTCTCATCAGCAGTGAAGCTTTCTAACTTTCCTATCACACTGATCTCAGCTTCTGTGCCTTCCACGGAGACATCGCAGGATTTTCAAAGCTTTGTCAGGCAGACATACTGTGCTCATGGAATCCCTTTGATTTTCCTCCCGTGTAGTCTTATAAAGAAACAAAATCAGCTTGTGAAAAATGCTTTCTCTTTTTTTGTCAAGGCCCTCCCACAGCTGCATGATCCTCAGATGATCAGGTGACTCTGTAAAAGGGGGAGCTAGGGGTTAAAGGAGACAGAGAAACACTGGTGCCATCTGTAAGGATTTTAGGAAGACATATTCTGAGGGGATGGGAAAGTGATTTCAGGCTTTCTCGTAATCGAGGTGAGGGATACGAGCAAATGTAGCCAACACGCTCTGTGTAGGGCAGGTGTATGGATATGGGGGGTCATAGAATTGCTGGTGTAGGTCCATCCCAGGTACTTTGATAAGACAGGTGCAGAGAAGAATCTGCAGTAAATTCGGAGCAATGCAGTAAATCCAGAACGTTGCGAAGTGCTGACATTTGGAAAGTGCCAGTGGACATGTATTTAGCACCATAATGGAACGCTTCCCTAATGTTGCCTATACGTGTCTAAGGGTCACTGTGGTTGGAACAGCAGGAAATATTAATGTTTAAGGGGCAAAGAAAGTAAAGTTTCAGGAAAGATGAATGAGGGGGCATTGATGGTGAATAAACTCAGTCATTCCTCACCCATCTCCCCCCGAAAACAAAAACAGGAAGGTGAATGACACACAGAACAAGAAAACCCATCTTCTGTAGAACTAGTAAGCAACTCCTTACATGTAAGTCACCGTGGCTGCAAAAAGTGCAGTGGAAGTTACACAAACGGGAAGGCTGCATTCCAGAACTCCGCTCTACAAAGTGTGGATACAGGACAATACGAATTTCTAAACTGATTTTTAAGAGCTTTAAAAATAACTGTGCAGGGACTTCCCTGGTGGCGCAGTGGTTAAGAATCCGCCTGCCAATGCAGGGGACATGGGTTAGAGCCCTGGTCCGGGAAGATCCCACATGCTGCGGAGCAACTAAGCCCGCAAGCCACAACCACTGAGCCCGTGTGCCACAACTACTGAAGCCTGTGCGCCTAAAGCCCGTGCTCCACAACAAGAGAAGCCACTGCAGTGAGAAGCCCATGCACCACAACAAAGAGTAGCCCCCGCTCACCGCAACTAGAGAAAGCCCACGCGCAGCAATGAAGACCCAACGCAGCCACAAATAAATAAATAAAACTGTGTAAAGTTATTGTCATGAAGAAATCAAACTGTCAGAGAGTAATTCCCCAACACCCCCCCCCAAAACGCTGTGGGTGTAGGGTTGAATTCTACTGACCCTTAAAAAGACTGATAATTTCAATGCTATTTAACTTATTCTAGGATACAGAGAATGGAGAAAGTTGTATTAATTTTTATACAATTCCAGACACAAAGAGTTGAGAAAGTTCTATAAAGAAAGCAGTAGAAAAGTTCACTTTCCAAATAGGACTAATTCTAAGTAAAACAGTAAGAAAGTATAATACAGCAAGACATTAAAAAAACATACCCAATTATGTGGGGTTCTCAGTAGAAATAAAGAACAATATATGAAACAGAAATGTATAAATTCCATTTTCTAGATTAATAATTCGTAGAAGAAAAATTATTAATATCATCATAAGTTCCAAAAAGACATGTATAAATTTCATCATTTTCTTTTAAAAAATGTTTAATTGAATGATTCTTTAAATTCTACAGTGCTTTGCAATTTTCAAAAGTTTCACACCCATGATTTCATATAATCCCATAATAACCCTTTTTCTCCCTACCCCTATCTTGCCCCTCCCCCCTCCCTCTCCCCACTGGTAACCACTCGTTTGTTCTCTATATCTGAGAGTCTGCTTCTTTTTTGTTATATTCACTAGTTTGCTGTATTTTTTAGATTCCACATATAAGTGAGATCATACAGTATTTGTCTTTCTCTGACTTATTTCACTAAGCAAAATGCCCTGCAAATCCATCCAAGTTGCTACAAATGGCATTATTTCATTCTTTTTTATGGCTGAGTAATATTCCACTGTGTATATATGTACCACATCTCCTTTATCCATTCCTCTGTCGATGGACATTTAGCTTCCTTCCATGTCTTGGCTGTTCTGAATAGTGCTGCTATGAATATTGGGGTGCATGTATCTTTTTGAATTAGAGTTTTGTCTGGATATATGCCCAGGAGTGGGATTGCTGGATCATATGGTAACTCTGTTTTTAGTTTTCTGAGGAACCTCCATACTTGCTGTTCATAGCGGCTGCAGCAATTGACATTCCCACCAACAGTGTACGAGGGGATTCTTTTCTCCACACCCTCTCCAGTATTTATTGTGTTCTTTTTTTTTTCTTTTTTTTTTTTTTGCGGTACGCGGGCCTCTCACTGTCGTGGCCTCTCCCGTTGCAGAGCACAGGCTCCAGACGCGCAGGCTCAGCGGCCATGGCTCACGGGCCCAGCCGCTCTGCGGCACGCGGGATCCTCCCGGACAGGGGCACGAACCCGTGTCCCCTGCATCGGCAGGCGGACTCCCAACCACTGTGCCACCAGGGAAGCCCTATTGTGTTCTTTTTGATGATGGCCATTCTGACAGGTGTGAGGTGATATCTCATTGTGGTTCTGATTTGCATTTCTCTAATAATTAGTGATGTTGAGCATCTTTTCATGTGCCTGTTGGCCATCTACAAGTCCTCTTTGGAGAAATGTCTATTCAGTTCTTCTGCCAATTTTTTAATTGGGTTGTTTGTTTTTTGAGGTTGAGTTGTATGAGCTCTTTATATATGTTGGACATTAATCCCTTATCGGTCACATCATTTGCAAATATCTTCTCCCATTCAGTAGGTTGTCTTTTCGTCTTGTCAATGGTTTCCTTTGCTGTGCAAAAGCTTTTATGTTTCATTAGGCCCCGTTTGTTTATATTCTTATAAAATCATGACATTGAAAGATGTTTCCCACATTACAAGATTGTTATGGAGATTGTAACCAAAGCCATTTGACCCAAGAAATATAAGAGATATAAAATTGTAAAGTGGGAGGCACATCTAATTGGAATAAAAATATTTACAACTACCATAAAAATTCTTTGTTGTTTTCTTATTTTTTTATAAAATCTTTTAATCGATAGCAAAAGAACTTAGAAAAGTTTCTATCTACAACTTAACATATCATGATACATTAACAGATTCTTTTTTCTTTTTTTAAAAAAATAAATTTATTTATTTTGGTTGTGTTGGGTCTTCGTTTCTGTGCGAGGGCTTTCTCTAGTTGCAGCAAGCGGGGGCCACTCTTCATCATGGTGCGCAGGCCTCTCACTGTCACGGCCTCTCTTGTTGTGGAGCACAAGCTCCAGACGCGCAGGCTCAGTTGTTGTGGCTCACGGGCCTAGTTGCTCCGCAGCATGTGGGATCTTCCCAGACCAGGGCTCGAACCCGTGTCCCCTGCATTGGCAGGCAGATTCTCAACCACTGCGCCACCAGGGAAGCCCAGCATATTCTTTTTTAAATTTAATATTAAGTAAATTAATAATTTAATTTAATAACTTAATGTATATTTTAAACCCCCAAAATGTTTCCTTTATATTTTTCATTTTGAGCTTATGTTTTAGTGACTGTGTGTCCCCAAACAATACAGTTTCTAGGACCAAGTTATACTCTTGTGGAAGCAAACCTAGAAGTCCATCACACTTTTGTAAATGGCAAAGAAGTAAGTTACTAGTAGAGTCTGATAGAAAAATTCTTTAATCAAAACAAATGTACTTGTTGACACTTATGGCTTAACTAGAATAAATCTGTCCAAATTTACATTGTATTAAGGACCAAACAGATATAATAGCAAGAGTTCCCTCAAAACACTGGGTCCTAGTTCCATTGTAAAACCTCTCAAAAGCAAAACTCGGCTTCCCTGGTGGTGCAGTGGTTGAGAGTCCCCCTGCCGATGCAGGGGACACGGGTTCGTGCCCCGGTCCAGGAAGATCCCACATGCCGTGGAGCAGCTGGGCCCGTGAGCCATGGCTGCTGAGCCTGCATGTCCGGAGCCTGTGCTCCGCATTGGGAGAGGCCACAATAGTGAGAGCCCCACATACCGCAAAAAAAAAAAAAAAAAGGAAAACTCCAATTATTGAAAATGATTCAAACTTTTCATCTCTATTCTACCTCTCTGTTTATATCATCTTAAGTACACATGTTAACTAGGTGGAATTTAATAATAGTAGGATCCAACTGTAAGACTTGACTGATGTGCATTTATGTCTTCAAGAAATACTAATATTTAGGCTTCCATGGGTGCCGTGCTACATATGGGGAGAGAGAAATTCAGCAGAGATATTTAATAGAATGGGGAGAACAGGGCTCAAGGTGGGGTCACTGACAATGAGTTCTGGACATAAAGCAAGGTGTAGTACAAGGAATATGATGAGGTCACCTCCTTTCCTGTTTCACTGTGTTAGGGTGATGTCCCTAAAATATGGCAGGTCGCCGTGTTGTGTGATGTGGAGCCGTCACACGGTATGCTTGTGACAGAGGTTGGCTGCATTCCTCTTCCTTCTCCCGCGCTGGAATTCCTAGCCCAGCTTCCAGGAGGCTAGTTCCCATCTGTGGGATTTGAGCAAGAGTGACGCATACCACTGCACGCTGTGTGCCCTAGCCTCCTCCACCCTCAGCCTTTTCCATTGTATGGAAACATACAGTGGCCCAGGTGACCTCCACCTGCTTTGATCAGGCAAAGCCTTTTCCGGCCCAATCTTTGAAGGGAACTCTGGAAGGGACACCATCGCCCATGGTGGACTGTGATGTTAGCAAGCCATGAACTCTTGCTGGACAAAGCCACTGTGATTCAGACATTGTTCCTACAACAGGTAGCCTCTCCCAGCAAACACAACAGTGAGACCCAGATGCACACCTCAAGACTTCTGGTAAACCACCGTCACATGCAAACTCAGGTTATTCATGGTTTTAAAACAAGTGAAAGACATCTAGCCTCTCACTGACATAGAGGAAAGCAATGGAAGCCATTTATGAAAGACATAGGAGGACCGTTGTTTGAAACCGTCTTTACATCGCTAAGAAATAATTGGTCCTGTTGTAAGCATAACTGTGGTTTCCTCTAAAACGTGACCTGCATCTGGTCCCATCCACGCCAATGTCAAACTCTACCCGCTATTTGTTTTATGTTAAGATTTAAAACCCTTTTCTTTTTTCCCTGAGCTTTACTTTCCCTTGCATGCCTAAAAGCAAGAAAACCACAAAAAGGTTACACTGAGTATTAATGGGACCATTTCTTAGGATAGAGCAACTTCATGCAATGAAAATAAAGAACTGAGCTTGGTTTTGTTTTTTGGGCTGCATAGGTTAGTGTTTATTAAAAGCTCAATTTGATTTTTTTTGTTTGTTTAAATTACTTTTCTTCCTGCCTCTCTAAACACTTGGTGCTTTTGGTTCAATGAAAATAGAAAGGAAACACTCTCGTGACTCTCGACATTACCGTTTTCTCCGCATCAAAACGTCAACATTTCAGACGATGATCCCTTCCTAAACAAAGGATTATATCAGCGAAATCATGTCATCCTTGCTGTCGTCAAGAGAAAGAATCTTCTCTGTCCTTATATACGAAACACCACTGACTGGTTCATTCCCTCGGTGCAAACCTGACAAGTCCAAGCAGAACCCAAGAGACGACCACACGACGGAGTCACCTGGTGCGACAACAGGCAATCCAACCTTCCTTCAAATCCATGACCCTCTGCAGAGAGTCCGTCTTTTCTCAGTCCTTATGATTTAAAATAAACCCAAGGAAGCAGACATCAATCCGTGACAGTGATAGTTGTGCAGAAAAAAAAAAAAAAAGAAAGAAAGAAAAAGGAAAAAAAGACACAAGCATCTCCTGAGATGAGAATTGAAAAGTCAGAGCAGGAGGATTTGGTTGTGTCATTTCTTCAGCCCGGGATTCAGATATCTAATAATCATCAGACTCTTCAGAAATGATGGAAATACAAACGGAGAGCCGAGTTAGGATGTAGGATCAATCATCCCACTACGTTGTTTCTCTATTTCTGTCGACAGTGGTCAGAAGCTGTCATGCATCTGTTTCACCTGGACTATACTGGTAGGCAGCATAGCTTCCACCCTCGACCCGTTGCAGAATTATCACGTTAAAACAGACGCACTATTCCCTTTAGAGGAAATGTCCAGAATGGGCAAATCCATCGAGAAAGAGAACAGATGGGTGGTTGCCTAATGGGTAAAGGGTTTCCGTCTGAGCCGATGAAAATACTATGGAAGTACATAGTGATGATGGGTACACACCATCGTATGAATGGACCACCTGCCACGGAATTGCACTTCAAACGGTTAATGTTATGTCATGTGAATGTTACTACAATTTTAAAAAATTGTGCCCTCATGTCAGAGGTTCTGAGGCAGCCAGTTCTGTGAGGGGCAGACTCAAAGCTCCCGACTCTAGGATACTAATGCTCATGACCTGCATCTATGGACGCTCTCCATTTACAGAGTCCATTCCAGGACACATCTGGAAGTTCGGATTGATCCATGATTGATGCAAGAGAAAAGGGATGCTTCTCCAGTCCATCGGAAGACGGAGGAAGTCAGAGCCGACGGGGCACCCCGGGATGTGTCAACCTCAGCATCGCGTGGAGAGCTATGTCACAGAACAATGCAGTCAGAAAGTCCCCAGTGCAAGTGACACAGCCAGTAGTGGGATCACGATTTAGGATAGCCATGGAACCATTTCTGAGGGAGAGAATGTTACAAAAGACTTCCCTGGGAAGGTTACACATTTACTGAGTCTTGAAGGACGGGTATGAGCTCGTAGGGGAGAGAAGTGGTAGACAGTGGGAATTTCCGACAAACTCCACGTGCAGGAGTGTACAGGGTAGATGGGGCAGTGGCCTGACACACCTGTCGATGCGTCCACGTTTATCCTCTCGGGGGGCACAGACTTTTGAGTTGTGTGTGTGCGTGCCACCTGCACGAACAGAAAGGAAGGTTTGCTGTTCCACGTTGGCTGTTGTGCCTGGGGGTTCCTCCACTTTGCAGAGCTCAGCCTTCCAGACCCTCTACCCACAGTACACCCTGGCCGTTCTTGAAGAAGAGATATGCAGATGGGCGGGGTGGGACTCGTTACGAAGTGTGTGCATGCACAGCTGTGGCTTCCTCCCCAAATGCCATTCCGAGAGTGGCTTGGCTTGACGACACCCTTTGCTTTCGAAGCTCTGAGCGATCCACGGCTCCTTCTTTTACACGCACTGAGGTTGGCTGAGGTGTGAGGGCCATTTTTCACTGGCATTTAGTCGTTTAATTTTGCATGTGCTGTTACTACCCCAGGCATCTTTTGCATCATGTTGTGGATGGCGGAAAGCCCTAGACTGACAGGTCTCTGCCATTTCAGGGTTCAGTGTGAGGTCCCTCTGTTCCATCAGGCCTCTCTCTAGAGAGGTGATCAACGTGACTAGGAAACAATTTCCAAAAGCAATCTCAAGGCGGTGGTGGGAGACCTGGCTGGCCTGTTAATTCAGATACGGTATCTTCCCGCCCTGGTCAATGTGCCCGAGGATGATTGCAGTAAATATATTGTTTTGAATACAAAATAGGAAAACGTCTTCAAAGCCATCTGTTTAAAAGGACTGGATGGATTTTTTTGTATCACGTTGAATGTTTTATGAGTTGGGTCTAGACAAAATGTGCTAGACAATCAGAAGCCCTTGTTAATTTTGTCATAACTTCGATTGAAAACCCAGATAGGTCTTTGGCAGTAAAGCAACAGTCAGGGTTGTTACGTGGTTTCAAAAGACACAAGAATAGCTGTGAAGCCAAAAGCATTGAGTCATTCATTGTAGGGTTCTCGTGAGTTAAACTAAATTCTGTATTTATGCATAAACCTCTATGAAAGGGCTAATGAAAAATTATAGTACCTGTAATGACCAGGAGCAAAGAATCCAGTGAGTTAGAAACCCAAGATGGGTAGTCAACGGCAGAAGGGTATATCCTTAGGTACTTGAATGACCTGTTCCTGAATATTTCACTTTTCACCTCATAATGAGCAAGCTTTCTATTTAAAGCAAAAGTTGGATAGATTCTCTCTGATATTACCCACTTCTTTATAAATGTGTGGAATTTTAAAAATATTTTGGGGTTCACATATCATGTAGCCATATAATATTTTAACATCTATATATTAAACATCTACAATACACCATACAGGGACTTCCCTGGTGGTCCAGAGGGTAAGACTCCGCGCTCCCAACACAGGGGGCCTGAGTTCGATTCCTGGTCGGGGAACTAGATCCCGCAGGCATGCCGCAACTAAGAGTTCACATGCCACAACTAAGAGTTCGCGTGCCACAACTAAAGATCTCACATGCTGCAACTAAGATCTGGTGGAGCCAAAATAAATAAGTAATAAATAAATAAATAAATAAATATTAAAAAAATAAAATACACCATACGTTGTGCTAGGCACTGTGGATATGAAAACATTTTTAAATGCCTGCCCTCAAAGCTTTTTCTGGTCCTGTCTTTGATTGCCTCCATTTTTTTTTTTTTTTTTTTTTTTTTTTGGCCATGCCATGCAGCATGTGGGATCTTAGTTCCCTGACCAGGGGTTGCACCCATGCCCCCTGCACTGATGCATGGAGTCTTGACCACTGGACCACCAGGGAATTCCCTTCTTTTTGCTTTTTAATTAGAAATATGAGGAAAAAAATTCCCTGTAGGGATTTAGTGCAAGACAGGATAAGAAATGACATCAACACAGTGTTTAAGCTGGATATAATATGTCAAAAACACAGTATATGTTCTGCACAGGGATGCTGATAGCGGATTTGTGCATCACTGCCAAAATTTGGAAGCAACCAAGATGTCCTTCAGTAGGTGGATAGATCAATTAACTATGGTGCTTCCAGACATTAGGATATTATTCAGTGCTAAAAAGAAATGAGCTCTCAAGCCATGAAAAGACATGAAGCAGGTGCACATTAGCCCGTGGCTAGCTGGCTTCCAGCCTTTGGCACAACCCTTTCCAAACTTATCAGGTGACCTGTGATCACTATCTAGCTATCCCAGTTTTCCTAAGCCATGTTCAGTCTACAGAATCCATAATCTTGTGTACTACCAGCATTGCGAGCTGCATTTGGTAGCACCAAAACGCACCGGCAAATTCATCAGTGTCAAAAGAACAGTTAGTAGCGAACAATGTTCTGGAAATCTAATGCATAACATAGAGGTTATAGTCAACAATACTGTATTATAAACTTTAAATTAGATCTGAATCGTTCTCCACACACACAAAAAGTGATTCTGTGACATGATAAAGGTATTAGCTAACGCTACAGTGGCAATCATATTGCAACCTACAAATGTACCAAACCAACAGGTGGTATACCTCAAACTTACACAGTTTATATGTTTACTGTGTCTCAATTGTAAAAAAGAGAGACTGCTTCTCCTGAGTGCCTGACGTCAAGAGAATGTATTCCTGGAATTAGGACTTAAGAGGGAGGTTTCTCCTGACTTACCACCCAGCCACAGCTGAACATGAACTTGAACTGCAATCTTCCTGGGCTGTGAGTTTCTAACAAGAACGTTTCTAACAAGACACCTTTACTAATCCTGACTGTCTAATTCCTCAATGATTTTGGAAGACCAATCAAAACCAGTAACATTATTGCAGCTGTGAAAGTGTCTAAAGCACATACCTATACTTTATCTGCTTTTTACAACCAAGCAAGCTGAACCTTACAGACGAGACACAGTTTGCCAAGGGCAAACAGCCTAGAAGTTCAGAATAAGATTCTTTCAACTTCCCTAAACTGCATCTTCATTGCAAGCTGAGCAATGGAAGTAAATTCTATGTTCCCTAGGTAAACGGACATGAGTTCAAAGAACATGGCTAGTTAAAACTCCCAAAGCTGTCTCCTTTAGATACCAGGGCGCTCCTTTATTCTTACATAAATCTTGACTATGGTGTATGTTTCTCAACATACTTCAAGCCATTCATTAGTAAGGTGGATATTACAAGAAAACAGAGGGAAGGGATTTCTACAGGAAGTTAGAGGAATCTTTTTCGCAGCAAATTATCCTTCCCCACTCGGAGGCGAGTAGGTATATGCCATTTACATGTATGCTAATGGATACCTTTAAGAAAGGAACCACGGAACTGAATTTCCTTTCCTCCTGTCAATACAAACAGACCTAATGGTTGGATTCTGATAACCTGTCAGTTAAAGTCTGAATGCTCTCAGGGGAACACAAACTCCTTTCAGATTGAAATCAACTGATTACCATTTATATTTGAAGCCTTTTGAGCAATTTGGAAACCATTAGGGAAAATGTTTGCCCTCGATTCACAAATCCAAATTTAAATTTGCACAAAGATCCACCTGGATTCAGATTGGAGCCAGAGAGCAACCTGGCAGAAAACCCAAACACATCCCATGCAAATGAGGGCGCGATTACAAAAGCCGCTAAAATATTATCACATTCCCCACCGTGGCCACATCCCACCTCCAGGACGCCGGGTGAAAAACTTTCAATTTTAGTTTTATTTTCCAATCTCCTGGCTGAAATGGAAATGATTTCCTGCTGCAAAGTGTCTTCTGGAGCAAAAATGAATGCGTTTTCAGGCAAACACGCCAACAGTTCCACCTGAAGATTTGCTTTTAAAAGGTTATATTTTTCCTCTTTGCTTTAAAGATTAAAATATCCAGTTGAGCATGGAGAGGGTTTGAATTATGCAGTGGCAGGGAAGGTGGAAATAACTGCATCGTAGACAATCTCTTAGATGTCACACCTTTTGCCACCTTGCCGGGGGATGATGCCAACTTTTTTCTTCACGTGACCGATCAAGGGACCACTCCTCTCTCCGTTCTGATTAAAGGGAGGCTTGTATGTGTATTAAAACTTAATTGTCATGAAAACTGACAGAGACAGAGAACTGCTTAGGAATGGGACTCCGGGTCTTAATTATCAATTCATCAGCATCTTTCCCTTTTTTTTTTTTTTAAGATTTCACTTGCTTTTGGCACATTCTAAAAGCTCTACCAGTTAAAGGGTACATAAAAATTTACTCTTAAAATTTACCTAAGCTCTAATGACATTTTTGTCTGAAATGTGTCATTATGTCTAAAATTTCCCTTTTTTATAAATCATATTGAATTAATGTCAACTTTAACAACTTCAGCTTAACCTGATTACATCTGCAAAGACCCTATTGCCAAATGAAGTTGCTTTCGCAAGTACTGGGGGTTAGGATGTCAGCATATCTCTTTTAGGTGTGGGAGACAGTTCAACCTACACCACCCCTGCAACATGAGCAACTCTTGTAATGCACCTCCCCGTGTCATGCAGGAGGCGGGATCTTAGTTCCCCGACCAGGGATTGAACCCGTGCCCCCTACATTGGGAGCATGGAGTCTCAACCACTGGACCACAAAGGAAGTCCCTAAGTGACTCCTTTAAAGCCCGGTATTACACAGACCGTCCAGGCTGAAAACCAATGTGCTGTGAAATATTCGGCTAGAGATCCGGCTTCCAAACCGGGCATGGTAATTGTCTCCTTCTCTCTTGCAAATAGAGGGCAACTTGGATCGTTCAAATGCAAAGGCAGAAGAGAACCACTTGCAGCTTGAAAGGTGCCCCTCGAACAAGCACTATTATTTCCCCATGTACTTTCTTCACCATTCACGCTTTCGGGACCTTACTCCCCCCTTTACCGGCATTCCTGCATGGCTGGATGCTGGTCCCGAGAACACAGTCTCCTGTGCTTCCCTAAGGGACCTCACGGTGCTGTAGGGTTAGACTGTGAGACCTCAGGGTGCCGTAGGGTTAGACACTGAGCCTCATGAATGGAAGTCGTGTATGTCAGGATAAGGAAACTGCTCTCTGCCAACCTTGCGTCTGAAGGATTCTGTCTCAGCTTCTTTCTACAAAACACCACCCACAAAGACTCAGAGCAAGGGTTCAGTGGGGTATCAACAAAGACGCAGACAGTGTGTGTCAATACCTGTATTCAAACCAACTGTTAATTTAAAAATAATTAACACCCTACAATGGTCTCAAATCCCAAGGTTCAAAATGGTACTCAGTACTCCTCCCAGACTCCACTCAGAGTTTCCAGGCTTTTGTACGTCTATCCCTGGGCATCGTGGAAACAGACAAGAGGGTCGACATTGTAATTTTGTGTGTAGCTGTTTTACACGTACGTTAGTAGACTTGACACAGCATCCTGCACATTGCTTTTGTCACACACATGTATATCCTGGAGAGGTTTCCACATCAGCACACAAAGCAGCGTTACATTGTCTTCCTACAGCTGCATGATGCAGGAACCACTTGATGGAAGAGATACGACCACGATATGGCCTGGATCTCCACGGGCTCTTGAATTCTCCTAAGTCCACCCCTCTGGTGCCAAGTCATTCCTAAATAATTCTCAGGCACTATAAACCCAGTGGGTTCAACAACTAAGGTGCTGGTGATGTCCTTCACATCAAGTCAGGTCAAGGTCATCTAGACCCAACATGGAGACTTTGGCACCATGCATGATGTTCTGAAATCTGCTCACTTTTCATGCTGCATTAGTTACCAAGACGTGTGGATTGTACCTCTACTGTGTTAAGCATGGAACTCTGACTCCCTACCAGATACATATATATAATTAAGAGGAGGTCTTACTGGAGTAGGGTGGGCTCCTGATCCAATAGGACTGGTGTCCTTATAAGAAGAGGGGATCAGGACACAGACACAGAGGGAAGAAACTGCCGTGTGAAGATGCAGGCAGAGACTGGCATGACGCTGCTACTACCAAGAGACACCTGGGGAAAGAGAAGGAAGAATCCTTCCCCTCTTGGCTTCAAAGCAAGCGGGATCCAGCCTGCACCCTGATTTTGGACTTCTGGCCTCCAGAACTGTGAGATAATAGATTCCTGTTGTGTTAAGACACCCCGTTGGTGGTACTTTGTTATGGCAGCCGTAGGACGTTAACACACTCCTAAAGCCCTTTTCAATCAGCTCCGTCCTGTGTCCCAAGTGGTGCCAGAATTCAGAGCTATGTACTTCTCCCCAACGGCTACTACACAATCTCTCAGATGCCTATTCGTGCCACCAAAATGACGCTCCTGAAATACACCTAAGTGTGTCTTTCCCTGCTTGAATTGCTCATGCCATTCTATGTGTACTTGGGGGATTAGGTTCTAGTGTCTTATTGGTTCTTGATAGACTGGTTGGTGCTTGATTGACGGATTGGTTGGTTGGTTGATTCGGAAACCATTTACTGAGCACTTGCTAGCTGCCAGGAATGCCACACGAGACCCTGCCCCCGACCCTGAGATTCATTTCTCTCCCATCTCCGGAGGGATACCTCCGTGAATCTCACTTGAGAATAAAAAGCCCTACTTTCCCTGCAAATTCATTACTGCGTTTGTGCTGCTTCATTTGCCCCAAACCCCTCGACAGTCTCATGTCCAAAATGTACATTAAGTCACATCTCCTCTGTGAAGCTTCCTTTCTTTCCTCAGGGACGGAGAAAAATCTGCTCGCTCATATGAGTTCATTTGCTGCTCAGAGCTCCTGGGAGAGAATCCCATCTCACTTTACATATTATGTTTTGAAACATGAGTGAAAAAATTAGACACAATCCCAGAGCCATGGACAGAGACACAAGAATATTTTAAAACCTGGTTTACACTTCTAAATCCTTGTACGCAATTCAGTCCACACAGCTGGACAGAGAGCTCCCTAACGTGGGGCCCATGCCTTCTAGGGTTCCCTGTATCACAAGCACAAGCCAGCAAAGCACAAGCCAGGGCACGCATGTCTTGTGGGTTCCAGGGCTCACCTCTGGCGGAGTGAGTGTAACTGCAACCCGGAAATCTGTGCCCCCCACCAATACCTTTCGTGCCCCCCAAAAGCACTGATGTATGTTCCGGAAATCAAGTACCCTAGCGATCTGTGGGTTATAGCCTTACTGTCTGTAGGAAGGACACTGCTCTGAGGTGTGGGAGGATTTGAGCTGCAGAAATGCTTAGATGAATGGAAAACAGCACTAATTTCTCAATCGCTTACTCTTGGATGGAATGCAGAACAAGGGTCCCTGAGCTCTTACTAGAAATGGCTTTTACATGTGTCCATGGCAACACTATAAATAGTTATATAAGCACCTACAGAATACCCAGCCAAGTTTTACCTCCTACCCTGGGAAGCCTAAAATATTTACTATCAGGCTCTTTACAGAAAAAGGTTGCCAACCCCTAATGCAGAAGATGACTGAATAAAAAGTATCATTTCCCAGCACCGCCCAGCATGCACTAACTCCCTTCATTTTCCAACCTGTGGTTCCAGAAATCCTCACAAATTAGCATGGTACTTACTAAAGCCACACACAGCCCCTGAGAAGCACGTGACAACATTAAACAATATTTTAAAGTCACATTTTATATATACAGTTCTATAATTATATATATATATCTCATGTACGTATATCTTATATATAGTATATATGAAACTATATATTTGAGTTTTTAAAACTATTTTAATATACTTTATACAGTATATATTTAATGTATATATTGTATATGGGCACAATATAAAATGTATATTATATGTTATATATGGATAATATACATAAATATATAATGCATATAATATACTGTATATACATATATATGTAGTTACATATATAGATACCTTACACATGTACATACAGAGCTTATACATAGTATGTATAAAACTAGATATATAAAATATGACTTGAATATTTTTTTAAATCATAAATATTTAGCCCTAAATGTCTCTTATATATAGCATGTGTAAAACTATATTTTTATATAGTGTATACTATATATATATACTACACTATTTTTATTATATACTATGTATAGTATATATTTAATATATGGTATATGTTAATTATAGTATATATAGTATATAATATATAACATAGGTTACATGTATAGTATATATAGATAATGCATATATTTAATATACCATATATACATATATATGTAGTTGTATACCTTACATTGGAATTTTGATTATCATTCCTTATTTTAGCCACACTGTAAATGTCAAGTTGTAAAGCTCATTTTTAAAATTTGTTAACCAGAATTTGTATTATATCTTCTACTTTTAATAAATTTGTACATTTTAGGAGAAAACCAGGTTTTTGAAAATATGAAACATTTCTTAATAATCTGATATTTTCTATGTATTTTAATGTTATAAACTTTTTATATAATTACATTTAAGTTTTTAATCCATTAGAACAGGGTCAAATAATGAATGCTGAATTGCTGGGAATCAGCATTTAAAGGCCAAAAGTCAGCAGCCATACAGTTCAGATGTCTTGTAATTCACTATGTTCAAAATTTAAACATTTCCATTACTTCTTCATGTAAACTGAAGCAAGATGAGACACATAAAACAGTCTCCAATATAAGAACAAGAAATACATTTACAGGTCTCTCTTAATGAAAACCCGAGCACTAAAGAAAGCTCTTTTCCTGGAAAAGGCTGGTTTTCTTAGTGGAAGGTCATTTTCAAAATGAACTTTTTCATTGTTTGCCACACCCCCTGCATTTTGCTTGAACAAAAAAAACTTACCAGATTTGTCAAGAGACACTTGGGAATTCTCACCTACCAATCAGGTTTCTGGCCCCTCACCATGGGTGATCTTTTGTTTATCTGTGAAGGAATGTCTCCAAACGCTCTTTTGTTCCCCAAAGATAATAAGTTACAACCTTGGGGGACTTCCCTGGTGGTCCAGTGGTTGAAAATTCGCCTTCCAGTGCAGGGGGTGCGGGTTTGATCTCTGATAGGAGAGCCAAGATCCCATATGCCTCGCGGCCAAGGGACCAAAACATAAAACAGAAGCAATGTTGTAAAAATTCAATAAAGACTTTAAAAATGGTCCACATTAAAAAAAAAACAAAAACTAAAAAAAAAAAGTTACAACTTGGGGATGCAAGGGAAGCATGGAATGTTCTCCAATATCCTGCCATCTTTCTCTTGATCCTAAGAAATTATGCAGATTTGACCTTCCTATTTCTATTGGAGGGTAAATCAAACCCCAGCTCCTGGTGCCCCCAAAAAGGAAAGTTCAAATTTCCTCCCTTTCAATCATCTCAAGTATAATTTGGGAGTCAGGTGACCTCACTCCTAATCAGACCCTGTTCATTGTCCTTGGCCATTGATGACCCATGGTCATTGGTGACTCACAGAAGTGGGTCTTTGTCCCTTCTCCTTAATTAGGAGCCAAGAGAGTCCAACTTAAGGACTGGCCACCACTGTCCAGACATGTGGAGCCAAAGAAAGAAACCTCACCAACTAAAAAGCTAATGAATGCAATATCCAAGTATTACTAAATACAATTTCGACTGTTATGTATATACATATAGACACTCAAATATGTACTCAAACACATACTGATATACACACATATACATATATATATTTACATACATGTGCATCCTCCATATATAACGTTATAACAATATGCATGTATAGGGATTGTTACTGCTTTATAAAATCAGGATCAGTGCAGTGTTTGGGGTATTTTTCCTGCCTGTTCCTTACATTCTACCCCAAAACAGATGGAATCCTTTGGTGTCACCTGGCATAATGCTACTACTCTGACTGATGTGGCACCCTAATCCCAAAAGGAAGCTAGACCATCATTTATTCAACCATTACTTCATAAACTATGTTACACTTCCACGCCACACCACAACCAACATTCCTGTCTGATTTCCTTTTCACCGATTTTCTCGCCCTTTGGATTTGAATGCCTATGAATTTCCTACTTGGGCTTCTTACCTTTTGGGGTTTCTCATCCCAGTTTGTTTACTGAGGAAAACCTCTGTGTACATCTGCGATATTCACAGTTGTCAGCAAATTATTTTCCCCGCAAATCTACTGATGATTCTTATGTGATCTTTTGCTATACAGTTGTTACACTAAGCTCACCCCTCTCCTCTTTTAGAACTAGTTAAATAGTAATACAGTGTTTCACCTCTCAATTTCCCTGTGTCTAACTATCACTTGTTTCTTCAACAGCCTTCATGTTTTACATTGAATTCTCTCATGTCACCTGCAAATTCATTCTGTGTATGCCTGAAGTGGAGATCCAATTTAAGCTTCTTGCGGTAGAGTCCGTGGTACAAAACCCATGTGTTAAATAATCCAGTTTTATGTCACCTTACTGAACTGCAAGCACTGTCCTGAGTTCCATTCTGAAATGTTTTACGATCTCTTTCTTATTGCCTTTCTTTGTTTCACTTTTATCGATCGCTCTGTCTGTCCTTTTGTCAATACTGTATTGATGTTATTACAGTGACTTAACAGTGTATATTGGCGTGGGATATTAAAAGCTTATCCAACTCCAATAAAAGAAGAAAAACACAGTGAACACACTTGGATGCATAGATTAGAGGGGGCAACAACAGTGAAGTGCACACCGTGTAAGGTTCCAATTTTCCAGAATGCCTCTGACCAGGGAACAAAGCCGATCACAGGCTCTAGGGGACAGAGGGAACATCAGACAATCCATATGGCGTAATGAAAAAGCAGAGGTTACGGTTCTATATCATTTTACTTATAACTGAAAGAAAGAAATGGCCTCTCATCCTATTCCCTACATGAAAGGACAGAGATGTATTTATGTAGAGAAACAAACAACACATGATTAAGCCAAAGAACATTTCCGTTTGCCCTTGATATTCACTTGCTCCTTTAAAAACATAAACCCGGGCTTCCCTGGTGGCGCAGTGGTTGAGAGTCCACCTACCGATGCAGGGAACACGGGTTCGTGCCCCAGTCCGGGAGGATCCCACATGCCACGGAGCGGCTGGGCCCGTGAGCCATGGCCGCTGAGCCTGCGCGTCTGGAGCCTGTGCTCCGCAACAGGAGAGGCCACAACAGTGAGAGGCCCGCGCAGCGCAAAAAAAATAAATAAATAAAAAATAAACCCATTGGTCTTCCTATACATAATAATACAAACTGATAAATCCAGCTCTTCCTCCCATTTTCCAATCACATCTTATTATGAAAATAAGTGGTGGAGAAGTTTAGCTAATCAAAATGTAAGATGCCTGGGAGAAAATATGGTCCATGGAATCTAAATCACACAAACAAACACACACACACACACATGCTCCTTCTAGAAGTGGAATTTTTGGGCAATACACAGATCTGGGTATAAACCAGCAGTTGAAGATCTCAAGTACCCATAGAAAAATGCAAGTTACATATATTTTGCTGGGGTACAAACAGAAAATTAACCACATTTAAAAATTCATAAATTCCTTATCTCTTTCAAGACTGTTTAATATATTTTAATATCTACAATAATTGTGTATTATTTCCGAGAAACATACTTTAGTTACTGAAATATTGAGTTGGTTATTTTGTTTCTATTTCTGCTTCCAAATGCAATTGCCTATGAAATTAGTTCATTAAGAATATGCATACCAAAACATTACCAAACAGGGCAATAACCAGATTCGATTTGTAGTCATTAATTATCAAGAAATTGCTGAGTAATCCAAACTGCTTGGCTGCATGAATCTCTTGGAAAATGACGTAAAGGCACAATTATTTTTTAGAAAATGAATGGATTTATCCTTATGATTAAGCAAATAAAAGGTTTTAAAGTACAAAAAAGAACTAATTAATCTTAGCATTTTTACAATTAATATCTAAAATCTAGTCGTTTTAAAGGATAAACCCATAATAATAAAAGAAAGTAGATTTCCATGGTAAATGACAAATTATGCAACATACATATAGGGAAGAAAATCAATGCAGATTTCTAGAATTTGAACATTGAACATCTGAAATCGTTTTGACAATGTATTTTCCCTAGAGAATCATATGTGGCAGGGTAAAGACATAAGGAAAATTATTTATAAGAATCTGAGTGCAAGATTTTGCTTTCCTAATGGCAAGCATATATGTTACAGACCCATTACATTGATTAAATTTAGGAGAAATTCTCTGCAAAAACTTTGGGCTATTCCTGTGGAACCAAAGTCTGGGATTCAGTGCCCTGTGATACCTTTTGCATCCCCACAAAGCACTGTTTTCTAAATGTCTATGTTAACTTTCATATTTATTTACTAATTTAGTGAAATTTAACTTAGATCAACTTATACGGAAAATTCAGTCTTTATAAGGAAAACTGGCTTTTTAAATGACTTCAATATTCGAAGCCAGTTTGTGACTCATGAAACTGTCCACTGACAGCATATTTATAGCAAAGTTTTCTTCCAAATCCTGCTCAATTCATGATGTTTTAACAGCATTTCACACCAAACCTTCAGAGGGGTGGAAAACTCTGAACCAGAAAAACCAACTTCACTTGTAAGAATGGTTTTTTCTGTTTGTTTTTTCTGTTAAGTTCTTTACACAGAATCACAGGGTAATTATACTCTCTGCCTCTTGGGTTTACCTTTTTCCCAGGTAATCTTGACCTCTGAGAGGATAATTGTAGATTGTGAAATCTCTCTGTAGAGATGATGACCAGACAAAACAAAACAGCAGCAGCGACTTTTAATGTATGTTGCACTTCAGAAAATAGAAAATATGATGGCAGAACGAAAGTGCAAATTACTCTGATTCCCAGGTGAAAAAAAAATAGTGTAACATCTCTGGCAGCACAAAATAGATATTTTAAATACATTTCAAGGGAAGAGCACGTTAAATTCTCAGTAACAGCTTTAATATATAAATAGTAAACTAATCCACCATGATATTTCATCCGTGATAGAGGGAATGAATGTTGAAATGGTCAGAAAATACATTTAGCAAGTTTTTGTTGTTGTTGTTCTGATGAATTGGGTTGAATTGAACATTAATGCAAGGAACCGAAATCAATCGTTTTCTAAGAGGAGATCCATCTCTTTGAACTGTGTTTGTAACTTTTAGCGCTCCTGCATCTTCATTTTCTTTTCTGGTTTAGGACTGGGTCACCGATTTTCAGGGCCACATCCCTCTGTGTAAAGATTTCAGACACAGTCAGCTGCACCGAGGCAAAATATATCCCGTGTGGATGCACTAAGCATTTCCATCTGCTATTTATACAAGAAGTTTGGGAGCAAGCAGGCATCAGCACAGTTGTCATGTGTCAGTGCTTCATTGCATTGACAGGCAGGGCTGTGTTGCTATTGGTTTAATATCGCAGGAGGGCAAATCCCCAGCACTGAATTATCTGCCATCATGAATTTTACTGGAATTCACATGAGAGCCATGGTGATGGTCATCCATAACACACCACAGTGGGTGTCTGGCTGGCGTGGCAAAAATCAGTGGTTTTCTATAGGAGCCCTCCCCGTTGACTCTCAGAAAGCAGGAAGATGAGAATCATGGGTTGAATCCTAATAGCGGTGCCAGGTCTCTCTGGATGCACCCGTGTCCACAGGTATTTGCTTGTCATTCATCTTGCCATCATGGGCTATTCATCCACGGTTTCAGGATTCTGATTCAAAGCTGACCAGAAAGCTGAAATCTTCTTGGGACCAGGACTAAACTCTTCCTTCTGAGCTTAGACTGAATTTATCCACCAAATATTACTTTTTCTGACTTCTACTGCAGTGATTCCATTCACTTAAAGGTAGCAACTTTAGGGCTTCCCTGGTGGCGCAGTGGTTGAGTCCGCCTGCCGATGCAGGGGACACGGGTTCGTGCCCCGGTCCAGGAGGATCCCACATGCCGCAGAGCGGCTGGGCCTGGGAGCCATGGCTGCTGAGCCTGCGCGTCCGGAGCCTGTGCTCCGCAACGGGAGAGGCCACAACAGTGAGAGGCCCGTGTACCGCAAAAAAATAAAAATAAAAAAGTAAAAAAATAAAGTAGCAACTTTATTGTTCACAAGAGTTCTCTGCTGTGTTTCCCCTTTTGTTATTTTTTTCTGCTATTTGCAGACATTTCAATATTACCTCAGTTCACTCAACTTCAGCTTACACTGTCTGCTCAAGGAGAGAGGACTAAAATACTCAACGGCATTTTTTATTACATGTTTTTAAAACGTTTTAATATTACAAAATGTCAAACATGTTTTATATCCAAAGAAAATGAAAACATTAATTTGAAAAGTCATATGGACCCCAGTGTTCACTGCAACACTGTTTACAATAGCCAAGACACGGAAGCAACCTAAGTGTCCATCAACAAAGAATGGATAAAGAAGCTGTGGCACATATATACACTGGAATACTACTCAGCCATAAAAAAGGATGAAATCAAACCATTTGCAGCAATGTGGATGGACCTAGAGATGATCATACTAAGTGAAGTAAGTCAGATAGTAAAAGACAAATATATGACATCACTTTTATGTGGAATCTAAAAAGTACAACAAACAAGTGAATATAACAAAAAAGAATCAGACTCACAGATACAGAAAACAAACTAGTGGTTCCCAGTGGGGAGAGGGAAGGGGGAGGCACAAGATAGGAGGAGGAGAGTAAGAGGTACAAACTAGTAGGTATCAAATAAATAAGCTACAAGGATATACTGTACAGCACAGGAAATAGAGCCACTATTTTGTAATAACTATAAATGGAGTAGAATCTTTAAAGAAAGTGAATCATTATGTTGTACACCCGAAAATTATATAATATTGTACAACTATACCTCAATTTAAAAAAGAAAAGAATTACTCCAAAACATGTTTTTTTTGTTTGTTTGTTTGTTTTTTGCGGTACGCGGGCCTCTCACTGTTGTGGCCTCTCCCATTGCGGAGCACAGGCTCCGGACGCGCAGACTCAGCGGCCATGGCTCACGGGCCCAGCCGCTCCGCGGCATGTGGGATCCTCCCAGACCGGGGCACGAACCCGTGTCCCCTGCATTGACAGGCAGACTCTCAACCACTGCGCCACCAGGGAAGCCCCAAAACACGTTTTTTTTAGTACATTCACAAGGTTGTGCAACCACCATCTCTCTAGTTTTAGAATATCTTCACCCCAAAAGGAAACCCCTTACTCATCAACATCACTCCCCATTCTCCTGTCCCCCCAACCACTGGCAACCACTAACTAAGTTTCTGTCTGTATTGATTTGCCATTCTGGACATCTCATACAGATGGAATCATATCATGTTTCCCTTTTGTGTCTGGCTTCTTTCACTTAGCATAATAATTTCAAGGTCCATCCATGTTGTAGCCTGTATCACTGCTTCATTCCTTCTTGTGAGTAAGTAATATTCCATTCTATGCAAGGACAACATTTTGTTAATTGATTCATCCATGGATGGACATTTGGGTTGTTTCTGCCTTTTGGCTGTTGTAAATAATGCTTTTGTGCACGTTATACGGTGGAGCACCTGTTTTGTTGGAGCATCTGTATTCAGTTTTCTTTGGCATATATATAGGAGTTGAATTGCTGGGTTATATGTTCACGTTACGTGTACATTTTGATGAATAAACTGTTCTTCACAGAAGCTGAATCCTTTTACATCTCCACCAACGATATCCAAGGCTTCCAATTTCTCCACACCTGGAAACATTTGTAACTTTCCATCTTACTGATTATAGCCATCCTAGTGGGTGTGATTATATTTTAATTGAAATATTTTTCCATTTAGTGATTTATAACATATTCAATGTAAAATCTGTTTTATCTTACTATACCAAATTTATCATCTTTACATTTTTCTTGGGTTTTATTTTTTAATTGCAATAAACAAATAGCCTCAAACGATATGCTGTATCTAGACTTAGGAAAGGCCATTCTTTTCCAGAAGATTACCAAAAAATAATTTAGAATAGGAAACACAGGTACTTGTATAATCTAAGAGGGTGTGACAAGAAGCAAATGGTAAAGTGATTCAGACATAAAGATTATCTTTCACAAAGCCTGGCAGTTAGCTGATTCAACAGACAGTAGAGTTCAAGAACTATGACCAGTTGTCTTTTTTTTTTTCTCCTCCCATGTTTATGATGTTTTCATTGTTTCCTTTACAAGTAAAAGTAAATGCTTCCATAGGAAAAACACTTTATGGTTAAACTCTCAACTTCCCCTATGCTAGTAAACTAGTTCATCTACATACAAAGAAAAGACAAAGCTTAAACGCTGCTTTTTGAAGAACCTAAACTTGTAGTATCAAAGGTGATTTAAATCGACTGTATCTTCTGGCCAATCAGTAAACAAGGATTCTTTTTTTAAAATTGAACTATAGTTGATTTACATTATTGTGTTAGTTTCAGGTGTACAGCAAAATGATTCAGTTATATATGTATATATTTTTTCAGATTCTTTTCCGTTAGAGGTTATTACAGGATATTGAATATAGTTCCCCGTGCTATACAGTAGGACCTTGTTGTTTATCTATTTTTATATATAGTAGTATATGTTAATCCCAAACTCCTAATTTATCCCCTCCCCTCTTTCCCCTTTCGTAACCATAAGTTTGATTTCTATGTCTGTGAATCTGTTTCTATTTTGTAAATAAGTTCATTTGTACTGTCTTTTAGATTCCACATATAAGCGATATCATATGGTATTTATCTTTCTCTGTCTGACTTATTTCACTTAGCATAACGCCCTCCAAGTCCATCCATGATGTTGCAAATGACAAAATTTCATTCCTTTTTATGGCTCAGTAATATTCCATTTTGTGTATATATGTGTGTGTGTGTGTGTGTGTGTGTATCACATCTTCTTTATCCATTCATCTGTTGATGGACATTTAGGTTGTTTCCATGTCCTGGCTACTGTAAAAAGTGCTGCTATGAACATTAGGGTGCATATATCTTTTTGAATTAGAGTTTTCCTCTTTTCCAGATATATGACCAGGAGTGGGATTGCTGGGTAATATGGTTACTGTATTTTTAGTTTTTTTTAAGGAGCCTCCGTACTGTTCTCCATAGTGGCTTCACCAACTTACATTACACCAGCAGTGTAGAAGGGTGGAAATAAGGATTCTTCTATCTTAATTTGCTTTACTTGACACTAGGTTTGTGTATACGACTTACACTGCTCTGTATAGTGCATTTCCCTTCCATGTCCTTACATACTTCACTTTATTAGAAATTAACGTTTATAAACAACAAAAAATTATTGCTGCTTTTCCTTCCATAAAAAAATCAAAAAATGTTGCTGCTTCTGGTTCCCTAGAAAATTGAGTAAGTGTTGGAACTTGTAGACAGCTGGGAGCTCCAGGGCAGGGACACTGTGAATCAGGAGAAGGAGAAGAAATCTGAGGATCAGAGAGAAGACAGGGTGGGGGGCTTGGTCTGCACAGGAGAGCAGCCAGCCCACGGCTCCAGGACCCGAAAGCAAGGCAGTAAAACAGATCGAGAGGTCTTACCAGTTATGCAAACATGAGCACAGCTCTTCCAAGACTATTTCCCAAGGGCCATGGCTCACATTTCTGTCACCTGTCTTGAGACATCATGCCCTTTCATAGGACCCCATGAAAAGCCTGGGGAGGATTTTCCAATTGCCATAATCAACCATTTATTTTGCAGCCTAGGCTGATTTTGTACAATTTATTTTCAACAAAATGCAACTCTTTTTTAATTGGAGTAATAATTTCGATTGGAGTATAGTTGACGTACAATGTTGTGTTAGTTTCAGGTGTACAGCAAAGTGAATCAGTCATACATATACGTATATCCACTCTTTTTTAGATGCTATTCCCATAGAGGTCATTACAGAGTATTGAGTAGAGTTTCCTGTGCTTATTAGTTATCTATTTTATATATAGTAGTGTGTATATGTCAATCCCAATCTCCCAATTTATCCCTCAACATCTTTTCTGTAAAAACAGAAATAAGCCAAAATGACTAAAATACATATTACTTACAGTTATTTAACTATTAGATATTATTTCATTCTGCTATGCACATGTAATGATCCATTTTTCTTTTTCTTTTTTTGGTAAGTGACTGCAAATCCTTTTTGGAAATAGATGGGCACAATGGTCAAATATTGACTGCAAAGTTTTGTTGAGTATGAAACTTTACATGGCTTATTTATGGAACTTATTTCCTGAGATACTATATCCATGTGATTCCATTGGAAACGAAATTCAAAAAGAGGTCATTTAATTTATACCTTAAAGCAAACTTCAGGCTGGAGATGTGTATTTGCAGCATTGTTAGACACAATGGGGGAAGGAAAATGCACTTCATCTTGACACCTGAATCGGAGGTTATATAGCCCTTGGCAGGTGATATGTTAAATCTGTTTCCTTCTATTCATTCCCGCAGTAAAAATATAGGACCGCATTCATCAATGCCTCTTTACTTCTCTTTAAATCACGCTCAGCTCTCTTCTCCAGGCTGTATATCTTCCATTTCTCTCCTCCACTATATTTGACTCATCCCGTGCCATTCAGCTGTGAGGATTTTCAGCCTTGAATGGAAATCGTCTTCCTCTGGACACCTAATACCCCGAGGACATCTTTCCAAATGGTAGAAGAGTACCAGCATTAAAGAATATGATTTTTAAAAATCACGATTTAATAAAATTTCACCTTGGTTGACCTCTTGCTATGCATCCGCTACTCTATGTATTCTAGACATGCCTCAATTCATTATAAGTGTGTGAGTTGGTACAATTAGTATGCTCATTTTTTATGAGAAAAAAAAGGTCAAACAGTGTCCACATGGATGACTAGAGAAGCAGCTGGGATGCAAACACAGAAAACCTACTCCAGACCTGAAGCCTTTAGCCCGGATTCAACTTGCCCCTGATGTCCATCTATATCAGCAGGAAAATTGTCACTCTCACTCATGTGTATACAGTGACTGTGGCAGAATGAAAGTGCAATTCTATCAGCGTCTCAATTTTTGAGGAATTAGTCTCGGTTCGGGGGAGAAAGTAAATCCTTTGGCCAAAGATATGAAGAGCCTGTGTTCACTTTCTTCTCTTATTTGTACACATCCCTCCCACTTTTTTATTTGACTTAGTCTCTCTTACTTGTTCCTAGTTTCCCAAGTGCAAGGCGTAATCCCTTGGATTTCATTCTTTCTTGATTCCTAACGAATGGTTTCAGCTGCGGCTACCTCCTGGAATCCTACGTTTACTACATCATAGAGGTTTCGATATGCACTGTCTTTATGGCTTATATCTCATCGACTGAAATTACAGTTACAGTTTTCGTTGTTAACCAGAAAACGATTTAGAAGAGTGCTATCCCTTTCCCAAGCAGAGGAGGTTTGGGTTTCTATTTTTTTCCCCTGTGTTGAAAATATTTAATTGTGTTGCATGATAATGGGTGACATTGACTTAATTTTTTTTGGAAGGTGATTATGAATATGTTAAGGTCTTTTTTTTTGGCATGAGGCATGGCTAAGATGCAGACACAGGACAAATGATGAGAGCTTGTTGAATGCCTGCCTCTCTCTACTTTTCCTTCAAGACAGAAAAGGTAGAGAGGAAAATGCAGTATTTTCCATTATCACGTTTAACCCCTTGACGACAAGATGATAATAATAAGCCTTCCTTCTTTCTCGCTTTGGGGATAACTCCCTGTGCATCCACAGCTCAATCACACACACAGATTCCCCAGTACTTCTGAACCGCGAATTGCCCTCTTCCCGTTTTGCTGTGTCGATTATCAATTTACACCACAAGTCTGCCTTTCCATCCCATTTTTAATTTATACATGTTTATCAGAGGTTAAAAACCAGGAAGATTTTTGATAGAAACACCCAGGTATACTGACATTTCAATTCAGAAATTTCCACCTCAGCAAGAACACTTCAAGTCTATCTCCTTGCAAACAGAACATTTCACCCATAATTGTCTGCATAAGACACCCCGTTGAATTCTGTGGCTTCTACAGTATAAAACATTAGCATTTTCTCTGAGAAAATTATCTCTGAGATTTTTAATCACAGTCTCAACTAAGCCTGTGTGCCAAAACTACTGAGCCTGTTCTCTAGAACACATGAGCCACAACTCCTGAAGCCCGTGCACCCTAGAGCCCACGCGCCACAACTACTGAGCCCGAGTGCCGCAACGAAGAGTAGGCCCCGCTCGCTGCAACTAGAGAAAAGTCCGTGCGCAGCAACGAAGACACAACACAGCCAAAAATAAAATAAATTTAAAAAACCCACACACATCCATCCATACTCCACCCAGTGACGGATCACGTGACCACCCACAGGACTAGCACTGTCCTTGAGGCTATAGCTCAGGGAACAAGACACAAAGACCCTGCAAGTGGATGCAGGCAAAGCTACTCGGGCAGAGATTTCGAGGGTCCTAGACACCCGGTGTGGGGTCTACAGTGGGTACAGGTTCTTTATCTCTTGGACTCCTTGCACGGAGGCATGTGGCTGGAGAAGGATCAGAACTGTGTCCTCGAAACCTGGGCTCAGGACAGACACCCTTCTAGCCTCAGTTTAAGGGTGATACTAATGTTTGCCCTGCCATCCCTGGTTACCTCTGAGGGTTATCATGTAAACAGTTTGTCTCACAGCATCCACCCTTGGTTATTCTCTCCCTGACTCCCCTGAGTGTCAATCGCCAGTGCCAGGAACATCTTGCAAACAGCCAAGAAGGGAAGACCCACGTCTAATTTGCATGCTTGTCAGTGACTGCGAGAGTGTGGGCTTGAAGTTGGTGCCAGGACTAGGTTTGGACAGGTCAACAAAAATTAATCAATAGTCAATCTAAGAAAGAAGTGGACATGTTTATTTGAGTCAAATTTGAGGATGATAATACGGGAAGAGAATCTCAGAAAGCTCTGAGAACTGTTCTGCCCATTAGAAGTCCAGAGTTATATAAGTTTTTTGAGAAACAGGGATGTATGTTAAATGACAAATTATTGACAGTTTTCACAATCCAGATCTGAGCATCATCATGGCCCCTTATGAGATCAAGAAGGAGTGTTATCTTTTCAGGAGTCGTCTTGTTGATGCTGGGAGAATGTTGCTGTTTATGGTTGAGCAGATATTCCTGCGGACAGGGCAGGTTTGGTCCATGCCTAATGCAGATATACAATGTGGAGTAGACCAGGGAGGTGACCAGAGAGCAGAAAAAAATTTTTTAACGTTTAAATTTTTCTTGTCCGGCCATAAAATATGACTGTTATGTCACAGACAGACTGCCTGGGCTGTAGATATTCTAACTGGCACCAATTTCGTGAACGGCAGGCTCACCTTGGCGCTGAGATTCTACCGCAGCAAGCTTAGTGCCTGGCTATAGACTGAGGAAATCCCGTCTTATCACTGGGTCCTCTCCTGGGGGTCGGGGGTGGGGGCCACGTCCTCCAGCCATCCTCCTGTTCACCACATGCCCCCAAGCATGCCCGGTGGGCGGCTCTTCCTGTAGAGATTAGCCTTGGATTTCAGCACGATTCACTGAGCCGGACACTTACAATGTGTTCACATCTCTCTAAGTATGTTCTAGTTGACTAGCTCCTTTAGAAAAGGCTTTTTTTTTTTTTTTGCTTTGAGCCTTTCCCCTTATTTTCTCTGCGAAGGGGTGAGTCCATCAGGGGCTGTAGCTCTCTTTTTCCTTCTCCCACTATCTCTGCCCCTCCCACTTCCATTCTGCACATTTTTATAAAAGGGATTTTTTTAAACTTTTATTTTAAATTGGAGTATCGCTGATGAACCATGTTGTGTTAGTTTCAGGTGTACAGCAAAGGGATTGGGCTACACATAGACATGTATCTATTCTTTTTCAAATGCTTTCCCACTTAGGTTGTTACAGAGTATTGGGCAGACTTCCCTGTGCTCTACAGGAGGTCCTTGTTGGTTATCCATTTTAAATAGAGCCCTGTGGACATGTCACTCCCAAACTCCCAATCTATCTCTCCCGCCTCCTTCCTTCCCCCCGACTCCCCAACCCCTGGTAACCATCAGTTGGTTCTCTAAGTCTGTCTCTTTCTGTTTTGTAAATAAATTCAAGGGATTGTTTACTTGACTTGCCTGTTCCTGTCCTTATAAACAAACTCCTGGCATTTGCTGTCTATTTAGGAGAGACGAAGGGCTTATCTCTCTTCCTTACAAAAAGCCTCAGGGCACTTTGCTTCCTGTGTGGAAGCTTGTTTTGTTGATCTTTTCTACTGCACACAGGCTGGGTGTCTGAGTCTAACCTTTCATCTTTCAATACTGCCTTGGACTGCGGTGTATTTGCACACTTTTGATGCTTTTCTTTTCAATGCAGGCTTTCATAGTAAGCAGTGAGTCTCAGCGGAGGAAACACTTCGGCTTCAAGCAGTTTTCTCCCTGTGCACTTTCCTTGTAGTTTTATTCACCACGGTCCCTCTGTTTCCAGCACTGACCGCAACTGCCCACCCTGGCCAGGCACCATAGCAACCACTGGCCTGAGTTCTCTTACAACAGGAGGTCCTGGTAAGGAACACGGAATTGACAAGCTACCATCAACCGGAAGAATTCGGGAAAGGGCAAAAGGAGAGAGGAGATGCCAGTCCACAGGTCCTACCAACCTCCCGGAATCCTTCTCGAGGAATCCACCTTGGCTGACGGATGCGTGCGCCATCGGGAAGGACCCTGAGTCAGAATGATCGGCCAGAGACAACCCGGAAACTAACCCCATCACCATAAACCCCGAGACCGCGAGCCACGTGGCACAGCAGTTCTCCTGGGTCCCCTCACCCTCCTGCTCTCCAACCGGGCGCCCCGTCCCAATCAAGTCTCTTGCTTTGTCAGCACGTGTGTCTCCTCAGACGGGCCCTGGAAGGGATCTCCCTTCCTGCAACAGATCTGTTGATACATCTTTACAGATCCAGTAACATCAGAGTTACACGCCAATCAACATATTTGAGAAGCTGCTGGAAATGGATAGATCCATGTTCTGCTTTATCCCATGATTCACTTTTTAAAAAAATGATTCTCCCATGGTAATAAGTATCTTTCTGAATATCTAAGAAGGTAGAGGAACCAAGTAGTAAGCTTACATCAAAAGGATTAAGCCAGAGGAAGTGCAGAACCATCCCTTAGGGTCACTCTCATCAAGGTACTTTTGCCTCAGGTCTCAAGAAGGAACACCTCAACCCAAGGTCTAAAGGTCCCTTAACCCTCTTGCATGTCTTCTTGCTCAAGTTCACCTTCCAAATCCCATGTATGTGCTTCTGCTGGTTGGCATAAGGGACACATGGAGAAACTTATCCTCGGGGGTGGGGGGTCAGGATGTCCTGACTCTATAGAAGAAGAATGTCATCTAGAAAGGGATTGGGTTCATTGATGAGTAAACCAGCTGGCAGCATCTTCCTTGGAACCTTCCTTGGGCTTCTCACTTCCTTACGTACTTTCTTTCCACAGATGAACCCCAAACAGCAACAACCAAACCCACAAGCATCTAACAGAATAGTCTCCCTGCCACTTGAGAATGATCAAAATCTCATGAGTCAGGACTTCCCTGATGGTCCAGTGGTAAAGAATCCACCTTCCCATGCAGGGGACGTGAGGTTTGATCCCTGGTCGGGGAACTAAGATCCCACATGCCGCGGGGCAAATGAGTCCGCGCACGTCAACTAGAGAGAAGCCCGCGTGCCACAAACTACAGAGCCCACATGCTCTGGACCCCGAGTGCCACAACTAGAGAGAGAAAACCACACGCCGCTATTAGAGAAAAGCCCACACACCACAACGAATATCCCGTGTGCCGCAATTAAGACGCAGCCAAAATTTTAAAAAATACATACTAAAAAAAAAAAAAGGAATGGCCACAAAGAATGGGCCGAAACAGTTTTCCACTGCAACATTTAAAAAAAAAACAACTCGTTAGTCACTGGAAACATCTCTGGATTTTTTCTGTTCCTTCTCTGGTTAAGTCACAACCTCACATTCACATCCCCAGGGAAGTAAATGAGGAGGTTATTTTACCAACCCCCTATGCAAACCCTGTAGCCAACTCTCTTTCTCAGTCAGTAGACCCCAAATGACTTTCTTTCTTTCTTGCAGAGTCAATGGCACAGTAAGAAACAAGCACCACATTGCTCAACCCTGGTATTCCTTAAGCCTATTAAAATGGTTTCTTGTAGCTGTCATATGGATTGCCAGTCACTGTCTCCTCTAAATACTGTAGTGCAATGAATAATTTAAGTGACTATTAACACAGCATCCAAGTATCAGTTCAAATAAAAGTAAACCCCCCAAGAGAGACAAATACCATATGACCTCACTTACATGTGCAATCTAAAATATGACACAAATGAACTTATCTGCAAAACAGAAACAGACTCACAGAACAGACTTGTGGTTGCCAAGGGGGAGGGGGTGGGGGAAGGACTGGGAGTTTGGGGTGAGCAGATGCAACCTATTATATATAGGATGGATACACAACAAGGTCCTACTGTAGAGCACAGGGAACTGTATTCAGTATCCTGTGATAAACCATCGTGGAAAAGAATATATAGAAAAAGAAAGTCTATATGCGTGTAACTGAGTCACTTTGCTGTACAGCACAGATTGACACAGCATTGGAAATCAACTATACCTCAACAAAAACAATTAAATTACAAAAAATAATAAATAAACCACTCCAAATTCCCTCACCTTCGTAGCCTATTATCTGCAACCATTTCAAGAACCTCTTGGTGAGGGTTCTTCATTGACCATGGAATACACTGAACATACTTTACGTAGAAAGATTTAAAGGATGAACCATTTTCTAGCTTCACCGTTTTTCTCAAACAGAGGAGCCCAATGTCAAGCCATCCCTTGAAAGAAATACTGTAGTGGCCATGTGGGACCATTCCTCTGCCAGCTGTAGAGCCTCAGAACAACACAGTAGGATTGATGCCTGGAGCTCAGGGAAGTGTTTGGTCTACCTCACACACACCTCAAAGGAGGATTGAGAATGCCTCAAACAAAAACAGAAACAAAAACAAACACAAAGCCCTGAAACCTGGCCTGAGACCCACACAGCTTCAGGGGTTTCTATGATAACTAATACTTTGGTTACCTCTCCGTCAAAGTTTTAGCAAGAACACCAAGGACAGAACTTGAAAAGATACTGGAAAATGCAGGAGAATGTTTCAGATTTGAGTATGCTGGAGTCAAGATTTAATTATTTAGATCTGCAGAAAGATAGAGGGCATCTGATTAGATATATATTTTATATGTACTGATGTATATCTCACCCTGTGTGTGCATGTGTGTGTATAACTGTTGAATTAAATTAAGACTACTGAATTCATATAACACTGTATGGATGTATGTGTGTATACACATAACTATATATTTAATATATTTAATACACACATATAATACATGTATTTATCATGTTAAAAAAAGTGCCATTGAAAGTGACCAAGAAAATCAATATTCAGAATGTTTGAATAAATCTTTGGCCTAAAGATTTTTAACTCTATGGTTCTTTAATGCTCCCTGGCATGATTTCAAGACCTTGAGTCTGTAGTAATTCCACATTTATGGCACCTGTTCATGAATGCAATAAAATACAGTCCTAGCAGAAATTCACTACCTATGTTTTAGGAACACACTCCATTTAATCTACTTTCAGAATCATACTTTGATAAATACTCTTTTGACTACTAATCAGAAAATCCATGTAAAAGTCACCTTAAGCTGTTCGTCAATCTTTCATATATTCCACATTCAGTGAATATTAGCAGTGACGACTGATTCTAAAATTTTTGCTGTTTTCATCCATGGTAGTTTATGTTTATTATCCTGTCATTAATAATGTGCATCTTGGTCTGGAGGTATTTTCTAGGGCTATCTCATGACATTTCACATTATGCTTTTTCCTTATGTTTCAACTAATGTTCTTTAAAAGTGTTTTAAAGTGAGATGCATGAACTGGAAGGGGGAGTGATATTAGCATTTTTTCTGATGGAATGCTTTCAGCTGAGTTTTTAAGGATTGATTAATTCCCTCCAACTCCATAAAAACCCATGTGAAATGTGAAGTTGTCAGGTGCAAACTAGAGCGTGGCTATCTCAGCCCAAATCTTTCTGGCAGGGACGCTTAAGAATCAGGAGGATATGATGCATCGCAAAGGGGTCCTTTGTTAATGGACTACATCTGACGCAGCAGGGCTAGAGAGCATGCGATCATTTTATATTCTGCTCGGCAGAAAGAAAAGAACATTCTGTATTCAGTAACGCTCTTGCTCCAAAAGTAATTGTGTCTCCAAAACGTAAGTGAGGTTTTCGGGCTTGTAAAATGTGACATGCATTATGACTAGCATTTAGGGGAACAGGGCATGGTGTAGTTTCACTAAAAATACATGAATTCGTCTCAGTTATCCTCTCCAATCTTTGCAGGCTATGTAGCTTTGGCTTTCTTTTATTTGGCTAATGTTAAACACTGTCTTAGGCAAATATTAATTTTAAAAAATTAAAGAATTTACTTGCGTATCTTTACAAGTGCATGAGATGCTTTTTTAAACAATTTTTAAAAAAAATTTTATATTGGAGTAAACAGTGTTGCATTAGTTTCAGGTGCACAGCACAGTGATTCAGTTATACGTAGACATGTATCTATTCTTTTTCAAATCCTTTTCCCATTTAGGTTATTATAGAACACCGAGCAGAGTTCCTTGCCGCTAGAGATGCCTTTTTGCAGCTAGTTATTTCCTTGTTTTTTTACAGGGAGAGTAGATAAAATCCCTGTATTATTTTTACTTCCACAAAAAATATGTTTTTTATATAATTCTTCCATTTATTCAAATATATAGCAAGTATATATAGACACAAATATACATCTATGAGTATATGTATGTACATATGTTTACTTCTCAAAGACATATAGTATGCATGCATGTTTCTCTATCTGTATATAGACATACACACAGATAGATATATGTTATCTGTCCCTGTCTATAATGTGTATGTGTGTGCATCTGAAATCAAAAAGTATATACTAATATTCCAATATATACCAATAACTGTATAGCCTTTGGTTGGCAACATTCCAACCCTCACATTCTACATGTCTAAGCACGAGTGGAAGGGTTAGCATCCATCTTTCATTAAATACGATAAATAATTTCAAAAATCCGTTAAAAACCACCTTTTTTTTTTTCCAGGTGGGCATGTTCAAATGAAAGAGGGGTGTGAATGTTTCTGAGGCTTGGTGACAATAAAGAAGTTGGGCTCTCCATACCGGGTGAACATAGCCTGTAAGACACCTAGTTTCAAAGATCAGAGGGGATGTATGTATACATAGAGCTCACTCACTTCTTTGTACAGCAGAAACTAACACAACGCTGTAAAGCAACTACATTCCAGTAAAAAAAAAAAAAGATATTCAGATACTGTAGGCACCTGTCATCATACCCCTGGGATCTCATATGAAATATGCACCATACATCAGATATATTAAAAATGAGGCAGAGCATTCTGCCTTTATTGTGATAAGAGTTGAGCTCCTTGATATTTGCCCCAAAATAGGATATAATAACATTAATAGTCATCATCACTGTCTCTCAGCCACTGGCTTCGTCTTGTACTGGTCAATTTCGCTCTCCTTTGTTGCTGTTTTCTCCCGACATAATCTGTATTTCACGTGGTCAAGGTGCAGAAACCACAGTTGCTGAGCTTCCTGATTACCTAATTTTCAAACTCAATGAACAGCAAATCATTGCCGATGACGTTCCACCTTCTTGGAACATCTTTCCCCATCTGCAGTCATCAACATTCTAGGCGTCTTCAAAGGAAAGCTGAAATACTGTTATTTCATGAACTGGGTGGTTTCTTTTCCTCCTTCCCAGGATAGAAGTCTCGCTTTCCCTCTGTTTCCTTCAGTACCCTATTCTGTCTGAAGGACTCTATACATAGAAAGAATTAGGAAATGCTCCCTTATCACCCATTTTGAGAGGATTATGCATGTCTAATGAAGATGATTTGGGTTTTTTTTTTAATTGCAAGTGGGAGTTATGCCAGATGCCTTTGTCTACGTGTTGTCTTTGAAGCTTGCAAAATGAACCCCATTTATCTCAATATGCCTTATAATAGAGCTGTTTATGTTTGTGTCATTCTCCCTACCTGATAATGAATTCTAGGGAACAGCGACCATTTTTATTCATCATTTTATCCGTGACAGCCTCTCGCATAATTCAGCTGTAGGCCCTTCATAAATGTTGCATCGAATTCCTTTCCTCTGCAGATCTCACGCTCCCTTATCCAAGAAGGTATTTAATGCACACAGAAAATATATATTCTTTCTTTTGTATTTCCATATTTCTGGCAACCTTCACAATCATATCCTACAGAAGAATAGCGCCTGGGGGTTTTGCATTTAGAGATAAGTTTTCTTAATGTATTTTGAGTTAGCCCAACCATCCCCAATGAGTGTCTTTTAAAATGGCAATGCCTGCTACCACTAGACACAGAAACACAAGTTCCCAAGGGTGGATAAGGAGGGGCTTCAAACTCTTCCATGTTGGGAGGAGAGAGAAGGCAGCTTCAGTGGTGGTGAGTCCAGCACCATGATAAACACTTCTCTATCCAATATGGCCAACCAATGCTGGGTGTCGGTCTATTCAATATACTCAGGTTTTGCATATCGTTTGCTTGAAAACATGGTTGCATTGATGAGAATGTGTCTGCACCCACTCTTGCAGACCAGAAGATTACTGAACAGGGGATTATGGCTCATGGGTCTGTTCAGTGATATGGCATTCTGCAGACATAAATCAAGAGTTGCCAGATAAAATACAGGATGCCCAGTTAAATTTGAATCTTAGATAATACGTTTTTATACAGGAAAAAAAATTCCCACATACTGCATGGACACTCTATATTTTATTTTTATTATTATTATTATTATTTATTATTATTTTTTTTGGCGTTACTTGAGCCTTCCACTGCTGTGGCCTCTCCCGTTGCGGGGCACAGGCTCCAGATGTGCAGGCTCAGCGGCCATGGCTCACGGGCCCAGCTGCTCCGCGGCATGTGGGATCTTCCCAGACCCGGGCACGAACCCGCGTCCCCTGCATCGGCAGGCGGACTCCCAACCACTGCACCACCAGGGAAGCCCTATTATTATTATTTTTTACTGAAGTATAATTGATTTACAATATTGTGCCTGTCTCTGCTGTACAGCAAAATGATTCAGTTTTACACATAAAGACTTTCTTTTCTTAATATTCTTTTCCATTATGGTTTATCCCAGGAGACTGGATATAGTTCCCTGTGCTCTACAGTAGGACCTTGTTGTTTATCCATTCTATATATAATATTAATAGTTTGCATCTTCTAACCCCAAACTCTCAATCCCTCCTTCCCCCAAGCCCCCCCCCCCGGCAACCACATGTCTGTTCTCTATGTCTGTGTGGACGCTCATATTAAAAATATGCTCTGTCAATATAAGCAACATTTCTTAAATTTTAATCCACCTCCCCAATTCTTTTTCTATCCCAATCTCATCCTTCTGGTTCTCTTCATTCATACTTTATGATGTGAAGTTAAAATGTTTATTCACTGTATTTACTGAAAAAAAATTTATGCTCTTCTATACATGACATAAGAAACTTTTAAATGTTCTAATTTGGGAAAGAAATACACTTTTGCTCTTTTTTCTATGATTTTTCTCACACAGTACAAAAACAAAAAAAAAACATTTACATCAAAACACATCACAGTTTGTGGGAAACCCAAATTGCAAATAACTTGAATCTGTATATTTTTATGAAATAAAAACTTGATACTTACTGTTAACAGAAAAACGCACTGTGTATCTGAAAATCAAATTTAACTGGGATCTTTATAGCACTGTTATTTGCTACAACTGGCAGTGTGACAAAAGGCACTGCTTAAAATATTTTTTCACTGACTGCGTGAATGAACAATATACTGAAGAGCTGAAGGCTTTAGAGCCATCTCATGGGAAGATACAATGACCACCATGCAAGCACACATTAAAAAAGAAACACAGCACACTATTAAAATATTTCTAAAATGTACAACTTTCACTGTAAATCTTACCTGGTTTCCAATTTCAGCATCTTTAAAGAATTTGGAAGTGGCTGTTCTCTGCATGATCTTCTAAAAGTTCAATCAGTCCTCAGGCTTTCTTTCTTCAGGCTAAATTATCTCAATTCTTTGATCATTCTCTTCGTGACCTGTTAAATATTTTAAAATAATGGTTTTCATTAATATACAAAATGGATGCTAAAGAAAAATTACAGAAAGACCTGCTGGCTTAATGACTCCTTGGAAAAGAAAGGCTCTTTCTGTGCTATTTAATAATAATGCCTCTTACCTTCTGAACAGAAGAGCATCTATGAATGATGTTAAGAATGTAGCATATTAATGAACCCAGCCCATATGCTTATAAGTTATGAAAGTCACTGCTGGATTTTTATGTAGAATAATGGTCTCTGAAGATAAATATGTTTGGCAACCTCTGGATAACACAGCCCTGGGTTTTTATTAATCTCACAACTGTGTCTGTCATTCAGATGTTATCAATTTGGATAGGTTTAGACATCTCAAAGAAAATACTACTTCCGTTTCTTTATTGAAAGAAAGTGGAAGTCAGATAAAAGGCACTGTAGCTACAAAGTTTCAGGAGTTTAGCAGAATTACACAACAGCTGTGGAATGCTAATGCCACATCACAAATAACTCTTGAAGGTAATTCTGCTAAGGGGTTTGGGAGCTTCTAGTAGGAAAAGGTCTAATTAGTCCAGCTAATGTGGATGATTAAGTAAAGGCTTCTCTGAAGTGAATTCTAAAAACTATTAACTTTTTCTGGCAAAAGAAAAAAAAAAAGGATAATAGCAGAGGGAAAATATGTGGAATATGATATGTGGATAAAAGAATAACCTTGACATCTCTTACATTTCTCTGAGTTGACCAGTATAAAGACTATTTTTAAAAATATTACATTTAAAGATTTATGTTATTGAAATATACTTGATTTACAATGTTGTGTTAGTTTCTGGTGCACAGCAAAGTGATTCAGTTATCCATATATATACATCCTTTTTCATATTCTTTTCCATGATGGTTTATCACAGGATGCTGAATGGAGTTCCCCAAGCTCTACAGTAGGACCTTATTTTTTATCCATTCTATATATAATAGCTTGCATCTGCTCATCACAAACTCCCGATCCTTCCCTACCCCATTTCCGCGCCCCCCCACCGGGCAACCACAAGTCTGTTCTCTATGTCGTGAGTCTGTTTCTGTCTCGTGGATAATTTCACTTGCATCATATTTTAGATTCCATGTATAAGTGATATCATATGATATTTGTATAAAGAGTATTTTAGACAGTGATGTTCAGGTTGTGTAAGCTGGTAATCATAACTGTTCTTACAATCATGGAGGAATTACTCTTTCTGCAACATTACTGGTGATTTCTAACCATGATTCACTGTGGGTTACAGAAAGAAACCAGCACCTAACACATCTGAATAGAATGTTCACCAAAGGCCAAGGGGCCAGTTCTTTAAAAGTGAGGTATTGGATGCAAGAGGAACAGGAACCATCTACAGATATCGATTCTGCCTACAGTCATAAATACATGCAGAGCAAACCTATAAAAATATATACAAACTACAGAGACTTCCCTGGCGGTCCCATGGTTAAGACTCCGTGCTCCCAATGCAGGGTGCACGGGTTCGATCGCTGGTTGCAGAACAAAGATCCCACATGTTGCACAGCACGACCTAAAAAAATATGTATCTATCTATCTGTCTATCTATCTATCTACAAACTACATTTATGGACCTTGGGAAGATGATATTAACATGTATATGGAAAAATAGGTAAAAATAACTAGAAATACACTGAAAAAAATCAGCTTTGAGAGAGGAATAACCTTACCAGACATTTAAAAATTAATACAGTGTCCCTATTGTTAAAAGTGGTTTTAAAAAAAAAAGATAAGTATGTTTTGGGACTTCCCTGATGGTCCAATGGTTAGGACTCCAAGCTTCCACTGCAGGGGGCAGGGGTTCAATCCCTGGTCGGGCAAACAATATCCACAAGCTGCACGGTGTAGCCAAAAAACAAATAAATACATAAAAGTGATGTGGCTTTGTTTCTAATAGATAAATAAGTAGAGTACAAGAGAAACTTCACAACTAGACCCAAATCCATATGGGGATGTACATTAAAAAGATGTCATCTCTGATACTATACATAGAGAATCCTAAAAATGCCACCAGAAAACTACTTGAGCTAATCAATGAATTTGGTAAAGTTGTAGGATACAAAATTAATGCACAGAAATCTCTTGCATTCCTATACACTAATGATGAAAAATCTGAAAGAGAAATTAAAGAAACAGTCCCATTTACCACTGCAACAAAAAGAATAAAATACCTAGGAATAAACCTACCTAGGGAGACAAAAGACCTGTATGCAGAAAACTATAAGACACTGATGAAAGAAATTAAACATGATACCAACAGATGGATAGATATACCATGTTCTTGGACTGGAAGAATCAATACTGTGAAAATGACTATACTACCCAAAGCAATCTACAGATCCAATGCAATCCCTATCAAATTACCAATGGCATTTTTTACTGAACTAGAACAAATCACCTTAAAATTTGTATGGAGACACAAAAGACCCCGAATAGCCAAAGCAGTCTTGAGGGAAAAAAACGGAGCTGGACGAATCAGACTCCCTGACTTCAGACTATACTACAAAGCTACAGTAATCAAGACAATATGGTATTGGCACAAAAACAGAAACACAGATCAATGGAACAAGACAGAAAGCCCAGAGATAAACCCACCTATGGTCAACTAATCTATGACAAAGGAGGCAAAGATATACAATGGAGAAAAGACAGTCTCTTCAATAAGTGGTGCTGGGAAAACTGGACAGCTACATGTAAAAGAATGAAATTAGAACACTCCCTAACACCATACACAAAAATAAACTCAAAATGGATTCCAGACCTAAATGTAAGACCGGACACTATAAAACTCTTAGAGGAAAACATAGGAAGAACACTCTTTGACATAAATCACAGCAAGATCTTTTTTATCCACCTCCTAGAGTAATGGAAATAAAAACAAAGATAAACAAATGGGACCTAATGAAACTTAAAAGCTTTTGCACAGTAAAGGAAACCATAAACAAGACGAAAAGACAACCCTCAAAATGGGAGAAAATATTTGCAAATGAATCAACGGACAAAGGATTAATCTCCAAAATATATAAACAGCTCATGCAGCTCAATATCAAAGAAACAAACAACCCAATCCAAAAATGGGCAGACGACCTAAATAGACATTTCTCAAAGAAGACATACAGATGGCCAAGAAGCACATGAAAAGCTGCTCAACATCGCTAATTATTAGAGAAATGCAAATCAAAACTACAATGAGGTGTCACCTCAGGACAGTTAGAATGGGCATCATCCGAAAATCTACAAACAACAAATGCTGGAGAGGGTGCAGAGAAAAGGGAACCCTCCTGTTGGTGGGAATGTAAATTGATACAGCCACTATGGAGAACAGTATGGAGGTTCCTTAAAAAACTAAAAATAGAATTACCATATGATCCAGCAATCCCACTACTGGGCATATAGGCAGAGAAAACCATAGTTCAAAAAGACACATGCACCCCAATGTTCACTGCAGCACTATTTCCAATAGCCAGGTCATGGAAGCAACCTAAATGCCCATCAACAGACGAATGGATAAAGAAGTCGTGGTACATATACAGAATGGAATATTACTCAGCCATAAAAAGGAAGGAAATTGAGTCATTCGTTGAGACGTGGATGGATCTAGAGACTGTCATACAGAGTGAAGTAAGTCAGAAAGAGAAAAACAAATATCGTATATTAACACATGTATGTGGAACCTAGAAAAATGGTAAAGATGAACCTATTTGCAGGGCAGAAATAGAGACACAGAGGTAGAGAACAAATGTATGGATACCAAGGGGGGAAAACTGCGGTGGGGTGGGGATGGTGGTTTGCTGAATTGGCTGACTGGGATTGACATGGATACACTGATGTGTATAAAATTGATGACTAATAAGAACCTGCAGTATAAAAGAAACAAACAAACAAACAAAATCAACTAATACTAAACTTTCTTTGGGTTATTTGTATGGAAATATGTTAATATAAATGTTTCAGACATTACATGAAATTTCTAAAAATCTTATATGTTTTGGTATAATGTTATAAGTCATAATTCTAGTTATTACTTTAAAATGTATATCTCAGAAATAACTAAATTTCCTTGTCAATTGCATTATTATGAACTTTCATCAAATCTTTAACCATGGTCATTTTTCAGTCTTTTGTCATTTACAGATAGTTCTGGGTGTACTCTGATGCTTTTGCAAATATGTTCCTATAAAAGGGTTTCATCTTCAAGGAATTCATGGAAAAGACTCTGACAAGTACAGGTTTCTGGTAACTGACTATATTGCGGAACTGAATGAATAAGCATTTTCAGAACTCTGATAGAAAACTGATGAATTCATAAAAGTGCTAACAAAAGATCAAGATGAAAAAAAATTAATTACATGGGACTGAGTGAACTGATAGGATGATTATAATTTCTGTCACTTTCTGTTTGAATAAAAAAAAAATCCCACAAGGACTCAGAGGCAAAAAATATACAAATCAATTTTCACTGCAAAGTAAAGGAGCTGTTACAGTGGAGGATTGCTGGACTGAATGTCAATATTATGACATAGTATGAGTGTGTTTCGTGTTTGGTAATTGCAGTCACTGTTGCTTTTGTTGTGGTCATCTATTTACAATGCTTGGTGTCAATCTATTTATCTCTTGTAAAAATAAAATACAGTGTGTGTGTGTGAAAAAAAAGATGTCATCTCAAATTACTGGATACAGGTTTACTTCTTACTAAATAGTGTTGGGGTAACTGCTAGACACTTGCACAAAAAAAAATCGCATCAGATATGTACTTCACATCCAAGGGAAGAATAAACTCCAAATGGGAAAACTGCATGTTGAATAAAAATACTAGTACTAAAAAATAGCTTGAGTGAATTCCTTTTCACAATTCTGACTCAAAGTCCAGATGCATTACACATATTTTTTTAAATGCTGATTACATTAAAAAACATTTTTTTCAATGGCGAGAAAACACTTTAAGTCAAAGGCAATTGAGAAAAATAGAGAAAATATTTACAACACACATCACAGATTCAGGGCTAAACACATCAATATTTAAAGATGTTTCTTTACATTGAGAAGAAAAAACTAAAAACCACCCAGCAAATCCAAATCAAGGGGCATTCTAAAAATAAATACATCCACTAGCATCACAAGAGACAAAACTCAGCAATCATGCCAGATCAAAGGAGATAAAAGACTCATGACAACTAAAAATGAAGTGGGACCCTGGATTGTAATCCTGCAGGAGAAAATATATGATCTTTTGTTTTTCTTCTTCCCAAAGGGGAACTATTAGTGGGGCAGTTGGCAAAATTTGTATAAGGTCTGTAGGTTACATAATTGTCTTGAAGCACTCTTAATGTCCTGATTTTGATCACTGTACTGATGATATATAAGAGAATATCCATACTTTTTTTTTTTTTTTTTTTTTTTTTTTCTTTTTGCGGTATGTGGGCCTCTCACTGCCGCGGCCTCTCCCGTCGCGGAGCACAGGCTCCGGACGCGCAGGCCCAGCGGCCATGGCTCACGGGCCCAGCCGCTCCGCGGCATATGGGATCCTCCCAGACCGGGGCACGAACCCGTATCCCCTGCATCGGTAGGCGGACTCTCAACCACTGCGCCACCAGGGAGGCCCTAGAATATCCATACTTTTAAAAATACATACAGAAGTATCTAGGAATAAATGAAGATTATGTTTGCAACTTACTGTCTGACACTTATAAAATAAAATTAGACTCACACATACACTTATAGGAAAACGTATAATATTAAGAAGACATAACTCCCTCTCCCTCTCCCCGTCCCCTCTCCTCAGAGAGAGAGAGAACTGTCCAGATAGAAAACAAGAAAATGTTCTTATAAACAGTAGGAGGGTGAGGTGTGTGTGTGTGTGTGTGTATGTATGTGTTTGTAGCCTAGGACATACACAAAAAGTCTAATATATATTTATATAAACATATAAACAGTCTATAAAAGCATACTTATTATGTACATATAGATAAAATAATTTCCCTAGAATTATAGAAATGTTTGAAATATAAAAATAAATGTTCCAAGAAATGTTGAGTCACATGAAAACAAAAGTCCCACTCCCTGGATTAAAAACTGTAAAAACGTCTAGAAAGAAAAGATCTAAGAATTTATGAAAATATCAGTTTGACATCATACTTCTCCTCAGCAGCACTGTACCTAGAAGACTAGCTAGAAGCTATGAAGCTATGAAGCAAAGTCTTCAATCAGGTGGAGAGGGGAAAAAATATTTTTAACCCAGAAATTTTGTAAGAAGCCAAAAGTTCAAGGATGAAAGCAAAATAAATAATTTTTTAAAAATATAAGAATCCAGAATTTTTACCTTACCTCCTCCCATACATGGTTTTTGAATTGTAAAAGTGATTATTCAGGAAAGCTTCCATTAGCATGAAAACAAATAGAAGAAATACTAGGACAGGTCATCAAGAAATGGCACCAGGCAAACCAAAATAGATGCCTCAGAAGAAACCAACCCTGCCAACATCTTGATCTAGGACTTCTGGCTTTCAGAACTGTGTGAAATCTGGGTCTCAGTAGGAACATCCATGTCCTGTCCCAGAAAAATCAGACAGTTAGAAGTTAGTGAAGCTCAAGAGATTGGTTCAAGATGGCAGAGTAGAAGGACGTGCGCTCACTCCCTCTTGTGAGAGCACCAGAATCACAACTAACTGCTGAACAATCATCGACAGGAAGACAGTGAAACTCACCACAAAAAGATACCTCACATCCAAAGACAAAGGAGAAACTGCAGTGAGATGGTAGGAGGGGTGCAATCACAATAAAATCAAATCCCATAAATGCTGGGTGGGTGACTCACAGACTGGAGAACACTTATACCACAGAAGTCCACCCACTGGAGTGAAGGTTCTGAGCCCCACGTCAGGCTTCCTAATAACCTGGGGGTCTGGCAACGGGAGTAGGAATTCCCAGAGAATCAGACTTTGAAGGCTAGTGGGATTTGATTGCAGGACTTGCGACAGGACTGGGAGAAACAGAGACTCCACTCTTGGAGGGCACACACAAAGTAGTGTGCACATAGGGACCCAGGGGAAGGAGCAGTGACCCCACTGGAGACTGAACCAGGTCTACCTGCTAGTGTTGGAGGGTCTCCTGCAGAGGCGGGGGGGGTGGCTCACCATGGGGACAAGGACACTGGCAGCAGAAGTTCTGGGAAGTACTCCTTGGTGTGAGCCCTCCCAGAGCCCACCATCAACTCCACCAAAGAGCTGGTTAGGCTCCAGTGTTGGGTCACCTCAAGCCAAACAACCATCAGGGAGGGAATGCAGCCCCACCCATCAGCAGATAAGCAGATTACAGTTTTATTGAGCTCTGCCCACCAGAGCAACACCCAGCTCTACCCACCATCACCAGTCTCTCCCATCAGGAAGCTTGCCCAAGTCTCTTAGATAACCTCATCCACCAGAGGGCAGACAGCAGAAGCAAGAAGAACTACAATCCTGCAGCCTATGGAATGAAAATCACATTCACAGAAACACAGACAAAATGAAAAGGCAGAGGACCATGCACCAGATGAAGGAACAAAATAAAACCCCAGAAAAACAACTAAATGAAGTGGAGATAGGCAGTCTTCCAGAAAAAGAATTCACAATAATGATTGTGAAGATGATCCAGGACCTTGGAAAAAGGATGGAGGCAAAGATGGAGAAGATGCAAGAAATGTTTAACAAAGACCTAGAAGAATTAAAGAACAAACAAAGAGACATGAACAATACAATAACTGAAGTGAAAACTACACTAGAAGGAATCAATAGCAGAATAACTGAGGCAGAAGAACAGATAAGTGACCTGGAAGACAGAATGGTGGAATTCACTGCTGCGGAACAGAATAAAGAAAAAAGAATGAAAAGAAATGAAGACAGCCTAAGAGACCTCTGGGACAACATTAAATGCAACAACATTCGCATTATAGGGGTCCCAGAAGGAGAAGAGAGAGAGAAAGGACCCAAGAAAATATTTGAAGAGATTATAGTCAAAAACTTCCCTAACATGGAAAAGGAAATAGTCACCCAAGTCCAGGAAGTGCAGAGAGTCCCAGGCAGGATAAACCCAAGGAGAAACACGCCAAGACATACAGTAATCTAATTGACAAAAATTAAAGACAAAGAAAAATTATTAAAAGCAACAAGGGAAAAACAACAACATACAAGGGAACTCCCATAAGGTTAACAGCTGATTTCTCAGCAGAAACTCTACAAGCCAGAAGGGAGTAGCGTGATATATTTAAAGTGATGAAAGGGAAGAACCTACAACCAAGATTAATCTACCTGGCAAGGATCTCATTCAGATTCAACGGAGAAATCAGAAGCTTTACAGACAAGCAAAAGCTAAGAGAATTCAGCATCACCAAACCAGTTCTACAACAAATGCTAATGGAACTTCTCTAAGTGGGAAACACAAGAGAAGAAAAAGACCTAAAAAAACAAACCCAAAACAATTAAGAAAATGGTAACAGGAACATACGTATAGATAATTACCTTAAATGTGAATGGATTAAATGCTCCAACCAAGACATACACTGGCTGAATGGATAAAAAAACAGGACCCATATATATGCTGTCTACAAGAGACCCACTTCAGACCTAGGGACACATACAGACTGAAAGTGAGGGGATGGAAAAAGATATTCCATGCAAATGGAAATCAAAAGAAAGCTGGAGTAGCAATACTCATATCAGATAAAATAGACTTTAAAATAAAGAATGTCACAAGAGACAAGGAAGGACACTATATAATGATCAAGGGGTCAATCCAAGAAGAAGATATAACATTTATAAATATTTATGCACCCAACATAGGAGCACCTCAATACATAAGGCAAATGCTAACAGCTCTAAAAGAGGAAATCGACAGTAACACAATAATAGTGGGGGACTTTAACACCTCACTTACACCAATGGACATATCATCTAGACAGAAAATTAATGAGGAAATAAAAGCTTTAAAGGACACAACAGAGCAGATAGATTTAATTGATATTTATAGGACATTCCATCTAAAAACAGCACTTTACACTTTCTTCTCAAGTGCACATGGAACATTCTCCAGGATAGATCATATGTTGGGTCACAAATCAAGCCTCAGTAAATTAAAGAAAATTGAAATCATATCAAGCATCTTTTCCGACCACAATACTATGAGATTAGAAATAAATTATAGGAAAAAACATAAAAAACACAAACACATGGAGGCTAAACAATACATTACTAAATAACCAAGAGATCACTGAAGAAATCTAAAAGGAAATTAAAAAATATCTACAGACAAATGACAACAGAAACACGATGATCCAAAACCTATGGGATGCAGCAAAAGCAGTTCTAAGAGGGAAGTTTATAGCGACACAATCCTATGTCAAAAAACAAGAAAAATCTCAAATAGGAATCTAACCTTACACCTAAAGGAACTAGAGAAAGAAAAACAACCAAAACCCAAAGTTAGTAGAAGGAAAGAAATAATAAAGATCAGAGCAGAAATAAATTAAATAGAAACAAAGAAAACAATAGCAAAGATCAATAAAACTAAAAGCGTGTTCTTTGAGAAGATAAACAAAACTGATAAACCTTTAGCCAGACTCATCAAGAAAAAGAGGGAGGGGCTTCCCTGGTGGCGCAGTGGTTGAGAGTCCGCCTGCCGATGCAGGGGACACGGGTTCGTGCCCCGATCCCGGAAGATCCCACATGCCGCGGAGCGGCTGGGCCCGCGAGCCATGGCCGCGGAGCCTGTGTGTCCGGAGCCTGTGCTCCGCAACGGGAGAGGCCACAGCAGTGAGAGGCCCGCGTACAGCAAAAAAAAAAAAAAAAAAAAAAAAAAGAAAAAGAGGGAGAGGACTCAAATCAATAAAATGAGAAATGAAAAAGGAGAAGTTACAACAGACACTGCAGAAATACAAACCATCATAAGAGACCACTACAAGCAACTCTATGCCAATAAAGTGGACAACCTGCAAGAAATGGGCAAATTTTTAGAAAGGTATAAGCTTCCAAGACTGAACAAGGAAGAAATAGAAAATATGAACAGACCAATCACAAGTAATAAAACTGAAACTGCAATTAAAAATGTTCCAACAAACAGAAGTCCAGAACCAGAAGGCTTCACAGGCGAATTCTGTCAAACATTTAGGGAAGAGCTAACACCCATCCTTCTCAAACTCTTCCAAAAAATTGCAGAGGAAGGAACACTCCCAAACTCATTCTATGAGCCCACCATCACCCTGATACCAAAACCAGATAAAGATACTACAAAAAAAGAAAATTACAGACCAATATCACTAATGATATAGTGCAAAATCCTCAACAAAATACTTGCAAACAGAATCCAACAACACATTAAAAGGATCATACACCATGATCAAGTGGGGTTTATCCCAGGGATGCAAGGATTCTTCAGTATATGCAAATCAATCAATGTGATACACCATGTTAACAAATTGAAGAATAAAAACCATATGATCATCTCAATAGATCAGAAAAAGCTTTTGACAAAATTCAACACCAATTTATGATTAAAACTCTCCAGAAAGTGGGCATAGAGGGAACCTACCTCAACATAATAAAGGCCGTATATGACAAACCCACAGCAAACATCATTCTCAATGGTGAAAAACTGAAAGCATTTCCTCTAAAATCAGAAACAAGACAAGATGTCTACCCTTGCCACTATTATTCAACATAGTTTTGGAAGTCCTAGCCACGGCAATCAGAGAAGAAAAAGGAATAGAAATTAAAAAGAAGTAAAACTGTCAGTGTTTGCAGATGACATGATACTATACACAGAGAATCCTAAAGATGCCACCAGAAAACTGCTAGAGCTAATCAATGAATTTGGTAAAGTTGTAGGATACAAAATTAATGCACAGAAATCTCTTGCATTCCTATACACTAACAACGAAAGATCAGAAGGAGAAATTAATGAGACAATCCCATTCACCACTGCAACAAAAAGAATAAAATACCTAGGAATAAACCTATCTAAGGAGACAAAAGACCTGTATGCAGAAAACTATGAGAGACTGATGAAAGAAATTAAAGATGATATGAACAGATGGAGAGATATACCATGTTCTTGGATTGGAAAAATCAACATTGTGCAAATGACTATACTACCCTATGCAATCTACAGATTCAATGCAATCCCTATCAAATTACCAATGGCATTTTTTACAGAACTAGAACAAAAAGTCTTAAAATTCGTATGGAGACACAAAAGACCTTGAATAGCCAAAGCAAACTTGAGGGAAAGAAATGGCTCCCAGACTTCAGACTACCCTACAAAGCTACAGTAACGAAGACAGTATGGTACTGGCACAAAAACAGAAATATAGATCAATGGAACAGGATAGAAAGCCCAGAGATAAACCCATGCACATATGGTCACCTTACCTTTGATAAAGGAGGCAAGAATATACAATGGAGAAAAGACAGTCTCTTCAATAAGTGGTGCTGGGAAAACTGGACAGCTACATGTAAAAGAATAAAATAAGAACACCCCCTAACACCATACACAAAAATAAACTCAAAATGGATTAGAGACCTAAATGTAAGGCCAGACACTATGAAACTCTTAGAGGAAAACATAGGCAGAACACTCTATGACATAAATCATAGCAAGTTCTTTTTTTTTTTTTTTTTTTGCGGTACGCAGGCCTCTCACTGTTGTGGCCTCTCCCGTCGCGGAGCACAGGCTCCGGACATGCAGGCTCGGTGGCCATGGCTCATGGTCCCAGCCGCTCCGTGGCATGTGGGATCCTCCCGGACCGGGGCATGAACCCGTGTCCCCTGCATTGGCAGGCAGACTCTCAACCACTGCGCCACCAGGGAAGCCCGCAAGTTCTTTTTTGATCCACCTCCTAAAGTAATGGAAATAAAAACAAAAATAAACAAATGGGACCTAATGAAACTTAAAAGCTTTTGCACAGCAAAGGAAACTGTAAACAGGACGAAAAGACAACCCTCAGAATGGGAGAAAATATTTGCGAATAAGTCAAGGGAGAAAGGATTAATCTCCAAAATATATAAACAGCTCATGAAGCTCAATATTAAAAAAACAAACAACCCAATCCAAATATGGGCAGAAGACCTAAATAGACATTTCTCCAAAGAAGACATACAGATGGCCAAGAGGCACATGAAAAGCTGCTCAACATCACTAATTATTAGAGAAATGCAAATCAAAACTACAGTGAGGAATCACCTCACAACAGTCAGAATGGGCATCATCAGAAAATCTACAAACAACAAATGCTGGAGAGGGTGTGGAGAAAAGGGAACCCTCTTACACTGTTGGTGGGAATGTAAACTGATACAATCAGTATGGAGAACAGTATGGAGATTCCTTAACAAACTAAAAATAGAATTACCATATGATCCAGCAATCCCACTACTGGGCATATACCCTGAGAAAACCGTAATTCAAAAAGACACATGCACCCCTATGTTCATTGCAGTGCTATTTACAATAGCCAGGTTATGGAAGCAACCTAAGTGTTCATCAACAGACGAATGGATAAAGAAGATGTGGTACATATATACAATGGAATATTACTCAGCCATAAAAAGGAACAAAATTGCATCATTTGTAGAGACGTGGATGGACCCAGAGACTGTCATACAGAGTGAAGTAAGTCAGAAAGAGAAAAACAAGTATCTATATTAATGCATATATGTGGAATCTAGAAAAATGGTACAGATGAACTGGTTTGCAAGGCTGAAATAGAGACTCAGATGTAGAGAACAAATGGACACCGGGGGGGAAAGCAGGGGTGGGGTGGTGGTGGTGTGATGAACTGGGAGATTGGGATTGACATATATACACTAATATGTATAAAATAGATAACTAATAAGAACCTGCCGTATTTTTAAAAAGTAAAATAAAATCCAAAAAAAAAAATGAAATGGCACCAAATCAGAAGAGTTAAGACCTAAAAGAAAATTTTTACAGAGAATCCAACAGACTTTGACTCTTGGAAATGCGTTTCTTTAGCAACAAAGTTTCAGTGAGGTAGGAATACATTTCCATCTCTATAAATCCAATTAAAATGTTTAAATGAATAATATTTACATACTCTTCAAATACACTTTTATTGAGTAGAACTTTTTTGCAATTCAACCATGAAGCCCCAAAGACTTAATTACATTATGGAAACTTGAAAATGGAACAGTGTCCTTAGAAAAATAAAAATTGGAAGGAAGATGAAGAGGTGTACTAATTTCCTCACATCTTAGGGCAAAAAATCATCAGAATCAAGATTCTGATGCATCTACACTACTTAAGATTATTTGTGAAGGGTGAAATGTTAATTACTAAACAAAATTTCGAACTATTTAATTAAGTTTGCCATTGGAGAATGGGGTATTTTTTGATTTTTGTTTTTAATAAGAGAATTTTAATGAATTTCCATGGAAGCTGGAATAATATTCATTATCCCGATCGGAAACAACATGGCGTATAAATGAAATATGCATTCACGTGGCTAATCCTCATAACCTAAAAACACCTGTAATTAATTGGAAAACAGAGTGTCTCCTGCTGGGAATGGATACTAGTACAGCATCTAAGAACGCTGAGTGGAGTAGATAAATCTCTTCTTAGCTAAGTGGCAGTGGGCAGGTTACCTAAACTTGCTATTATATGACAGCAAATAATATAATGATGACTTAGTCGCTACATTTTTCCTTTCCTTTTTTTATTATCGTGAGAACATTTAATATAAGATCTACCCTCTGAACAAATTTTTAAATGCGTAAAATATCACCTCATGCATGTTAGAATGGCTTTTATGCAAGAGAGGGGGGGAGGGGAGGAGGAAAAAAGAGAGGGGGAGGAAAGGGGGGGAAAGAAGGAAGGACAAAAGGAAGGAAGGAAACTTGTTTGTGAGGATGTAGAGATATTGGAACCTGTGTGCACTCTTAGTGGGAATGTAAAATGGTGCAGCCAGTATGGAGAACAGGATGGATATTCCTCAAAAAATTAAAACCAGAACTACCATGCGATGCAGTGACACTCCCTTTCCCTCTGAGCCTTACTGAGGTACAACTGACAAACACCACTGTCTATATTTAAAGTGTACAACATGATTTGATACATGTATACACTGTGCAGTGATCACCACCATCAAGGGAATCAACACGTCCAACAACCGTCACCTCCCATCCACTGACACCATCTTGATTTGTGCGAAGTCACTATCTTTCGCAGCATCTCTGTACATGTCAACCCAGTGAAAAATAATAACAACTTCTGAATAATGTTGCGAAATAATTCTGACCTCGCACTCCCCCCAAATGGGTCTCAGTGACCCCCAGGGCTCTATATACAGATGACACTTTGAGGTCCATTGTTCTGCAGGCAAACCTACTTAGGAACAAAACATGCCTTGAAATTCTACTGCGAAAATGAATATAGGAAACAAGGCACTTTGCTGATGATAGAATAGAAGAATTTTTTCGACATAGGAAAAGTGTATTTTATCTTCTGGATTTGTTGTCACCCTGAGGAACGCATCTCATTTATCCAAAAACTATGTATTCACTGGCAAACATGGGCTGGAGACACATCTGGGGTTGCTCAGCAGGGAAACAAGATGCCTGAGGGAAACTGGGGGTTGCTGATAACAAGGAAGGGGCTTGTTTCCTCAAAGGTGGCTCCAGTTTGTAGGAAAACCCCATGACATGTTTTTGCTGGACAGAAACAGGTTTGTAAATCAATATAAAGTGAGATACAATTTATGTTCTGACATGTAGGCAAAACTGTTTCTGCAGGTAAAGCCATGATCACACACAATCCCCAAAGACATTTTCATGGATCATCTGGGAATTTCTCATCACAGCCCAGATTATGTTACCCAAATTCTCTTCCTTTTGGAAACATCCAAGAAATGTCATGTTTAAACAAGGGGAGTGACACGCATCATCTCTTTCTATTTATGCAAGAGACCCACTACCGGGACTGTTCACAGCCCAGTGGAGGTTATTATCGGTATAGCTGCCATTGCTTTTTTGTTATTTTCATTTGGGGCTGTCCTTAGCTCATGATTTGTATCTATAAGCTGAATAATCATTAGACATCTTGGAGTTTAATTTCTACCACTTCCCTCCAAGAAATGCTTCAAATTTGTTCAACATGTTTTCCAGAATCCATACTTTTTCTGTTTTCTCTCCCCTCTCTTTTCTCTTTGCTTTGACTTCCCCAGTGTGAAGTATGTATTCCAATGGCCAGCTGACCTACTGTTGCTCTTCCCGACACCCAGACATTTTTCCATTACTGCTCAAAGCCTAGCGTTTCTAAATTAGATCTTCCATGGAAAAAAAAAAATGTCCCTGTGCTTGTGAGCCAGAGGCAAATCTGTGTGAATGTTCCCAGAACTGATCCTAGGACTCTGCAATTATCAGAAGACAAGTGGGTTTGGGTGATGTGTCCAGAGAAGCAAGGAGAGAATTCCTTAAATATCCCACCCCTATTTCCAGTCAATTTAAAGTGAATTGCAGAATTTGCAAAACAGAGTTTTAATGACCCTCCTTTACAAATGAAAATGTTTGACCTGCCTCCGGCTAAACACAAAGTCACTGACTTAAGACACAGCAAACGTCTATATGGTCATTCAGCAGTTTTCTAGACAGGAAGATCCCCTGGGGATGGAACATCGTGTGCCAGGGCCTTCAATGAACCCCAGAGCGCAAATTCTCCCAAATACCAAGGGAAAGAGGGCCAGAGTCAGAACCAGGATAAAACCAACCTTCAGGTGTGAGATTTGTCCTGAAGTAATTATCAGTGAACAAATGCAGAAAATACGAATTATGGAGACTTAACAGTGAGCACATTTACATACAACGTGTGCTACATGTTTTCTTAAAGGTGGAATTAAGTTGTAGGCAGGCATAAACCCATCCGCATACTAATCACTAAAATGACTCTGTGCCCTTTTCTTAACTAGGAACGAACTTTCTTTGCGTAACCAACATTATAGGTCCCTCTTCCACTCTTTTCCTTGGACTGAGGCAATCAGGACCCTCCATCTCGGGCGTGGATTGCTTTCCCTGGATTTATGTGATCACGGTCACCCACCTCAGTCATCAGCTAGTTTCCCTAGCTTAAGGTGATCACTCCAGACCCCATCTCGGTCAATTGTTTTCCCTGTACTAAAGCAATCATGGAAGGCAATCTCGGTCATTGACTGGTTTCCCTGGACTGAGAAGATCCCGGCTCCCACCAGCTGCCTCAGTCGTCACCTGAGATCAGAGGCCCCCATTGGCCGTCTCTGTCATGTGTCACTTGTTCCCCTGGACTGATAGGATCTCAACCCAACATCTCTGTGTCCCACTGCTTTTCCTGGGTGAAGAAGCCCATGGCTGCCCACTGGCCGGCTGGGTCATGGAGGACTCACCCTGGTCATGGAAGATCATGGCCGTCCATTTTTTAACAGAAAAATGTGATATATTCATGGAGCAACCGATGCACATGGCTAATAGGCTTCCATGACATGGAAATAAGTGGGAATGGTGTCTGGACCAAGTATATATGGTATTTACTCAGCAGGCCAGCTTAGTATATACCCAGTATTGTTTCAAGATGGAGCTGGATTTATTTAAGGCAGGTAGCAGGGGCATCATTACCAATGTCAGATCTTGAAGTCTTTGATCGCGTGCTGCAGCTATCGTCCAAAGAACTCTCCAGCTCATCTAACAAAGGGCATGGCAACATATGTTTAGCCTCATGCAAATGTCAACTTTCGAACCCTTCCAAGTCACACAATCCTTTATTCCCCCATCAGTGAAGGAAGTATGAGAAATTAGGATGTCAGGAGCAGTCATCAAGGTTGGATAAAATGGAAAAAATATCCGTCAGCAGCTACACAGGCCAATGAACAGAGTGTGAGTCCTGGACACACCAGTATTGCTTTTTTTTTTTTTTTTTTTTTTTTTTTTGCAGTACGCGGGCCTCTCACTGCTGTGGCCTCTCCCGTTGCGGAGCGCAGGCTCCAGACGCGCAGGCTCAGCGGCCATGGCTCATGGGCCCAGCCGCTCCGCGGCATGTGGGATCTTCCCGGACCGGGGCACGAACCCGCGTCCCCGGCATCAACAGGCGTACTCTCAACCACTGCGTCACCAGGGAAGCCCATATTTATTTCTTTCTTTAATGCAAGAACTAGAAGATACACATAAAGTGAAAAGTTGGGTGCTGAAAATATTCCTTAGCCCGCATAAAGAACGTTTAGTCCAAGCTGCCTCAATTTAATTCTCCTTAAATTGCAGAGGAATGTAATCAAATGTTTGGAATTATGTGGAGACACCAATACCCCTTCTCATCTGAAAAGATGATTTTGCGAAGGAAGTTCCTACCACTATACCTACATTCAAAGTAATGCGGGACTTCCCTGGTGGCGCAGTGGTTAAGATTCCGTGCTCCCAATGCAGGGGGCCCCAGGGTTCGAGCCCTGGCCAGGAAACTAGATCCCCCGTGCATGCCGCAACTAAGAGTTCGCATGCCACAACTAAGGAGCCCTCGAGCCGCAACTAAGGAGCCAACCTGCCACAACTAAGACCCAGCGCAACCAAACGAATAATAAACATTTTTACAAAAAGAAATCTATATAAAAAAAACAAAACAAAGACAAAGTCATGTAAAACCAGAAATCTCTGGAGAGCCGAGGGGTTTATCTGTAATTAAAAGCATTTCATATTTTGATAAGGTTTTTATAATACCTTACACCATGAGGTAAAAATCCAGGCATCCATTTTTGTTTCAATTTTTTGTTCCACCAACGATGTTGACCTATTATTCTATGCTTCAGTATGCAATCATCCCTTTCTCTTTTTTTTTTTTTTAAATGCATGAATTAAAAGAATCTAGGCGGCGGCAGCCAGGGCTCAGCTTGGGCTCTGCGGGCAGGCGGGTGGACAAGGCGGCGAGTAGGTACCGGGTGGGAGATTACGTCTACTTTGAGAATTCCTCTAGCAATGCGTACCTCATCAGGAGGATAGAAGAACTCCACAAGACTGCAACTGGCAACATGGAAGCAAAAGTAGTGTGCTTTTATGGACGACAAGGTATTTCCAACACGCTTATAATGCTTGCAGACAAGCATGCTAAACAAATTGAGGAAGAATCTGAAACAACCATTGAGGCTGACTTGACCGATAAAAACAGAAACATCGGTTGAAACATAGGGAGCTCTTTTTGTCACGGCAACACGAATCTCTGCCTGCAACACATATCACGTGAGGATTCCAAAATATCATCTCATTATCACCATAATCACCATTACTTCTCCGTAGAAGACAGGCCGCAACCATAGTCTGTCCTGAACTTTTCTTGCTTTAAGTGATGCCACGTTGCTTCTACATTGTCTCCTGCCCTCCAAAATGAGGAGCTTTCTTAATTCAGTTGAAAAAGTAGCTAGAGCAGCAGTTTAAAATCTTGGGTTTTATGTATAATTTCATAGGTTCTTCATAAGTATAATTTTTAGGTTCTTCAAGTCTAGAAGCTCCTTAGAATGTCCTTTTTTTCCTTTTTCCTGCCTGCTGTGGAACACAGTACTCAATAACCAGTTAGACTTTGAAGCTTGCATAGTTTCCATTTAATTTTATTTTTGTTTGTTAAGGAGATAAAAGTGATCAACAGAGAGTAGAATAATCTCCTCTCGGGCTTCCCTGGTGGCGCAGTGGTTGAGAGTCCGCCTGCCGATGCAGGGGACACGGGTTCGTGCCCCGGTCCAGGAAGATCCCACATGCCGCGGAGCGGCTGGGCCCGTGAGCCATGGCCGCTGAGCCTGCGCGTCCGGAGCCTGTGCTCCGCAACGGGAGAGGCCACAACACTGAGAAGCCCGTGTAACGCAAAAAAAAGAATAATCTCCTCTCAACTACTACTGACCTTAAATGAAGTTTTAGACTGTGTGCCTTTCTCTTTTCATGAAAATTAAAGATTGATATATGGAATCACAGGTTGCTTAGGACTCTGAGGGACAGTGACTTACTCAGAGTCAACATCAAGCTTTTACATGAAGGACTAAGCAGAGGACAGGAAATCCGTTTTGTATACATAGTATCTGTCACCAAACAAATGAATTTATAAACCATGTACAGCAACCATGAGAAAGGGAGAAATGGAAAAGTTTCCAGCCCATAAGAGGTATTTGGGGGATGGAATACTGAAGTTCTTGTGTGAACACCCAGTGTTGATGAGGGTTGCGAAATAGATAATTCTTCTATATTCGAATGTGAATATAATCAGAGAAATCAAACTTTAATGTGTGAATATCCTTTGACCCAGCAATTCCACCCTTTTGATTTTATCTAACAGAGGTTCTCATGCAAGTGTGTAGAAATATATATACTGATATGTTTATTGCAGAATTGTTTTTATTTTTTTAGTTAAAGATTTTTTGCAAATAAATGAGGTCATTTCCATTCATAAGTATGAATCAGCATCACTAATATAAGTAGGAATTTGATATTTGATAGATTTCAGGATTGCTCAACTATCAGAAAATGCAAGCAACTTTCATATTTATGCTTTTCTATATTCCTACTTTGTCTGAAATGAAAACACATTAGATATATAATGGAAAAAGTATTATTTAAAAGTTTGTACATTTGGACATTGGAGAGGGAACATGCTATTTTGCGTCCATTTTAATCCCCTGCCTTGCCTGACAACCTGGCTGTTTTTGATGAAGACAGAATAGACGGGAATCTACTAAAAACTAAACTCTTTATTCTCCCTTCCCCAGGAGTAGTACTAGCTACTGTTACCATTTGATAGCAGACCTGTTTGTAACTTACCGGTACATTTTCCAAATGTTTTTATTGCAAAATGCTGTTTCCTTCAAGAATTATTCTGTCAGTTTATATTCCCATCCCAGTATAGTATGAATATGCCCATTTTGTTATTTCTTCAACATGACTGCATACTAAAATTTTAAAGTAAAAAAAAAAAAAAAGAGAATCTAAAAGAGTGGATACATGTATAATACATAACTGAATCACTTTGCTGTACACCAGAAACTAATACAACATTGTAAATCAACTACACACCAGTAAAAAATTGTTTTAAAAATGCATGAACTACCATTGTAAAGCAATTATACTCCAATAAACATGTAAAATAAAATAAATAAAAAATTAAATTTAAAAAAAAGCATGAGTTACCAGGCATCATGCTAAATTTGGAGGCTATAAAATGAAGACGACACAGCTCCTGTATGATAAAGGTGATCCAAATACTGAGGAGACACAGTCATTATTATTATTACTATTATTATTATTTTCTTGGCTACCTATTTCTGGTATTACTGCTTAGTACAGACAGGGAAGCCATATCAAACTTTCTTTTGTCGTGTCAAATGTATATTTAGTTCCAATATAGTTTTAGAAGGCATCTCACAAAGGAAGCAGCTGCTTTTAAAAGTAGGACACAGTAATTGTGGGCACGTGGAGATCAAAACATCCACCTGCTTTCTTTGATCCTAGAGCCAGGGAGTCTTCTGTTTGATAACCCAGAAAGACAGCTGAGGCCCCCCTAGAAGCACAGAGCAGAGGTACACCAACCCTTATTTTCAAAAGTGATGGATTACTGGATATAGATTTGGATATTCCAACTGTTTGAAATTTGAACACTGAAACTGAATTTTAAACACTTGAGAGTGATCTAACAGATGGACCTGCTAAGAACGAACACTATTTTAAAATTCCTACTTGTGGAATTATTTTCCAGAAGCCAGCAACCCAAAAGGGTGGGTAAAGACCTTTGCAGAATCTCTGGGCACAGACCTGAAATTGGATGGAGGGACCCTGTATCTCTGCACAGGGCACAGCACATAGTAGATGCTCAATGAATGACTCTGTCATATACAGAACACCCTAGACACTGGATGTCCTTGACTTTGAGCACCATGCTCTTTACCATAATCAGTATAACTGTCACCAATGATCTAGGGCTATTTTCATCCTTTCTCCAGGGAAAGAATGTTCCTGAGTCTGAAACGTTTATATGCTGATTTTCAAAAATTAAGCTCCATGCCATTGAAGATAAAGGAGAGGCACAGTGAACAATTAGTTATAATTTGCATTCTGTATGGGAATCTTCTCGTTCATCGATCTTGTCATTTTTCATTTATATATTACAGGGATAATGAGACCAAGTAAATTAAGAAGTGTGGAGAAGTGTGTAATTCCTAGTCTATATAAATAGACATGATGCATGGTTCAAAACTAGAACAGAATGGATAATAAGCCATCAGACTGTATTAGTGGGTTCGTGGTAAACCTGGTACTGAGTGGTAAAGACACAAAAGATGTACAAATATGACCTCACGTAAAAAGCATCATCTCAAAATTCATACGTTTTAGAGACATCCCAATCTGAAGTTTTAAAATATATGTTAGTTGTTCTTTTTTTTTCCAATCTGAATTTTTATCTTCCATTATTACCAATGGGCTCCTATGAAGGCTCAATTAATATTGCCTGATATGATGTATTTAATCTCATGTAAAAGGCAAATATGTAAATGGGATATAAAAAATCCTAAGGAGTTGACATTAAATAAACACACTTGAAAGGTGTGTGCTTTAGTGATTTTGATCAAATAAACCCCCTTTTTTAAACCTTAAAAGTGGGAAAATGTGAAAGATGTTTAAGACATAACTGGTATAGAAAGGAAAAGAGCTGTGAAGTATAAATAAGTGGCATTTTCATCAGATAACAAGTATGACTTGTGATATTTCTTTGAAATATGTTTGATGTTTGGATCTGTCGGGCACCTATGACTTTCAAACCCAGGAGCTGTTTGTTACCCACTATTAAAAACGCACATGTAACACCTCAGTACATTTTAGGGATGTACTAATCACAGCTACTAATATTGAAAGTATTTTACCCTATTAAGTTTTGTTGGTTTCCATTGGGTCATCATCCAAATTAATGCAGCATGACAAATTCAGTCTCGGTTTTTTTATTTACCTGAGAACTCTGTACTCTCAAAACCTGAATTCATAAAAGTGTATAAAGATCCTATTTCTCACTGAATACATGTGTGTTCAACCCCCTAGAGCTGGTACATCACTTCAGTCTCCTTACAGTCCCAGGCTAGCAGATTTTATTTACCAGCCTCCAGAAGTGAAAATCAGAATTCACTGGTTGAATCCACCCTCCCTCTATCCCCAGGGAAGACACCTGACACCAAAGCTCTCGCCCTCAAGTCTTCAGTCTTCCTGGCTCTTTTCCAGGCCTATCAGCATTTAATTCTTCCTCTTCATTTGTTTAATTAAATAAATATAGTTTGTACCTCCTGTGATCGTCTAGAGATCCAGGGGTGCTATTCCTGAGTTTATTTAATTTATACGACATGGCGTAAAAACACACGTTCTGTTTCATCTTACAAACCCAGGCGACCCTGGGGAAGGGATAATGCCTTACTAATTATTTTTTAAAGGCACAGCAGTAACAGACATACATGAAAACAAGAGCTTATTGGGTGAAGGGAGAATAACAAAGCATAATCAAAGGCAAGAGATAGTATGACCGACCGTAGTTTACCAGACATTCTACTAAGAAAAAACAAAAAACTACTTGTGTGAAAAAAGGCGCTTGGTGCTCCCCAAGATATAAGCAAAGGATTTAAACTTGTAAGAGTAATATAATGGATTCCCATCAGGAATTAAAGTCTAATCATTAAAAAACATATATATATATATATATGCATGTGTATATACATGTATATGTTTATATATGTATATATACATATATGTATGTGTGTAGGCACAGATATACATATACATGTATATACACATATTTTACATGTCTATATGTAAAAAATATACATGTATATACACACACTTTTTTTACATGTACGTATGTGCCTATATATACACACATAGGTACACACATAAATTACATATACAGGTATCTAATCTAATTACATACACACATAATATTATATATATATGAATATATATGTGTGTCTATAATCGACATATATCTAAAATCAATAATTGTATCTATCTATCCATAGATAGATGATATGGAGGATGAGATACAGATGTAGATGTACATATAGATATTGATATACATATATAATTAATGATTAAACCTTGACAGAAAGTTATCAAAAATTCATCAAAGGCGGAACCAGGAACCAAAGGGAATACAAATTTTTAAGGAACCATCGCTCTGAAAATGTCAATGTTTGCCCAACTTTCTTGTATTTATATAAATGAACATCTTAAATACATTGGCATTTTCCATACCTGCGGCTCCTTGAAAATTCTTACACCTTTTACCCTTCCAAGATAACATCTGGTGCTTCGATTTCTCTTCCCGAGAGCCTCGCCATGATTAAAGGGCTGACATAGCTTCAAAGGTGCCCCTGTACTCTGCAGGGTGCCATGGCAGTGGATGTGATGACCCGAATGCAAGTGCAAAGAGATAATACATCCTAAGAACAGAGTGGGCGGTGCTTGGCGCTGATCCAGCATCCACAGGGAACCAGCTGCTGACCCACGAAAAAGAGCATGTCAGGGAAAGTCACAGAAAGAGCCCAGCTAATGAGCCAGCTCAGGGCAGTTCCAGGAAAGGTTCAGAAAGTTAATAGGGCCGCTGTGAAGTGTCTTATTATGTAATGAAAACCCCACCGGGGCTCTCTAGAATACCTGCCGGACGGAGCTGGAGCTTTTACAGGGGCGAGTGTGAAACACCTTCACACATCAAGAGAAAATCTCCAAAACAGGCATAAAGTGGGGCATTGAGAAAGCTCTGGGTTGTGGGAGGTGTGGAAATAGACAATTCAGTTCTAGGCGGCCTCGTGCCTGAGGAATGTCAGTGAGGGCGAACGCTCGCTCCTCATCGAGGGCCTTTCTGCAAGTAAGATTACTTTATTCATTTACACTCAATTGCATGGCAACGCTTTTATGTCATGCCTCAAAAATGATGGGGATGCAAAAATTCTACCTGAGTGCCCATACGATGATACTGATAATCAAAGACACGTGCACCATCATTAACCATCATCAAAGCAATTTCATATTTACATAATTTGATGTTGATATCCACCTGGACAGGTAGGGTAGTGGGGTGGATACCAATTCCATTTTAGAATCCGTGTTCAGGTATTCAAGTTCCCAGGCAGCAACTAAGTGGTGTCTTCAGGACCAAAGCACAGATCACATTTGTGGTTACAGAGCTAGGATTCACATTTCCAAGACAGAAATGGATGCAGAAAAAGCTTCAGTGGGGCTTCCCTGGTGGCGCAGTGGTTGAGACTCCGCCTGCCAATGCAGGAGACACAGGTTTGAGCCCTGGTCCGGGAAGATCCCACATGCCGCGGGGCAACTAAGCCCGTGCGCCACAACTACTGAGCCTGCGCTCTAGAGCCCGTGCGCCACAACTACTGAGCCCATGCACCACAACTACTGAAGCCCATGCACCTAGAGCCCATGCTCTGCAACAAGAGAAGCCACCGCAATGAGAAGCCCGCGCACCGCAACTAAGAGTAGCCCCCGCTTGCCGCAACTAGAGAAAGCCCGCACTCAGCAACGAAGACCCAGCACAGCCAAAAATAAGTAAATAAATAAATTGATTAGAACAAAGAAAAAAAAAGCTTCAGTGTACCCCATCTTTGCTGGAGTTCGAAGAGTCGTGTCCTAAAGGCTTTCAGTGCTGAACTTAAAGCCACAAAGCTAGTTACAGACACTGAGAAATAAAATGTATATTTTATGGCAAGAGAAGAAAAATTTAAACACAAATGTTCTGTGCCCTTGGGCCTCCTCTCTCCCTGCACTGTGCATCGTGTATCCGCATTAGGCAAGAACCAGACCTCCCCCATCAGCAGGAATATCTGCTCAACCATGAAAAGCAGCATTCTCCCAGCATCCACAAGACGACTCCTAAAAAGATGACATTCCTTACTGATCTTGTGAGGGACCACGGTGACGCTTAGATCTGGATTGTGTAAACTGTCACTAACACATCATTTGTGGTACAGCCGTGTGCCTCAAAAAACTTACATAATTGGGCCTTGACTTCTAATGGATGGAACAGTTCTCGGAGCTTTCTGAGGTGCTCTTCCTGGGTTATAATCCTCAAATGTGGCTCGAATAAAATTTTCCACTTCGTCCTTAGATCAACAGATTAGTTTTTCATCAACAACACTAGGACTTTTAGGACAGCCCTTTTGTTATCTGGGAGAATCATGGTAGGATGGAAAAGATTTTGAAATGATATCGTGATCAAGTCACACAATCGGAAATCAGCCTTTCACCAATTCCCCCTCTGCGCGAGATCCCCAGGGAAAGCAGTAACACCGCATGATGACCCACGCAACAAAGTGAATCAAAGCGATTACTGAAACGGGGCAGGACCCTATGGTCCCTTCCCCACCATGTCCTCCCCCTGCCTTTTTTCTGTGGAAAAACTTTAGCCCAAGAATAAGTTTAATCAGAGAAGTGAGAAAATGCAGAAACAAAGGAAAACAGTCCAACAAGAATAAATAATAACAGTTTAGTCATTAAGCAAAGTCAAGGACCTCTAGGTTCCTCCTCAAGGGCTATAGATCCTATTCTGAGCCACATCCTGTGAGCTGTCTTACAGATACTGAAACCACACCACGTGGAAGACGTGAACTCCATGACGACCGGGCTGTAGCCACGACATAAGCTGCCACAATTCTGAGAAATGGCCTCAAGGAATTGCGAACAAAACGACCCTGGAACTGAAGACTAACTGTACTTAAAATGATCAAGATGATGCTGGCCACAGGTCGGTGCTTTGTGACCACCTAGAGGGGTGGCATAGGGAGGGTGGGAGGGAGGGAGACGCAAGAGGGAAGAGATATGGGGACATATGTATATGTATAGCTGATTCACTTTGTTATACAGCAGAAACTAATGCACCATTGTAAAGCAATTATACTCCAATAAAGATGTTTAAAAAAAAAAGATGACACAGATCAGACCACCGCAGGACCAATTTCAAAATGACCGTCAGAGCTGACTGTGCTGTTTCTGCCTGGGGCCCCCTCCCTCTGTCTATAAAAGCTCTTGCCCCCTGATTTTCAGGGCAGGGGGAGTCGGCCCTTGGACAGGTGTCAGCACCTTCCCACCCCTGCCGGTTGCCGGCCTCTGAAATAAAGCAGACTTTCCTTTCCACCAACCTCGCCTCTTTATTGGCTTTTGAGGGGTGAGCAGCCGGACCCCACTTTCAGTAAACTTGTCACCTGTGGGTTTGATTCCAGTCCTAACAAAGACGAGAACCACCACATGGGAGACTTCATTTTTCAGTGCCAGACAGACTGAATAAATGTCAACCCGCAACAAGCCAAGAGCCTGCTCCTTTGGTGTCACTGCTCAAAAAAACCACAAAACCTACGTTTAGCTCTCACTACGTTTTTTGCATAAAGGAATGTCCAACACCACCAGCGATAACAGACACAAGGAACCCAGTACTGACCCGGACACACCGATGCCTTTTCAACCTCACACAATGGGGCCCCAGCATGCCCAGAAATCCATTCAACCATTGTTGGGTTGGAGAAGATGAAGAAACTTTGAACACACTTGAACACACACCTTGAACACACACCAAGGACCCAGATAACAGGTCCTTTCTGTGCAGAGATGCAAAAAGAGGTACAAAAAGACCTGGGTCAATTGTCACCACATCTGAAAGGGATGTTCTTGACAAGCTGATGTAAAATATAGCCTAGGTGGCATACAAATTCAGGTCACCAGGGAGTATCCCGAAGAGGGTTAATCCATCTTTTTCGGCTGTTTCTACTTCTCAGTATTGGTTTCCCTTGGCCCTTACTGGTTTATACTGGGATGAACCTTTTCCCTGAACGCACCTGCATATGCATTCTCACTTCTCACTGAAACCTAAAGGGTTGGCTGCTACAAAACTACAACACGCATTGTGCCTATTGAGAGGAGATGCATACCGAAAATATACATCTTAGATGTCCACTTCTGGTTTTGGATGTATTACTCCCATGACAATACCAAGAAAAACCCAGAACAAGGGGAGGTTCCACAGATTTATGGGGCTATGGAAGGGAAATGGACACGATGAAGTTTTTAATAAATGAGGTACAGAGGGGTAAGTCCTTCATAGCTGAGGAGTGACTTGCAAGGGCTTGCAGGAAAAAGAGAAAAAAAAGGAACACAGAGTTCTATATGCAGTGAATATAGTCATTCAAACACGAAGCTGATATTTTCTGAGTAGTTAAAGCTTAGAGGCTCTCACTGTGACTTGAGGGACATGGGTCTCTGATCTGGAAATTACTGAATGACTAGTGGCTGCAGTTTTGGTCAGACTGAACGCATGACTTTGCGAAGGAATTAGGAATTATCCCAATTAATAAAAAGCATCCTCCACATGTGCTAGTGCCTATTTATTGCCTCCTATAATCTAAGTTTAAAACAAGGTAACTCAGCCGTGTCTGAGCGGCAACACTGTGCTTTACTTCATAGGGAAGTTCCAAAAAGAAATGATGGATTCGCTGCTGGAAAAGGCAGACTCCCTGTGTTAACACAAACGTTCAATCCTAAATTCGGTAGCCCTGTCACCATATATCATTTTGCGCAAAAATAAAGGAAGAAGATGCAAATTTCAGGCTGTGTGGTTTTTAAATAACGTCTTTGCGTGTATTTCATAAACACCATCAAGTTATTAATGTTTCTTGCATTTCATGTATATAACATTTTACATAATGTATTTCATAGATGCTGCAGCCTTTATCCATGCTTCTAGCATGATGTGCATCTCTCAAAATATCTAATGTGTTCTAACCTTGCACACAGTGAGACGCTGCACACAATGCTGCCTGTTTTTACTACTGTTCAGGGGTTTTAGTACGTGTGTCGTTTCTGGGAGTCGAGGGTCTTTTTTAGGTATATCTGACAGAATAGCTAAGTCAGAGCTCACACCTGGTGTTCCATGACACTACATTTTATAAGGACATTTTACACATGGGAGTTAGCTATCACATTTTCTGCTCCAGGTTCTACACTCACCAACCGGTTTTCCCGGTGAGGCTAAATACAGTGGCAAGGACCATCAAGGTCAACTGGAATAAGTTGGCCAAAGCCACTTACCCTCATTTTCATAATGCATTTCATACTGTACAGCTGCTATGTCTCTTCCTGGATCTCAGTGGAAAGAGGACAAATGATGATCTGTCCAGGGGTGTGTGAAATGGATACACACTTCTATTTACATATGTAAATCCAGTGGATATTTTATTTTATTTTATTTATTATTATTATTTTTTTTGCGGTACGCGGGCCTCTCACTGTTGTGGCCTCTCCCGTTGCGGAGCACAGGCTCCGGACGCGCAGGCTCAGTGGCCATGGCTCACGGGCCCAGCCGCTCCGCGGCATATGGGATCCTCCCGGACCGGGGTACGAATCCGTGTCCCCTGCATTGGCAGGCAGATTCTTAACCACTGTGCCACCAGGGAAACCCCAAGCTGATATTTTAAAAAATAAGGATGGAAAAAGAAATTTCTGTTTCTCTTGGTCCAGGTGATTTTTTTCGTTTGTTTTTTTTTTAACTGAAGCAGAGTTGATTTATAATATTGTATTCGTTTCAAGTGTACAGCAAAGTGACTCAGTTACATATATATTACTTTCTTCAGATTATTTTCCCTTATAGGTTATTACAAGATATTGAATATAGTTTCCTGTGCTATACAATAGGTCCTTATTGATTATCTGTTTTACGTATAGTCGTTTGTATATGTTAATCCCATACTCCTAATTGATCCCTCCCCTCTCTTTCCCCTTTGGTAACCATAAGTTGGTTTTCTACGTCTGTGAGTCTGTTTCTGTTTTGCATACACATTCATTTGTATTATTTTTCAGATTACACATATAAGTGACATCATATAATGTTTGTGTTTCTCTGACTTAATTCACTCAGTATGATAATCTCTAGGTGCATCCATGTTGCTGCAGATGGCATTATGTCATTCTTTTTAATGGCTGAGTAATATTCCATTGTATATATGTACCACATCTTCTTTATCCATTCATCTGTAGATGGACATTTAGGTTGCTTCCATGTCTTGGCTATTGTAAACAGTGCTGCTATGAAATAGGGGTGTGTGTATCATTTTGAATTAGAGTTTGCATTTTTTATACCCAGGAGTGGGACTGCTGGATTGTATTGTACTTCTATTTTTAGTTTTCTGATAAACCTCCGTACTGTTTTCTGTAGTGGCTGTACCAGTTTATATTCCCCCCAGGTGATATTTTAAAAATAAGAATGTAAAGAGCAATCTCTGTTTCTCTTGGACTTCCAGGAACATGTTTCTATTCAATCTTCAGTTTTCTAGAGTAAAATGTGGAAATGGTCCTTCACTCACATGTGCAGTAGTAAAAGCTGAAATCCTGTGGCCACATCCTTTTCCTTTTTCTTAGAAAAAGTGCCTGTGATTTGCATGGGAACACCTTATTCCCCAAGTCACACTGTATTTAGTTTCTCAGGTCTCTAAATATTTAAACAGCAAACCCTCCCTGTTCATTAGGAGATGAGAACATAAGACACTTGTTACTTACCTAAAAGCTGGACCGGGACTTCCCTGGTGGTGCAGTGGTTAAGGATCCGCCTGGCAATGCAGGGGACACGGGTTCGATCCCTGGTCCGGGAAGATCCCACATGCCGCAGAGCAGCTAAGCCCGTGTGCCGCAACTGCTGAGCCTGCGCTCTAGAGCCCGCGAGCCACAACTACTGAGCCCATGTGCCACAACTACTGAAGCCCACGAGCCACAACTACTGAGCCCGTGAGCCACAACTACTGAAGCTGGCACGCCTAGAGCCCATGCTCCGCAACAAGAGAAGCCACCGCAACGAGAAGCCCGCGCACCACAAAGAAGAGTAGCCCCCGCTTGCCGCAACTAGAGAAAGCCCGCCACAACTAGAGAAAGCCCACATGCAGCAGCGAAGACCCAACGTAGCCAAAAATAAACAAATAAAATAAATTAAAAAAAATTTAAAAAGCGGGACCTTGTGTGTAGACAGATTGCATCCAAATACTAACTGCAGCATTAAGGGTCACATGACTGTTCCTGGCATCTCTTTGTGCATCATTTGAAATGTGGAGACTAACATCCAGGTATAGTCTGTGCTCTCTTTCCTTTTCTGGCCAGTAAAACAAAATCAGATTTACATTGGAAATCTTTCCCTAGATACTTTTGGAAATAAAACTGGATAGTGGAAGACGCATAAAATATGGGTCAATGACCTAAGTACAATCCTGTCTTTTTTTGGGTTTTTTTCTTTTCAGATCTCAGAATCAAGTTAATTGGTTTGTAGAGGGCAGGTTGGGGTCATTGCTTCAGGGAAATGGATTTTTAGTTCCCAGAGGCTCTTTAAACAACTTCAAGTTTATGATTTCCTTCCATCCACATTTGCTGACTCTTTTTTTTTTTTTTTAATCAGGCATGAGTCCATAATGCAGAGCCAGTGTTATAGAGAGAAATGGAGTTCCCCATGCATAACCTCCACGTGAGCTGCAGTGGTCCATACTCTGAGGGGCAGATCCCAGGCATATATCAAGGCATCGCAAGGATTCTGGCATTCCTAGAGATGTTTCGTTTAGTGGGATTCCAGTGAACAATGAGAAAAGAAGAAACGAAAGAGGGAAGGAGAGAAGGTTAATTAATCGATGCCTTATGGATTTCCTTCTTTTTTAAGGCAGAATAATATTCCAGTGTATTCCACTGTGTGTGTGTATGATGTGTGTGAGTACGTATGTATGTATATATGTGTGTGTGTGTATATATCACATTTATTTATCCATTCATCCATCAGTGGATACTTGGGTTGTTTCCATGTCTTGCCTATTGTGAATAATCTTGCAATGAATCTGGGGATGCAGAACAAGACCCTGATTTCCATGTTTGAGGTCACATACCCCAAAATGGGATCGCTGGACCCTATGGCAGTTCTATGTTTAGTTTTTTAAGGAGCCTCCATACTGTTTTCCATAGTGGTTGTACCAATTTACATTCCCACCAACAGTGTAGGAGGGTTCCCTTTTCTCCACAGCCTCGCCAACACTTGTTATTTCTGTTCTCTTTGAGGATGGCCATTGTGACAATTGTGAGGTGATATCTCATTGTGGGTTTGATTGGCGTTTCCCTGACGATTAGCGATTTTGATAATCTTTTCATGTACCTATTGGCTATTTGTATATCTTCTTTGGAGAAATGTCTATTCAGGTCATCTGCCCACTTTTAAATCAGGTTATTTGTTTTTATGCTATTGAATTGCATAAGTTTCTCATACATTTTGGATAGTAACACCTTATCCTGCAGACAAAGTTTTCATTATGCAAGATGGTTAAGTTCTGTATAACGTGGTACCTATACTTAACAATATGCTGTTGTACACTTTAAAATATGTTAGGAAAAGTCTCGTGTTAAATGTTCTCAACACACACAAGAAAAGGAAAACAAGGAGATTTTTGGAAGTGATGTATAGGTTTAGTGCTTTGATTGTGGTGATGGTTTCATGGCTGTACACATATGACCAAACTCATCTAGATGTATACAAATTAAATGTGTACCAATTTTGTTCATGTCAATGATACCTCAATAAAGCTGAAAAAACAAGAAAATTCAGTACCAAAAAAAAAAAAAAAACACCCCAACAAAAATAAATATGCTTTACCGGGTTCACCACTCAATGGGCAACTGGTGCTGGATTCCCCAAGACCTTTTGAGGAGCCTTATGAAAAATGGGCCAGAATTCTCTACTCTTTGGGCAAATGGGGGAATCATGTATCCATTTATTCATTGGACTAGGCCTCTCCTTCATCATGCATGGTCTCTGGGAGGCATCTCTCTTTCGAAAAAAAGAAACCATACAAGGAAGCAAGACATATAAGGTCAAGTATTGCAAAGACATTCGTGCAGAAAGCTGGCGAGAACCTACATGGATGAGCTATCACCAAACAAGCTGTAGAGAAAGAAGTAGGAAAACGTATAGGAAGAGACCCCATAAAGTATCTATGTTTGCACTGACACTCTCACTTCCTCTTCCTTAATTCACTTACATTCAGCAAATATTTACGGAATGCCTGCTATGGGGAAAGGTCCATCTCTTAATTTTAAAAAAAAATCTCAAGCAACTTTATCAACCTAATAAAAACCACAGTTCTTCCAAGACCAAGGTGAGAAACATGAAGTTCAGCTCTTAATCTTTGAAAGTTTATTGGAGCCCCTGGAAAGTCATCTAGCTCACAAATAAACACCCATCTATAGAGAATGAGTTAAACCTGAATTCTGTCATTAAGAGTGTCTGAATGGGTGCAGCTGACAGGTAAGCACATCCACCGATATTGTAAGCAAAGCTGAAGTAAGAGCCACACTAGAATTGTAGATACATGTCTAGGAAATCCACAGAAGGGAGTGTGGGATTCCTTCTAACAGGGAATGACCTCTTCTTGGGGTCGAGGTTGCCCATTTGGGGTCTTAAAAAGCTCTTGGCGCAGATGAGAAGACAGAGGCTGTCACTCTGCAACATCGAGTAATAACCCAGGTACGGGTTCTACCCTTCTGTTCCTCACCAAACACTATCTATACAACACAAATAAGTAATTTCAGATTCCCAGTCTCTGACACAGCAGAGGAGAGAACAACTGCAATTTCTTTGCCCAAGGGAACAAAATAACATCTCAAAAACTATTGGTGGGAACGTAAATTGCTACAGCCACTATGGAGAACAGTATGGAGGGTCCTTAAAAACTGAACATAGAGCTGCCATATGATCCAGCAATCCCACTCCTGGGCATCTGTCGGGAGAAAACTCTGATTCAAAAAGATACATGCACCCCAGTATTCACAGCAGCATTATTTCCAATAGCCAAGACATGGAAGTACCCTAAGTGTCCATCAACAGATGAATGGATAAAGAAGATGTGGTACATGTATACAATGGAATATTACTCAGCCACGAAAAAGAATGAAATAATGCCATTGGCAGCAACATGGACGGACCTGGAGATGATCATACTAAGTGAAGTAAGTCAGACAGAGAAAGACCAATATCCTATGACATCACTCATATGTGGAATCTAATTTTAAAAAAAGACACAAATGAACTTATTTACAAAACAAAAACGGACTCAGAGGCATAGAAAACAGACTATGGTTACCAAAGGGGAAAGGGAGGGGGAGGGATAAATTAGGGGTTTGGGATTAACACAGACACACTACTATATACAAAATACATAACTAATTAGGACCTACTGTAGAGCAGAGAACTCTGATTAATATTCTGTGATAACCTATATGAGAAGAGAATCTGAAAACGAATAGATACATGTATATGTATAACTGAATCACTTTGCTGCACACCTGAAACTAACACAACATTATAAATCAACGCTACTTCAATCACAGTTTTTTAAGAGTATTGGAAATCAATACAGGACTAAGGGATGCTTTTAGGAGAAGGCAGCAGGAAGGTGGTTTGGGGAAAACAAAAGTCATGAAGAGGAAACCGGTCATGAAACTGGAATTGAGGAGAATCCAGAACTCCATACATGATTCTACTATACAGCCCACCACTTTAAAAAGGTGCTGAGACAAGTAGGTAGGGGCTAGCTTTGGCTCCTATAACAGATGAAACATCACACGGGTGTAAATAAGAGAATGTCTCCTTCACCCCAGGGATTCGTCCTAGTATAAGCAGTCCAGATTGATGATGGTGCCAAGGTGGGAAGGATCTGCGCTACCCTGACCTGTTGTGTTTCTATTCCTAGACGTTATGCATGTCTGCAGATCCAAAGGGGTGTTACCGTGATGTCCACTGTCCACCCAGGGTGCATTTCCCTTGTTCTAAGCCACTGAGTTGTGGTCTGTCTTCTTTGTTGTTCTCGCTGCTGCTGCATGGCGTGCAGGATCTCAGTTCCCCGACCAGGGATTGAACCCGCGACCCCTGCAGTGGAAGCGTGGCGCCTTAACCACTGGACCGCCAGGGAAGTCCCTGTGGTCCTTTCTTAGAGCAGGTGCAGAAAATAATATGCAGTGGTTCAATAATCCAGGACATATCCCTTTTTCTCCTCCACCATTCTTAGTAAATACCATTTTGTCCCCATAGTCTCAAGGAAGCTGCTGTACTTCCAGACAAAGCACCTACATTCCAGGCAGGAAGAAGAAGGAACATGCCAGTGGCAAAGAGTGTGTGCAACCTGAGATGGTCCTTTTTCACAAGCCAGATACTTGCTTTAAAATAATGCCTTTAAACGATTTAAAAGTGGACACACCGTAATGGAAAAGAATATTAAAAAAAAAAAAGAAGGTATATATGTGTACAACTGAATCACTTTGCTGTTCGGCAGAAATTAACACAACACTGTAAATCAAATCTATGTCAACTAAAAAAAAATACTAATATAAAAAAGTGGACAGCTGCATGAACCACTTGTCCGTTTTTATTTCATTGGCCAGAATATGCCCCATGGCTTCTCCTCATTGACAGGGAAGCTGAGAAATTGAGGGTTTGGTGTCTCTCTGTATGTCTCTGGCTCAGTACAATGTCCCCAGAACAGAATTTCAGTTCTGTGGGTGAGGAGGAACGGGCAAATGCACGCTGATAAGGCAGGCGGTATCATAGGATAATCCATTCAAATCCAGATATCCTCCTCAATGCTAAACATGCTAATAATGCATGGTTAAGTTTCTTGACTTTTTATATTTAAAAAAGAAAGAAAGATCTACATGGAGCTTCACCATCCTCTGGATTATGCTACAGTACCCCCGGCCCACTGGACTGAAAGAATGTCATTTCTGGAATATGAATACAAATAACCACCTATAACAATTGATCTGTTGGGATAGAATTTTTGCTCACTTAAATATAAACATATATAATAAAATATATATATTTAAGTGTGTGTATATACATATACATAAAATATACATAAGTGTATGAGAATTCTATCCCAACAGATCCGACCTTGTACATATATCTAAACATATACATATACATAAAATATATAATACATATACTTAAGTATCCAAGAATTCTATCCTAACAGATCAATTATTACATTTCAGCTATTTTAAGGAAACATTTACCTTTCCCAAGAGTTCCTTCTGTGTCCTGGGTGAAAATGGACAAAGGAGAGAGAGAAAGACAACGGAACTGTATATACCATGAGGTGCGCCCTGGTGATTCTAGGTTGATGTGATTATAAATAAATTGTGTTTTTTATAGAATCTTGGTTTTCTCTGCACATGTTTCCTCAAGAAGTTGATTTCTTTTGAAATAGGAAGGTTATTCATTAAAAAATGACAAGGATATAAATGTCAATATTTCAGATGGAAAAAAAAGACATATGCATTCCTAAATGCATCTTTATCTAGCCCTCATTATGTACCCCAAATCTCTTGGGGATGAATGATCTTGGCTCTCTTGTTTTCCCACTTAGGAAGTAAGAGAGAAACTATATTTTCTGAAAGTCCATGGAACGAAGAGAACATGCCAAAACGATGTATCTGCCTCCATGACATTCTTAGCAAGAGACATTGGCCCTGACAGTCTTTACAAGTTGGAGGGTCGAATAATACAAGTTGAGAGCCTTTACACATCAATGTAATGTGAGACTCAAGAATAACCAACAGGGACCTCCCCGGAGCTTCCAGTGGTTGAGGCTCTGCACTTCCAATGCAGGGGGCATGGGTTCAATCCCTGGTCGGGGAACTAAGATCGCACAAGCTGCGTGGTGCAGCGAGAAATAAATAAATAGAAATATTTTTAAAAAGGGAAAAAGGAATAAGAAACAGCTCTTCATGGAATGCTTGCTACTTTGAGCCTATCGATCCAAGAAAAGTTTTGAGAACTCACGGAGGTGGCTTCCTGACTCAAGTGCACTTCTCATAAGAGGAGTGGGATGCATATAAAAGACATGAGCTCAGAAATCCAGGGCCTTAGAAGGCCTTGTTTTCCCAAGAAGTTCATTGAGACTCTTGTTAGATGCAAGAGGTGTGAGGCATTCCTTAAGGAGTGCCGTGGAGAGACGGTTTGAAAATACAAATAACCTTGAATCCGTTTCTGATTGAAGACCTTTGTTGAGGGTATGTTCAGTGAATCTACACCAGGGCTTTCCTCACGGGTGAGGCAGACAGATGTGGTCCCCGAGGATCTCAGTGTCCTAGACCTTGCTGAGAACCTGCACACCATCCTCCTCCCTTTCTCCTTGAAAACACAACCCCGATTTCATACATGGATAACGCACACATGCTTCATGGAGCTGGACCCCATCCCCATCCCCAAGGGGGAAGAAAAGGCAGAGAGGGTAGATTCAGTTTCATCTAAGCCAGTCAGGTTGCTACACCCATAGTTTGGTTTTGGAACTGAATGGAGAGTAACAAGACCCAAGTTCTAACCAAAAAGACAGGACAAGAAGGCTGCTGGGATGATTCTATGACAGATTTCCACAATCCCAAGACGACCCTAAGAACAGACACCCTAATTTATGCTCCTCTGGATCGTAACAGAGAAAGTGTGTACCGTGTCCAGTTGTGCCCGCCATCTTGGCAAGAGCCAGATGTGGAAACCAACACATAGGACGGCAGGGGGGAAGCATGGAAGGTATTGTCACCATCACAGATATCATTCAGCCTGAGCTACTCCTGGTTATGTGGGATCATTCAGGTTTTAAATTGCTGATGACAATGGATCTGGGGCTTCTGAGCACTGCAGCTGAAAGAGACCCAAGACTTTCTCATGGTCAACGGTTCATAATTTTATTCCTTGTCCAACAGGGCGGGCCAAGAAGAGTGAATGCAAGATGATGACATTGCAGTATCGTGTCCGGACTACATGCTTGCTCGCGAAAGCGTCAAAGTGATACGCCTGAGGTCACCATCTTCAGAAGGACCTGCTTAGGCGACCAGCTCTTGACTAGCACCTGAGAACTTGACACTCACAATAAACCCCACATTACTAAGCGCTAAGGCTTTTATGGGCATGTGTGTGGAATCCTAGAATTCTACTGTACCAGGCTACCTAGGCAGTTTCTCCAAACAATGGCTTACCTCCAGGGAATCCAGAACTTGGATGATTATAACCAATGACTCAGGCAGAGACTACCTTTGTGGGCCATCTTCATGGGGCTTCCTTTGGGCCAAACTCTGCGTGTGTGTGTGTGTGCGCACTAAAGGAAAGAGCCAACACTACACAAAAAGCCGTGGCCCTAGACAAGTGGGGTGTCTAGACGTCTGTGCTTGCCAAACTGTAGCTCCCCAGCAGTGATTCCACTGGGGGATCACGTGGGAAGCTTGGAGTCCCACGGGCACCTGGCAGTTAATGGGGTATTCTGTTCCATTCGCACTGGGGTGGTGTCAAAACAGGTTCAGTGGGGACCAGGAACTTCATCACCAGCCAGAATGAATGAGGTTCCCCTCCACCACTGGTGTGAGCAGAGGCCATTTGGGAAGCAGCAAGGATGCTCCTACCCCTACCACCCAGGGAGACACTGGGGATGCTTAATGGGTATGTGGAAACTCCACGTCCAAGGACCAGTATCAAGTAGCATCTCTACCTTGTGTGTCAGTGGGGGCTGAGTAGGGGCCCCGGACTTCTACACCCACCTGGCTGTAACTAGACATTGCCCCGCACCTCCCAGGTCACAACATGCTGTCACAGGAAGCCACCTAAACCAGCAGGGTTTACTAAGTTCCAGACTCTCTTATCACAATGCCCAAAATGTCCAGCATGCCATTAAAAAAAAAAAAAAATCACTCATCAAACCGAGAAGCGGGAAGATCTCAAACTGAACAAAAATAAGACAATCAATGCCCACAACGAGATGCCCGAGGTGTTAGAAATTGGGTCAAGGGCGCACAGGAATCTCTCAGCATTATTTCTTTGTTTCATTCTGTTTTAGGCCGCGCCGTGCGGCTTGTGGGATCTTAGTTGCCTGACCAGGGATCGAACCCGTGCCCCCTGCAGGGGAAGCGTGGAATCTTAACCCGTGGACCACCAGGGAAGTCCCTTGGCATTATTTCTTATAATTGCATGCGATTCTACAATCATCTCAAAATCAAAAGATTCACTACAGATGTAAAGTTTACTAAAGTTAAATTACTGAGTTACTTTTAAATTGTAGGATGTTGTTTTTAAAAAGAAAATTATGTGTGTCAGCCCAGGATTATATATAAATATATATAGATATTTGTGTGTGTGGTATATGAGACATACATATGTATATAAATATATACATGTCGTGCATTTATATATCTCTATAAAAATACATATGTGTGTTGTGAAATATATATATATAGAGAGAGAGAGCAACTACGAAATTTTTTCTGCAACAACCTGGACCTAGAAAGATGGGCTTCTCGTGGGAGCATCAGCTCCGGCTACAGATGGGCTTGGCCCCAGCAGACTCTTATTTACACGGATGGGTTTACAATAAAAATCAGAACCTGGCAAGTCAGCCCAAGCCTGGGTTGGCTACCGGCAGGTTCCAGAGCGTACCTGTGCACCAGTGGGACAGGGACCCTATGGGAAGTGTGAGTTTGCTCCCTGGCATGGGGCTAGGGACCCGGGCAGGTTTCAGGAGGCCCGAGGGAGGGGGTATGGGTGCCTGGTTAGTGTCAGGAGAAGAGTGTTATTTTTTATAGCAGAGTCCAGGGCGGCTCTAACAACCACAGACTGAGGGCCTAAAACCACAGGCATCCATCCTCCCCCCAGTCCTGGAGACCAGAAGCCTGAGGTCGAGGTGTCCCAGGGCCGCGCTCCCTCCGGAGGCTCCAGGGGAGGGTCCTTCCCGCCTCTTCCAGCTTCTGGGGGCTCCAGGCATCCCTGGGCTTGTGGCCGCGTCCCTCCCGTCTCTGCCTGTGTCTCCTGTGGCTGTTTTCTTTCTGTGCCTACCTTTTTCCATATTTTTCTATTCTCATGAGCACACCAATCATATTGCATTAAGGTCCACTTGAGTGACTTCATCTTAACTTGATTCCATCTCCTAAGAGTCTATTTCCAAAAAGTTCACATTCACAGGTACCAGGGATTAGGACTTGAATGTGTCTTTCTTGGGGAGGGGGGAGGGACACAATTCCACTCATCACACACACAAGTTTTAGAAATGAGGGTTCTGGGAAAGGGGTGTGGACAAGTTGTATGAATGAGAAGTTAGCTTTGCGAAACCATCAGCAGTGTTATTCATTTACATTTTGGAATTAACAGCCGTATAAGTTCCCATAAACAAGCAGTTAACAGTCCCGTGCTGGCACCAGAAAGCTTTTGACGGTGGAGTCGCTCCTCTTTTCCCGCCACTGCTTTCTCTCTTCTGTACTCCAAGTTCAGTAAGGAGAGATTTGCATAAGTAAACCCCTTGGATGACTGCACACTCCATCAAATATCCTTGAAACACCCTATTCTTTTTAAAAAATAACGTGTTTGACCAGGATGCCAATTTTGCTGACAATTTCTAAAACGTATTTGTTTGAAGATGCACTCTTTTTTTTGAATATGAAAAGAATGGCCAATCCAAAGAAGTATAAAAGAAGACTCATAAAAGTAGAAACTCACAGGACCTCCCTGGTGGCACAGTGGCGAAGAATACACCCGCCAATGCAGGGGACACGGGTTTGATCCCTGGTCTGGGAAGATCCCACATGCCATGGAGCAGCTAAGCTCGTGCGCCACAACTGCTGAGCCTGCGCTCTAGAGCCCGCGAGCCACAACTACTGAGCCCACGTGACACAACTACTGATCCCATGTGCCACAACTACTGAGCCCACGTGCCACAACTGCTGAACCCGCGCACCCAGAGCCCATGCTCCACAAGAGAAGCCACTGCAATGAGAAGCCCGTGCACCGCAACAAAGAGTAGCCCCCGCTCGCCGCAACTTGAGAAAGCCCACGCGCAGCAACGAAGACCCAATGCAGCAAAAAAAAAAAAAAAAGGGTAGAAACTCAAGGGTGTACATTTCCAACAGGAGAAATGGAGCAGACTTACACCCTCAGGAGTGATTCCAGCTGTCAAAAGCCAGGCAGTCTAGGCTGCAGCTCTTCCTATTAACAGAATAATTACCTGCTGACGTTGATGAAGAAAGAGAAAGAATTTTCCCAAGGAGATGAGGGCCCCAGGTAAACAGACGAGGAAAGCAAAACTGAGCCGCAAGACAGGCATCTTGCATCTGTGCCCACCCGTTATTCCAGCTCCATCACTTTTTGCTTAAACCTAAGCAAAATCTGAAATTTTCAGATTTTGCACTTTTCAGACTTTTGGACTTTCAGGACTTCAGTGTGCAGGGAACTTCCAGAATGTTACATACATCCAATTAGGGTTAGGGTTTACCATCTCACACACCCTCACCAAGGAGCTGTGTGCTCTACTGAGCAATGAGTGAAAAGGAAGCTGATGTATGCAATAAAATGAATAAAATCGCCATAGTTGGGCAGACAGGACGCTGGTCTACTATTGAGTCGAGACAGTGGAAGGAACTCAGAAGCACAGACACCAAAAATGAGGAAACTGGTGGTTTTCTCATTCAAGGAAAAATACATATCTGGGAACTTCCCTGGCGGTCCAGTAGTTAAGACTCCACACTTCCACTGCAGGGGCCACGGGTTCGATCCCTGGTCAGAGAACTAAGAGCCTGCATGCTGCATGGCGTGACCTAAATAAAATAAAATAAAATAAAATAAAATAAAAAATATATATATATATATACATCCGTATGGACATTTTTCCAAACCATGCATTTGAAAATACATTTATAAACCCTGCAGAAGTTCAAATACACCGTGGTCTTTGTGCATTCCTCGAGATCCTGGACGTACTCCTGTTTAACATTGAGCTGCCAACCTCCCTTAGCTGCTCTGCTTAGTGTAATAGCTCTTTTATTTTTCTGTATGGATATTTCAGAGCCTGGGTGGACAGCAGGTACATTTTTGAGAAAAGGAAGGGCAGAGAAGCGTGTGTCTTACCCCTTTTATATCATCTCTCTCATCCTGGCCATGGAAATGAGGGACCAGTTGATTCCCAGTCCCTGACAGACAAGGAGGTTTGGAAGGACCCATCCAGCTCATCATCCTGAACCATCCTGGCTCCAAAGCATGAGCAAAGGACAGCCATCGACTCATAGACAGACTGCATCACAAGGACACCATCAACGGGCACCCATCATTCCAGCTGTGAGAACCTGGATGCTGCTAAGAATCTAATAGTTCTCCCAAACTACAGCTCAAAGACCAAACCCACAGTACCTGTGAGTGGGACCTAGTTTGGAAGTAGGGTCCTTGCAGATGTAAGTTGTTAGGTTAAGATAAGGTCATACCAGAGTAGGGTGGCCCCTAATGCAATAGCACTGGTGTCCTTATAAGCTAGAAAATTTGGACACAGACACACTGGCAGAACACCACGTGAAGCTGAAGTCGGAGATTGGGTGATGCTTCTATAAGCCAAGGAGGACCAAGGACTGACAGCAAACCACCAGAATCTGGGAGAGAGGCATGGGCTGGAATCCGCCTCGGAGGATCTGAGATGAGGTCCTCCTGGAGGAGGGTGGCCCTACATCCAATGACAGGGTCCTTCCAAGACACAGAAGAGGAGAGACACAGACACAGAGGAGAAGCCCCAGGAAGATGGAGGCGGCCACAAGCCCAGGGACGCCTGGAGGCTCCAGAAGCTGGAAGAGGCAGGAAAGACCCTCCCCTGGAGCCTCTGGAGGGGGCACAGCCCTGCCCACACCTGGATCTCAGACTTCTGGCCTCCAGCACTGTGAGAGTATACATTTTTGTCGTTTATGGCACCCAGTTTGTGACAGTTTGTTATAGCATCCCTAGCAGACTGTCACACAAAGTTACAGCCAACCCTGAACTGCCTACATCAGGAATTAATTTGAACAGCCACAGCTGGTGTCTCTTTCTCTCCTTGGGTCCATGTACACCTTAGGGGACCTCCCAGAAACACCTCTGCAGCCTTGCTTGCCCCGTAGATTTAATTTCCTCTTCATTCTCAAAGAGACAATAGCAAAAGCAAAGCACAACTTCTTAACTTGAGCAGGGTGGTATTGAAAAGAAAATTCCCAGATTCACATGCTCTAACAGAATGGAAGCAAATATGAAAATAAACGGCTTTTGTAGTCAGCACCCTCTGGAAAAGTCTGCATTCTGAGAGACGATCATCCTGCTTCTCTCTAATATTTGTTAGGTCCTTTAAAGATATGGGTCGTGATGTGGGGAGCACCTCTGTGTTCGTGAAAGGCCAGCTCTGTTTATCTCTGCTCACACACAAGCAATTTGAATGCAGAGGCCTCACAAAAGAGAGCTCTTTCGGTATGGATTTGTTTTCACAGAGGATTATTTTCCCTCTTAAGTGGGTGTTACTGCTATTTGATCAGCTGGATGACTTCTCTTCAACATATTATTAAAATGCAGCAATGACCTTCAAGTCAATTATGCTATGTCAAATTCACACCACCACCACTGAAATGAACACTTCAGAAATACAGAAAGAAGCCTCTCCACACAATTTTTTTACCATGGAAAGCATGGTCAATTCTCTCTCTCTCCGCCCCCCGCCCGCCCCTGTAAACATATTTGTGTGTATACAGGGATGGATGGATGGATAAATGTGTGTGTGATTATGTTTCACATCTTGAGATGCTAAATCGACCAGTGTCAAAGCAGAAACATTATAACTAAGAGCCAGAAGCATCTATTAACAGCTGTGATGAAATACTTCAGTTAAGAATCAGAGCCTGGGGCTTCCCTGGTGGTGCAGTGGTTGGGAATCCGCCTGCCAGTGCAGGGGACACGGGTTCGAGCCCTGGTCCGGAGCAACTAAGGCCATGCGCCACAACTACTGAGCCTGTGCTCCAGAGCCACAACTCCTGAAGCCTGGGCGCCTAGAGCCCGTGTTCTGCAATAAGTGAAGCCACCGCAATGAGAAGCCCACTCACTGCAACGAGGAGTAGCCTCCGCTCACTGCAACTAGGGAAAGCCCACACAGCAAACAAAGACCCAACGCAGCCAAAAATAAATTAAATACATAAATTTATATATATATATAAAAAATCAGAGCCTGCTGAACAAACGTTAGGATATTTATATCTCCAAGTACAGGAGTGACCAAGGAATACAAAGAGTCACTGTTTCTGCTTTGAACAGAGTCAGAATATGTCAACCTTAAGAAAAAGCAGAGGCAGCGCCGTGTCACACATTAGCAGGGCAGACCAGTGGACCTGACCTGGACAGAGGTCGAACGTTGCGAGGGTCACAAGGTTTAGTAACAGGCCACTACTTTACCCCCGGAACTGAACCGTCTTCTACAATGCGATTTTACTACACCTCATCACAAGGTGGAGTTTAAGTCCTTTCCCCTGGAATCCAGACAGGTGCATGGTGGCTTCAGCCAAGGGAAAGTTGCAGAAGTGACCACCTTGAGCAGAACTGTGTCTCTCAAAAAGGATATTTCCATGTCTTAATCCTCAGAATCTGTGAAAGTGATATATGGAAACAGGGTCTCTGCAGATGTGGTGAAGTGAAGGGTCTGAGATGAGGTCCTCCTGGAGGAGGGTGGACCTAAACCCAATGACAGGGTCCTTCTAAGACACAGAAGAGGAGAGACACAGACACAGAGGAGAAGCCCCAGAAAGACGGCGGCAGAGACAGGAGGGATGCGGCCACAAGCCCAGGGATGCCTGGAGCCCCCAGAAGCTGGAAGAGGCGGGAAGGACCCTCCCCTGGAGCCTCTGGAGGGACTGCGGCCCTGGGACACCTTCATCTCAGACATCTGGTCCCCAGAAGTAAGACAGGATGAACTCCTGTTGTTTTAACGTACATGGTTTGTGGACATTCATCATCCTCAGAGAGGATGAATTTCTGTGGTTGTCAGGCACCCACTCTGCATGACTTTGTTACAGCAACCCTACGATTTCCTGGTATTTTCATCTGAAACCGTGAGCCACCATGGAGAACCTTCTACCATCCTGAGTCCACACTACAATGAAGCCACTGTCCCACCAGGAGACTCTCTATGTGGGCTCCATCCTCCATTTTCCTAATCCCAAGTTATCACACCCCAAGAGTCAGAAATGGGAGTAGATAAGACTGCCTGCCATCTCACCCCCAAATGCTATTTGTGAAGTTGACCCCAGGCTTTCAGTTTCCCTAGTTGAGGACCAAGGGCTCCAGATATCCTGAAGCAGAGACACACCATCCTCCCCACACCCAGTCCAGATTTTGGCCTCACAGAATCTGTGGACACAAGCACATGGTTCTTTTAAACCACTGAGGTAGGGGGATATTTGTTACATAGCAATACTAACTCCGGCAAGATGACGTTGATCTAATCTCCAAGGACAGGCATCAGAGCAGAGGTTACTCGGACCAGGCTGGGAGCTGCTGGTTGACCAGTAAGGGGAGGCTATGAGGGAACCTTCTCAGGTACTTTAAATGCCCATATCTTCACACGAATGCTGGTTACATGGGCGTACGCTATGCCCCTTAAATTCTGTGCACTTTATCCCATGTTGGTCATACGTACTTGGATTTGGCAAACACAAACATGATGTGCGCCAAGGGGGACATTTCTTTGGAAGACCCTTCAATCCTACCTGGTGTCTCCTTCCCCCAAATATGGAGAGATATAACTGCGTATGTCAAGTTCATTAAAATGGAGGGGAACCAAAATGAAAGGGCAACCTGCCGAATGCGAGAAAATATTTGCAAACGATGCAACTGACAAGGGATTCATCTCCAAAATTTACAAACAGTTCGTGTGGCTCAATATCAAATAACCCAATCAAACAATGGGCAGAAGACCTAAGTAGACATTTCTCCAAAGAAGACATACAGATGGCCAAGAGGCACATGAAAACATGCTCAACATCGCTATTAGAGAAATGCAAATCAAAACTACAATGAGGTATCTCCTCACACCAGTCAGAATGGGCATCATCAAAAAGTCTACAAATAACAAACCCTGGAGAGGGTGTGGAGAAAAGGGAACCCTCTTGCACTGTTGGTGGGAATGTAAATTGGTGCAGCCACTATGGAGAACAGTCTGGAGGTTCCTCAGAAAACTAAAAATAGAACTACCATATGATCCAGCGATCCCACTCCTGGGCATGTATCCGGAGAAAACTATAATTTGAAAAGATACATGCACCCCAATGTTTACAGCAGCACTACTTGCAGTAGTCAAGACATGGAAGCAACCTAAATGTCCATCAACAGAGGAATGGATAAAGAAGATGTGGCACATATACACAATGGAATACTACTCAGCCATGAGAAAGAATGAAATAATGCCATTTGGGGCAACATGGATGGACCTAGAGATGATCATACTAGGTGAAGTAAGCCAGACAGAGAAAGACAAATACCATATGATGGCACTTATATGTGGAATCTTAAAAAAATAATACAAATGAACTTATTTACAAAACAGAAACACTCACAGACTTAGAGAATGAACTTATGGTTACCAGGGGGAAAAGGTAAGGTGGAAGGGATAGTTAGGGAGTTTGGGATTAACAAACACACACGACTAAATATAAAATAGATAATCAACAAGGACCTACTGTATAGCACAGGGAACTCTACTTAATATTCGGTAGTAACCTATATGGGAAAAGAGTCTGAAAAGGAATAAATACTTGTCTATGTATAACCGAATCACTTTGCTGTACCCCTGACACTAACACAGCTTTGTAAATCAACTTGACTCCAATATAACAACAATGGAGGGGAAGTAGCGTGGAACTTACATAGTAGAAGGCAGGAGTTGGAAGAAGCATAGCGAGTTTCCAGCTGGGGTCCCACATCTCCCAAAAAGGGCCCTCCTAACCTCCCCCACTTGCTGTGGAACACAGAGTCCTCTGTGCCATGAGTACCCTTTGAATTTCCCCCACACACCTGCACAAACTCTTCACCTGGGGTGGCCTCAAAAACAGGTATGGCCAGGATACCATCTCTCTACTGAAATCCAGATGATACCCTACCAGTGTTTAGAGTAACGGTTGGCATTAATGTATCCAAATTACACTGTCTCTCTACCTGGACTCCTCAAACTTCAAGATAGGCTTGTATACTTTTAAAATGCAAAACAGATGCCTGATCATCCGTCCAACTATTTTTAACGGATGCCATAATTATTACTGTAATCACTGCAGATTCCAAACTCCTGTTGTCTCTCACCTGTATCAAGTCAGTGAAAAATTCATTTCAGGTTTTATTTTTAGTAACCTAATTGTTTGCTGTCAGACACAATGGCCGTCAGCCACAGATGGTTATTAAAATTTAAATTACAATGAAACGTTCAGCTCCTTGTGGGACTGTAAAATGGTGCAGCTGCTGTAGAAAACAGTTTGGTGGTTTCTCCAAAGATTAAACATAGGATTACTATATGATACAGTAATTCTACCTTTGGGTATATGCTCAAAGGAATTGAAAGCGGGGACTTGGACATATATTTGTTCGTTTATATTCATAGCAGCATTATTCACAATAGCCAAGCATATGAGCCTTACAAAGGAATATTATTCAGCCTTAAAAAGGAAGGACATTATGACACAGGCGACAACTTGGATGAAACGGGAGGACACTTTGCAAAGTGAAAAAAGCCAGACATGAAAGGACAAATACTGTAAAACTGCCCTTTCATAAGCCACCTAGAGTTGTCAAATTCATAGAGACAGAGAGTAGGATGGTGGGTGTCAGGGGCTGGAGAAGGGGATGGGGTATTAGGGTTTAAAGGGGAAAGAGTTTCAATTTGGGAAGATGAAACAGTTCTGGTGATGGACGGTGGGAACGGTTATAGAACAATGTGAATGCAGTTAATGCCAGTGACTTGTACGCTCTAAAATGGCAAAAATGGTCAATGTGATGCTATATTTTACCACAACAATAAAAAATAAAAGTTTAATTCCCCAGTTGCACTGGCCACATGTCCAATGCTCACGAGCCACAGGTAGTCAGAGGTACCACATCAGACAGCCCAGATGTAGAATATTCACACCATCATGGAAAGCTCAATCACACAGAATTGCTCTAGTGGGTAATGGATCAAAAAGAGAAAAAAAATAATAAAGAAGACCATGTCCTAAGGACAAATTTACTGGCGCAGTCAACATGGCCACAACACAGCCCACTTGGTGGGAGAAAAATAGCACCTTTGAAGTTCGTTTCAAAGAAGTTTCTAGATTTCTAGCGTTTAGTGCTTAAAAAAACAAAAAGGTCCCTGTGACTTCTCAAAACAAGAAGCCGAGATATGAGAACAGCAAAAGTATTAGCAGGAACAGCACAATTTCCAATGCATTGATAGTTAAACTGTGTTTTCTTGACTCAAGTTGGTTGAATCAGCATCTAGATTCCAAATATGTTCCAAGATATATTAAAAAAAAGTATCAATTCTTGGGCTTCCCTGGTGGCGCAGTGGTTGAGAGTCCACCTGCCGATGCAGGGGACACGGGTTCGTGCCCCGGTCTGGGAAGATCCCACATGCCGCGGAGCGGCTGGGCCCGTGAGCCATGGCTGCTGGGCCTGCGCGTCTGGAGCCTGTGCTCCACAACGGGGGAGGCCACAGCAGTGAGAGGCCCGCGTACAGCCAAAAAAAAAAAAAAAAAAAAAAGTATCAATTCTTGGTACAAACTATTATGTATAAAATAAGCTACAAGGATATACTGTACAACAGGGGGAATAGAGCCCATATTTTATAATAACTATAAATGGATTATAACCTTTGAAAATTGTGAATCACTGTATTGCACACCTGTAACATATAATATTGTACAGCAACTATCTCTCAATTTGTTTAAAAAGGTTCAAAAAAAATGGTAACAATTCTCATTTCAGTCAAGAAGCTAGAGATACATGTTAGAGGCTGGTCTGGCCTGGGGGAAAAAAACCTTCCTCCAAAATGGGATTCTTATATATCCATGATCCATATTATTACATGAAAAATGAAATGGTTGAGAAACACTAATCTCTTTCTCATAGACTATGTTGAAGTTGATAGAAAACAACTGCCCAGAATATCACTGAAGAAAGAAGTATCAATATCCATTAAATAAGAGAAAAAAGGGCTTAAGAAAAAAACAACCATGTTTTTCTTTTTGTATATAATGGGAAGAGATGTAATGAGAGAAGGGGAAATTGTTTCCAAGGAAGAACCTCAAGCCATGCAGAAAAGAAAGGAAGCAGATGTAGTAATGTTAAAAAATGTCAGATTATAGCTACAACCTATCCTTGCTGGACAGATGACTCACAGATAGATGATAGAAGATGGATAGATGAGAGGTAGATAGCTTAGGGATAGATCCTGATAGATAACAGATAGATTAGATGGAGATCATGATAGATAGGTGATAGACAGAAGGTAGATAGATAGATCAGATAATATAATAGAGATAGGTTATGATAGCTAGATGATAGGTAGTTGATAGACAGATGATAGATAAGCAGATAGTATATAGAATGCATGTAATAGACACATTTCCATTTCTCATAAATTATGATACATACATATATGTGTGAATGTATAATACATATAAAACATATATATTCCTCCTAATATATTGTGATACATGTATGAATGTATGTGTGCATGTCATTATCGTGTGTGTATATATATATATATATAATATACATATTATCATCACATAATCAATATGTGAGAGTCAGACTGGGAAGTGCTACAGGTAAGCAAGGATTGAAAGAAACCTTCCGTGGACCATCTGGTCTGGAGATGAGAATCCTCCAGTATAAAATGAGGGGGGGTCCAGCAAAGATTCTCATTATTCCCAGAGTGGCCTTTGGACGGACGGCATCAACCTCTCAAAGAGCTTGCTAAAACAAACAAACAAACAAAAAATCACCATCTCTAGCTCCTACACATGCTCGATGGAAACCTGTATTTGAACAAAATTACCATGTGATTTTCGTGCACATGAAAGTTGAAGACTCTTTGGACCAGATGGTGCCTTATTTTCTTAAACAGTACACTCATATGATTCTCTATAAACTCTACAAAGTTAAGTGGAGACTCCCAGCTTGGAGATGACAATGACTCTGCCCTCTCGGTTTTGCTTTGGAGCTTGCCAATAAGATGAGGATGCCCCGGGGGGATGGTGGTCCCGACAGCCGAGGATGCTACGAGCCCTTCTAAAGGCAGCCCCACGGATGAAAAACTATTGTATTTTGATCTCACTTGATATTAGAAATCTCCTTTTGCCTAATTAATTTGTGATTTGTACACAATAGCAGAAAGAAGGTCTTTGATTAACTAAGCTCTTTTTAATGAGAGCTTTACAAGATAGAGGAGAGAAAACAAAGAACAGACAACTTTCCTAAGGAGAATCCTTCAGCCTGAGAAGAGAAACTGCCTATAATCCAAAATAAAACCAACACCAACAACAAAATCACAAGGAATTCCTTTACTCGAATCCGTTACTAATACCCTCTGTGATGTGGTGAAAATACACCCTGGTTATGGATCTCTACATTGCCATTCAATATTTCCTAAAATGTAGGCGGGTCAAATAAATTTTAAATGCCTCCATTTTCTTGAACTTATTTACAAAACAGAAAGAGACTCACAGACACAGAAAACAAACTTATGTTACCAAAGGGGAAAGGTTGGGGGGAGGGTTAAATTAGGAGTTTGGGATGAACAGATATACACTACTATATATAAAATAGATAACCAACAAGGACCTACTGTAGAGCACAGGGAACTCTACTCAGTATCTTGTAATAATCTATTGTATAGTGGAAAAGAATCTGAAAAAGAATATATATATATATGTATATATATATATATACCAATCACTTTGCTGTACACCAGAAACTAACACAACATTGTAAATCAACTATACTTCAATAAAAAAAAAAGCCTCCATTTTCTGATCTCAAATTCTCACAGTATTTCACTGCTTATCTCAGAAAACTATCATGATAAAATAAAACTATTATCTATATATGTATACATATATATGTGAAGATATTTCTAAAGTACTATGTGTATGTGTAGATTCTTATTATTTTCTTTTTGGTGGTGGCACCTTTAACATATTCCTCCCCCCTCAGCTTTATTGAGACAAACAAAAATGATACATATTTAAGGGCTACAAAATGATGTTTTGATATATGTATACATTGTGAAATGATTACCACAGTCAAAGTAACTAATATATCCATCTCCTCACATAGTTACCATTTTGGGGGAGTGAGAACACTTAAGATCTACTCTCCTAGCAAATTTCAGATAGTATACAATATAGTATTATTAATATAAGTCACCATGCTGTGCCTTAGGTCTTTTTTTTTTCTGGACTGAGAACTTTCATTATACGTTGAGAAAAGTTCTTACTATTTTTTAAAAGAAACAAGTTTATCAATACCTTACATTCTATGCCAAGATTTTTAAATTCCACGCAGGGGCAGGGAGTAAGACACATTCGGGGCTGCGTTTGTCAAAGGGGCAGGGTAAGCAATCCATCCCGTATTAATACACAACAGGCGATGTGTGTCCTGATGCCTCCATTTCACGCCACTAAGGACATACCCTGAAATATTAATGCACGTAAATTGAATCTTCTGGGAATCCCTGAGTTTGGATCTCATTTCTTTCACTTTGAAGCCGCTGTGTTGGTAATGGAAATTGGCACCAAGGGACTTCCAACCTTTCCACTTTTCACTGTGCTCTGTCTAGATTTACTTGAATTCCCTTTCACCCTTATCTTCTGCCAAAAAAAAAAAAAAAAGGAAAGTAAGTGGACGGAGGAGGGAAGGAAAGAAGGAAGAGAGGGAGGGAGGAAGGAAAGAAACAGCACATTTCCAGATAGAATTTCCTTCCATCAAATTGCATGATTTACTTGCTTCAACCTGGAAATACTTTACTCTGAAATAAGAATGCTACGATTTGGGGTTTATAAATCAGAGGCAATTGTAATAATGCTGTATTTCCTTCTGTGGTGAATATGGTCCCAGGGTTTTCTTGAGACTGAGGAAAGAAACAGACACACGTTGTCTTGCTTGATTCTGAAGCAGTGTCTTGATAAAGTCACTTCACAGCCTCCAAAGCCCTGGGTGCTTCCTTCTTAACCTATCTTCTGTCTCCTACCCTTCCACAGCTCTTGACCACATAACTACCTCTCTTCACCTCCAGACCTCAACCCATTGTCTCACTCTTACGCCCCCCAGTGACCTCAGTGGAGAATTTGAAGGGTGTATTCCTGCTTCATCCAGAATTTTAAATGTCCCATCACAATTAGAGATCTAAGTAAAGATAACACTCAAATGAACTTATTTACAAAACGGAAGTAGAAGGGATAAGGGCGGAGAGGGATAAATTGGGAGATTGGGATTGAGATATACACACTACTATATATAAAATAGATAACTAATAAGAACCTACTATATACTCTGCTCAGTACTCTGTAATGACCTATATGGGAACAGAATCTTAAAAAAAAAAAAAGACTGCATATATGTATAACTGACTCACTTTGCTGTACACCTGAAACTAACACATTGTAAATCAACTATACTCCAATAAAAATTAAAAATAAATAACTAAAGAGAACACTGGTATTGCCTGGATTATATAAGGGAGGACTGAATGATTTCAAGGAGAGATTCTAAGAGCATACTGCAGTTCCAGTATAAATTGTGACAGACGAAACTTGCTAACCCAGTTGGAGGAAAATGGGAATGAGACATGGAACCATAAGAAAAACCATATGAAAGTTATGGCTTTCTCTTTATATATTTCTTTAGGTAGCTACTTTGGGCAAACATCACGGATGTCCATTTCCATCAAGACTGGTCCAGAAATAAGATGTCTCTTCCGCGGTCGATCAGGGGCAAGATTTTTTTGAGGTTTCTCTGACCAAAGACATTGTCTTCCTTCATTCCCTCTGTGAACAGGAATTAGAAATTTCCTGAACCTCAAGGTCCATCCATGTTGCTGCAAATGACAAAATGTCATTTTTTTTTATGGCTGAATAATATCCCATTGTATACAGACCACATCTTCTTTATCCATTCATCCACTGTCTCGCACTCACACTTAATCAAAAGACCTGAAACCTGAAACCATAAAAATTCTAGAAGGAAACAAAGGGGAAAATCTCCTTGACACTGGTGCTGGCAACAATTTTTTGGATATGACACCAAAAGCGCAAGCAACAACAGCAAAAAATTAATACACATTTAAGGACTATATCGTCATTAAAATTCTAAGGAAATAGAATTAGCTATGAAATGTAGCTGACTGCTTTTTTGTCTGAAGATGCTGATTTTAAATCTCCACCTAAAGATCATAGTGATATTGCCCTAACCTGATTTGTAGAAAAGAAAATGTTAGGCTTTCTGTCCGTGGATTTACCTATTCTGGACATTTCCTATAAATGGAATCAAACAACATGTGGCCTCTTATGGCTGGTTTCTCTCATTGAGCATCATGTGTTTCAAGTTCCTTGCATTTCTTTTCGGTTGACTGAGTCAGCTTTCCCAGGGTTGGGGGAACTCTCCTCACCCCAGCCATTGGTTTTACCCAAGAACCCTGACTTTTTTCCCCATTGGTCATGAAGGACATTTAGACGTCGTTACCACAACAAAGTCAAACCAGCGGTCCCCTCTATCTGTCTTCTAAATGAGAACCAAGACAAGCCCAGAACACCGGGTCCACTCTCTTATGTGTATTTCTGTACCACAGAGATGCTTCACCCTTTTTCTTTTTAAAAAAAATTTTGAGGCTGGCTAAATCTTGTTAATATGTTTTATATGTTTTGTGCCTTGTGAGGTGACACAAAAAAAGTAAATGTTTGAGTTTCCTACACCGTCTTATCCAGATCACCCTCTTGTGTATCACTGTTAGCTGAAAACGGAGCAGGAGGTGTGCTTACAGAAATGCTCAGGTACATGGTGAGTTAGTAAAAGTACACGGTGAGTCCCTAAAAGTACACGGCAAGCTCATAAAAGTACACGGCGAGTCCATAAAAGTACACGCTGTGTCCATAAAAGCCAAACATACGGATGTCCATTCATCTCTGCAACCCTTGCACTCAGCACAGAATCCAGCATCTACCAAATTCAACAAGAACTGCTCGTAGACACACACATTTCAAGGAAATGATCCCAAGTACTTCCTAGGAACACAGAAAATCACAGATAATCCTATCTCACACTGCAATACCCTGTGCTCCCCAGCGCTTCCAAATCTCTTCATCCCATGCTGCTTTTCTTTTTTACGCAATACCCATCAACTTTTAGCATACTCTATAAGTAAATCATTTAATTTATCTATTGCTTCTTGGGTCTTATCTCACTAAGAAGTTAATGTTGAGGGTTGGGACTTTTTTTTTTCAGTTTATTATTTTATCTCCAGTACCTCGATAACTGCCTAGCAAAAGTAGGCATTTAACAATACAGTTGAATTTTAATACGTTAGACTATGTTACATTACGTTATTACGTTATATTATTGTTATGTTGTATTATAGATTGTACTATATATCTATATATATACTACACGACGGTATGTTTTATTCAAACCTACCCATTTGTCATCACTCTGTTCTTATCTTCTACATTTAAAGCACAGATACACATTCTTGTATCACCTCACACTTTCACCCATTTTCTTTTCCATAAAGGTTTGCTCAAACCTCTGTTTTTTAACTTGCAAAGTTGTGTCCAACAAGTTTATTGCTTCATTTTATTATAATGTTTTCCATTCAAAGATTAATTAATTAAGTTGCTGGCCATGCACCAGAAAGTAAGAGTCTCTTAAGCAGTATTTTTTTTTAATTTATATTTTTTTACTTTTTGGCTGCATTGGGTCTTTTTTTTTTTAAATTAATTAATTAATTTATTTATTTATTTGGCTGCATTGGGTCTTCATGGCTGCACGTGGGCTTTCTCTAGTTGCGGCGAGCGGGGGCTACTCTTCATTGCGGTGCGTGGGCTTCTCATTGCGGTGGCTTCTCTTGTTGTGTGGAGCATGGGCTCTAGGCGCACGGGTTTCTGTAACTGTTGCTGCGGGCTCTAGAGCGCAGGCTCAGTAGTTGTGGCACACGGGCTCAGTTGCTCCACGGCATGTGGGATCTTCCCGGACCAGGGCTCGAACCCGTGTCCCCTGCATTGGCAGGCGGATTCTTAACCACTGTGCCACCAGGGAGGCCCCTTAAGTGGTATCTTAAGCAGTGATGCTGATTCTTGTGTAACGTCTCTATCACCTTCTGAAGTGCATGCAAGTGGGAGGTAGAGAAAGGCTCGCTGCACAGGGGCTGGCTGCATCGGCCCCTTGTTGACCCACCACTGCCATCCCCATCCCGTTTCAGTTCACCAGACCCATGAACTAAATAACAAACTCACAGGCCAGCAGTCTTTACTCTGAAATAGACGATGGAGGACTCCAAGGTCACCTCTTCTGATAAACAGCCCTTTTCGAAACATGGCCTTATCTTGTTGACACAGGCCAGACAACACCCAGCAATAAACAGAAGGCACTGGTGACCGAGCTACCAGGCAAATCTATTCTCACCCCTGGCTCACACCAGATGAGTGGAAAACTCCCGTCGGAAACTGGGCTGAAATTTCCAAACCCACATATAAAACCATGGCCAGATGAACAGCCAGTCTTGAGTTGTTCTTTCGAATGCATCATATCCAAACAGATATTCTTTTCTGAAAATGCAGGTTGTGACACCAGAAGCCTGTGGCCACCCCCCAATCAGCAAAGGTGGACCATTTGGTAGATCCAGGAATCCCTATTCTCTGTTGCAGATGTGTGTACCCTTCATTATAGTCAACGGAAGACCAGTTGGTTCTCAGTGCCCTCACCATTCATGGGTTCCTTTGTCAACTCTTAAAACATTTCACTCGGCAGGCATCAGAATTATGATCCACATATAGAAATATGGACGGTTCGATGATTAATACCAGCATCTAGATCTGAACCGAGTCTCTCTCTTTTTTTTTTTTTTTGGCCTCGCTGCATGGCTCGTGGGATCTTAGCTCCCCAACCAGGGATCAAACCTGCACCCTTGGTAGTGAAAGCTCGGAGTCCTAACCACTGGACCACCAGGGTATTCCCTGAGTCTTCTGACTTATAATATACCATGTGTTCCCCCATCCTTCCCTTGCAAGAGGCCAACTCCTTAATAAGTCAGATCATAGCATCGTGTCTGTGTTCTTCACTGTGGTTATCCCAGTGGTAGATATTTCACACAATAAATAATTGTCAAACTAGAAATAAGGAAAACCGTTGACTTGGGAAACTCAGCAGAGAGGCAAGGTAGCAGCTTTCCCTCTGGGTGCACCAAGGGCGGCCAGAAATCTTGTTTTCCCATGGAAAATTACTAGACTCTTTAAGTGTGAACTAGAGGCAAGTAGATGTCTCATCAACACCATTGCCGAAGAAGCCAGTTTGAGCGTGGAGACTGCAGAGCAGAACAGCAGCAAGAAGCAATATGAGCATTGCCCTGATTTGAGAATTGTCCCATGGAGCGTTCACACTGGCTTTAAGAAAAACAGCAGGTTGTTTAACAGGTAAAACTGTACATGAGTTACGAGACAATCTACCTTGTCATCTCACAAGGGGGACCATTAGTGAACAAATCGAAGGATGTTGCATTATATTTTCTGTAGCATCCAGCAGACTGTCTTATACTAGTCGTTTTTCACCCCACATTTCTTTAAAAAATATGGGGGTTTTTTGCTTGTTGGTTTATTTGTTTGTTTAGGACTTAGGGGGGTAGAAAACTCCCATTAGGATCTATTTCCTTCTTTTGAAGAAGTTAGCATTCTCTATCAAAGAATAAAACAAACAATCAGGAAAAGATTAGACAGTAACTGGATGTTACTTAACTGGATGTTAAGTTGTACGGGTATTTCTGAAAAACAGAGTTGTGAATATGGGCTTGAGTATTTGGGGAAGGCGGTATAGGGATACTGTTCGCCGAAGTTGCAAAAGTTGATTGGATTTTATCGGGTTGTTTTATATGTCATCATTTGAATGGTGTCCCCCCCCAAAAAAAAAAGATATGTTTACGTCTTCACCCCCAGCATCTCAGAACATGACCTTATTTGGAAATGGGGTCTTTGCAGATGTGATGAGTTCAGTTCGGATGGGTCCATAATCCAATATGACTGGTGTCCTAATAAGAGGAGGGCCATATGAAGAGAGAGACACACAGGGGCAGAGATGGGGGTGATGCATTTACGACCCAAGGGATGCCAAGGATTAACGGACATTAGCAAAAGCCAGACAGAGGCAAGGAAGGATTCTACCCTGAGTTTCAGCCCCACTGACATCAGTTATTCCTATCAAGTTTCATACCAAATATTCAGAAGGATGGTACTGAATCTAAAACCAAATCTTGTTGGACCTAGAGATTGTCATACTGAGTGAAGTAACTCAAAGACAAATATCATATGACATTGCTTATATGTGGAATCTAAAAAAAAAAAGTACAAATGAACTTATTTACAAAACAGAAACAGTCACAGATGTAGAAAACAAACTTATGGTTACCAGGGGGTGAGAGATAAATTGGGAGATTGGGATTGACATATACACACGACTATATATAAAATAGATAACTAAGAAGGACCTACTGTATAGCACAGGGAACTCTACTCAGTACTCTGTAATGACCTATGTGGGAAAAGAATCTAAAAAAAGAATGGATATATGTATAACTGATTCACTTTGCTGTACAGCAGAAACTAACAGAATACCGTAAATCAACTATACTCCAATAAAAATTAATTAAAAAATAAAAATAAAACCAAATCTTAGTTTTCATTAAATTCACAGAAAGGCAAATATATTCCAATATAATTATTATATACCGTAAATGATCACGTCTCAATTTATTTGAATGTAAATATTTTTATGTTACTGTTCTGAGCCAAATTCTAAAGAAAAAATAAATAGATTTCCTTGTGGAAATCCTGGATAAAAAGATTCCAGACCTATCGGCTCCAGAACTGTGAGATGATATATTTTTGTTGTAAGCCACCCAGTGGGCAGTCCTTTGTTACAGCAGCCCTAGAAAACTAAAACAGAGGGTGACCATAAAAAGGAAATTAAGTCAACAGACCCAGTTGAGTGTGAATTCGAACTTTAGAATCCTGAAAATCAGACTTCCTGAATCCTACATTTAAGAGATCTCACTTTTTTTTTTTTTTTTTTTTTTTTGCAGTATGCGGGCCTCCCACTGTTGTGGCCTGTCCCGTTGCAGAGCACAGGCTCCGGACACGCAGGCTCAGCAGCCATGGCTCACAGGCCCAGCCGCTCCGCGGCATGTGGGATCTTCCCGGACCGGGGCACGAACCCGTGTCCCCTGCATCGGCAGGCAGCCTCTCAACCACTGCGCCACCAGGGAAGCCCCCTCACTTCTCTTCTTGATCAAGTCTGGATTTGCTTCACGAAATCAAACTCAGATGTCCTCTGAGGAACCAGGTCCTTACCACACTTAGGACCCCACAAATAAATCAGGGATTCCGATCAACAACCCTGTATCCCAGAGCGTTCTGTGGATGCCTGTCAAACTGCCAATTCTCAAAGGCATTTCTCTTCAGCATCTCCGTCAGACTCCCGAGCCCACAGCGAGTTGTAAAACTTCTTCTCAGTGCCTCTGCCACACAATTCAGTGTGACATTCTTGATTAAAGCATCCCTTCCCCATGAAGGCTATCAAATGGTACTTCAGAACAGCTACTTGAATTGTATGACTGTTTTGACTGAAGCCAGCCTCTCTAAAATTGTAATCAGGCAAAGGCTTGGAGGGGGGGAAAGCCATTTAATGGCCACGATTACCTTTCAGAATGGGGAGACCAATAACACTTGCATCTCGGGAGGACACAGATGGATATCTCTTCAGGGACCTGAGAGTAGGCATCAAATGCTTCCAGCCTTCCGTTTCTGCATTGTTCTCATTCTTTAGATTCCACAACCGTGACACATTACATGCTCACTCTCTAACTGAAAATAAACCCTTCCTGTGTTCTAAGCAATGAGTTTTGCACTAATTTCCTGGGGTGAAATCAGTGCCAAAAGATCAAAAGTATTTTCCAGGAGTGACAGTGGAAAGAAAAGCTGAGGAATATTGTTATGGATTGAACTGTGTCCCCAAAAGGATACAGTGAAGCCCTAAACCCAAGTGCCTCTGCATAAGACGTTATCTGGAAATAGGTCTTTGCAGATGTAACTAAGATGAGGTAGTGCTGGATGAGGGGCACCGTAATCAAAGGACGGGCTTCCCTATCATAGGAGGGAAATTTGGCTGCCAAGAAGGGAAGAAAGTCAGGAACAGCTTGGGGAGAGGCATGGAATGGACCCTCCCTCAGAACCTCCAGAAGGAACCAACTTGCTGCTTTCTGGCCTCCAGAACTGTGAGCTGATAAACTTCACAGTGTCTTTAAGACCCACAGGTTGAGATGTGATCCACCAATCCCTCTCCTGGGCATACACCTGGACAAAACCATAATTCAAAAAGATCCATGCACCCCTATGTTCATAGCAGCACTATTCACAATGGCCAAGACATGGAAACCACCTACATGTCCACTGACAGATGAATGGATAAAGAAGATGTGGTACGTATACACAGTGGAATATTACTCAGCCATGAAAATGAGTGAAATAATGCCATTTGCAGCAATATGGATGCAACTAGAGATTATCATACTAAGTGAAGTAAATCAGACAGAAAAAGACAAATACCTTATGATATCACTTACATGTGGAATCTGAAATAGGACACAAATGAACCTATCTAAGAAACAGGAACAGAATCACAGACATAGAGAACAGACTGGTGGTTGCCAAGGGGGAGGGGGGTGGTGGAGGGATGGATTGGGAGATTGGGATTAGCAGATGCAAACTAGTATGTATAGGATGGATACACAACAAGGTCTTACTGTAGAGCACAGCAAGCTATATTCAATATCCTACGATAAACAATAATGGAAAAGAATATGAAAAAGAATGTATACATATGTATAACTGAATCACTTTGCTGTACAGCAGAAATTAGCACAACATTGTAAATCAGCTATACTTCAATTAAAAAGACCCACAGGTTGAGATAATTTGTTACAGAAGGCTCAGGAAACTCATACAGGTGGGGTTAACAGAGGCAGACAATTGGAAAACAAGCTGATTTTAAAAGATTTTACAGTGTTGCAAGATGCATGCCATCCACCTGTTTGTCTTTAGAAAGAACAGACATTTTGCCTGGTTCCCTGCTTTGGTTTCCAGCAAATCTATTCCGGAGACAAAAATCTACAACTACGTTGCATATGGACACAGAACATTCAGAAAGCTAGCTCAAAGATCACACATCATGTCATACACTGTTTTGCAGAAAACTGGACCTTTGGGACACCTAGTAGAGATTTTAAAACTTTAAAAAAGCTGTTTGGCTGCTGAATTCTGCCCGAAACAGTCCATGCCTTGAACAACGCTGGCCAGTAAAACTTTCTGCAGTGATAGAAATGTTCTATAATCTGGGCTTTTAAAAGCATAGCCATTGGTCACGTGTGTCCATTAAACACGGGAAACATGGCTAAAGTGACCGAGGAAGTGGGTTTTGCATTTGATTTCATTTTATTTCATGGTAAGGAGTCACACGTGACTGTTGGCTACCACACTGGACAGAGCAGATGTGCAACAATTATTCAAGTCAGTAGCAATGTGTTCTACAAAAACTGGGACATCGGGCCTCCCTGGTGACGCAGTGGTTGAGAGTTCACCTGCCGATGCAGGGGACACGGGTTCGTGCCCCAGTCCGGGAGGATCCCACATGCTGTGGAGCGGCTGGGCCCGTGAGCCATGGCCGCTGAGCCTGCGCGTCCGGAGCCTGTGCTCCGCAACGGGAGAGGCCATAGCAGTGAGAGGCCCGCGTACCGCAAAAAACCAAACAAACAAAAAAAAATTGCTTCCACCATGTCATAATAAATGTTAATACAAGAGGACCTTTGGGTTTCTGAATTGGAGCTTCACACTAGTGCAAAATTCAGTATAAGCCAGACCTGAAAATGAACCAACACAGCAGGCATCTGTGCAAAGGACTATCTGATTAAAACAAAATAGAAAGCACAACTCTGGTAAGAAAGATTTTTTTTTTTGTCATTTCATTTATTCTGATTAAGTGTCTAAATGGTTTAACTTAATGGCAAAATAGGTCCACTTTTCTTGGTCTAGGGATAGAGTCCCTTGGCAAAGCTGTAAGTGTCGACTGCCCTTTTAGCTGTTGAATTTGTAAATGGGTAATGAAATACTATATAGGAAGGGAGGGATTAATTTTTCAAAGTGGTTCAAATATATGTAGAGGAAAGTGTTATCCAGCTCTATCTCTCTAAGTTTCCATAACTACTGATATATACAAATCTCTCTCTCTCGATCTATCTACCCTGCCCTTCTGTCTGCCTGCCTGTCTATCTACCTATCCATCCATCCATCCATCCATCCATCCATCCACCTTTCTATCTATATTTCTATAGATGTGTCTATTTCTGTATATCTGCCTCTATATACTCTGTGTCTCTCCTTGTCTCGCTAGATGTATCTAGATGTATGTATGTAGACAGATACAGATATATACATGTACAAAAAGAAGAAAAATAAAGAAAAAATGAAACATAGTATGGGAAGGCAAAAAACATAGATTTTCCATTGCATTACACACAAACACACACCTCTTAAGGGGAGAATTGATTTACTTTTCTATTGAGATAAACGGTTGGTTTCTTGAAGAGAAGGAGATTTATAGGGTATTTCTAGAGAGCCCCACATTGGGACTAGAACACTTTACTGTCCAACCTTTATGAATGATGCATAAAGGGCTTTGCAGGGATCCTGGTGATTCATCTCAACTGACCTAACATAACGAAAGAGGAGAAACCCTAGGAAACACAGGATATATGATTCTATAGGCAATATCAGAGGTGTTTCAACTAAAAGTACTGCAGGGATCTCTTGTCTGGAGGAGGAGAAAGGCAGCATATCACACTTCCAATATTTCTGTGAATATCCGAAGAAAATTTGTACTTATGTAAGATGGTCTGGTCTACAAAAAAAGGTAACATGCTATCAATATATTATAAAATTACACACATAGATACATAATTTTTGGAGGAAAGTAATGACAAAAAATTCTACTTTTTAAAAATTAATTAATTTTATTTTATTTTTGGCCACGTTGCATCTTTGTTGCTGCATGCACGCTTTCTCTAGTTGCAGCGAGCGGGGGCTACTCTTCGTTGCACTGCGCAGCCTTCTCATTGCAGTTTCTCTTGTGCGGAGCACGGGCTCTAGGCGTGTGGGCTTCAGTAGTTGTGGCTCGTGGGCTCAGCAGTTGTGGCGCACAGGCTCTAGAGCGCGGGCTCAGTAGTTGTGGCTCATGGGCTTCGTCGCTCCGCGGCATGTGGGATCCTCCCGGACCAGGGCTTGAACCCACGTCCCCTGCATTGGCAGGCAGATTCTTTTTTTTGTGGGGGGTAGGAGTTTATTAATTAATTTATTTATTTTTGCTGTGTTGGGTCTTCGTTTCTGTGCGAGGGCTTTCTCCAGTTGTGGCAAGCGGGGGCCACTCTTCATCGCGGTGCAAGGGCCTCTCAGTATCGCGGCCTCTCTTGTTGCGGAGCACAGGCTCCAGACGCGCAGGCTCAGGAGTTGTGGCTCACGGGCCTAGTTGCTCTGCGGCATATGGGATCCTCCCAGACCAGGGCTCGGACCCGTGTCCCCTGCATCGGCAGGCAGTTTCTCAACCACTGCACCACCAGGGAAGCCCCAGCAGGCAGATTCTTAACCACTGCGCCACCAGGGAAGTCCCTACTTCTTTTAAAATAGAAACTCAATAGGGCAACTTTTTTTTTTTTAACGTTAACAATTTTCCAAATTGTTGGCACCAGTCACATCTTCTAAAACATTTCAGGCAAACTCAGGTGGTCCTCATCAGCAGTGTTACTATTGTACGAATGTAGTTCCTTCCCTCAACTATCCTCTAACTGAAAATTTTATTTCCTATAAGAAACGTACTTTTAAATGTGGGTGAAGTGAGAATAACATCTGAGGTGAGGCTGTACACACACACACACACACACACACACACACACACAGTCTGAAGTTTCAAGAAAATTAATGGGTCTTTGTCTTAATGGATGTTTTCAAATGATGCCTTTTAAATTTCCTGTACCTTTGAACACACACACTCACATACCACATTGGTTTTATCATTCAAATTATTAAAACATGAAGATATTGATTTGGGTAGGTATATATATCTTTTTTATTAATTTTTATTGCAGTATCGTTGCTTTACAATGTTGTGTTAGTTTCTACCGTACAGCAAAGTGAGTCGGCTATACGTATACATATATCCCCTCCTTTTTGGATTTCCTCCCCATTTAGGTCACCACAGAGTAGTGAGTACAGTTCCCTGTGCTATACAGTAGGTTCTCATTAATTATCTATTTTATATATAGTATCAATAGGGTATATATGTCAATCCCAATCTCCCAATTCATCCCACACCAACCCCCTCTCCCCCCCTTGGTGTCCATATGTTTGTTCTCTACTTCTGTGTCTCTATTTCTGTTTTGGAAATAAGATCATCTATACCATTTTTCTAGATTCCACATATATGCATTAATATACAACATTTGTTTTTCTTTGTCTGACTTACTTCACTCTGTATGACAGTCTCTAGATCCATCCACATCTCTACATATCACCCAATTTCACTCCTCTTTATGGCTGAGCAATATTCCATTGTATATATGTATCACAACTTCTCTTTCCATTCCTCTGTTGATGGACATTTAGGTTGCTTCCATGTCTTCACTACTATAAATAGTGCTGCAATGAACACTGTGGTACATGTCTCTTTTTGAATTATGCACGTCTCTTTTTGAATTAGGGTATATGCCCAGTAGTGGGATTGCTGGGTCATATGGTAGTTCTATTCTTAGTTTTTTAAGGAACCTCCATACTGGTCTCCATAGTGGCTGTATCAATCTACATTCCCACCAACAGTGCAAGAGGGTTCCCTTTTCTCCATACCCTCTCCAGCATTTATTGTTTGTAGATTTTCTAATGATGGCCATTCTGACTCATGGGAGGTGGGGTAGGTATATATTTTAAGGAAATCAGTTTTCCATGGAATTCCTTCCAAATAAGGACCATGAGATTTTCCTCTGCTTATTAAGCTCTTATCCATGTCTGTCAGTAAAACTCAGTATTTTTTCACTCGCTTGGACGACCAACAAAGTTGAGCACTTCCATCTTTTGAGAATTCTCTGATAAAGAGAATTATATTGATAATAACTTAACAGACATGTACTGAAGACCTACACTTTTTTTTTTTTTTGCAGTACGCGGGCCTCTCACTGTTGTGGCCTCTCTCACTGCGGAGCACAGGCTCCGGACGTGCAGGCTCAGCGGCCATGGCTCACGGGCCCAGCCGCTCCGCGGCATGTGGGATCCTCCCAGACCGGGGCACGAACCCGTGTCCCCTGCATCGGCAGGCGGACTCTCAACCACTGCGCCACCAGGGAAGCCCCAATGGGCCTCTTTTTTAAGTGATTAAATCCCATCCACTTTTAACCTCAGACATGTAGATAATTACACCCAGCCCTTGATTTCAACTCTACAAGCAGGCTGATGAAAAAGAAATGTTACAAGTCGCTCTAAAAATGACAGACATCATTGTAGAAAAATGCATTTACCAAGCCGTAGGCATGTCATGTTTTGTCATGGGATAAAAAGGGTGACTTCTCTGTGGAGGGTTTATTGCTCATAAAGATGTTTGCGCCTCAGGCCTGGCCACAGGCAAGACTCTAGTTTAGGACAGGTGTCCACTGCCCGGACATGGATGTGGCCAGGGTACCATCAGGACCCTGAATCTTTCTACAGGACAGTATACACACAGGCGTGCACACACACACACAGATGTGCACGTTTCCAGTCTGATGGTCTGCAAACAGGCAAGACTTGCCCCAATAAGGAAGGAGACACTAATGAAGTCACAAGGAAATCTCAGACATCTTCACGTTGGCATTTGGGGAAAACAAAAAAAGAGAAGCTCATCTTTCAAATCTCACACCACCCTAGGTATGAAAACAAAAAAAGGGCTGAAACATATCAGAAGTGAGTGACTGCCAGCGGAAAGGCTGACCTATCCTGAGGCTGTTGCCTTTTTCTTCCTCCTTTTAATTTTTTTGTTTCTTTAAATTAATTTTTGTTGGAGTACAGTTGCTTTACAGTGGTGTGTGAGTTTCTACTATACAGCAAAGCAAATCAGCTCTACGTATACCTATATCCCCTCTTTTTTGGATTTCCTTCCCATTTTTTTCCCCCTTTTTCAAACACACAATATCTGTCTCAACTATTTCCTGTTCTTAGTTGTTTGCCTCTTGCTGTCTTTCAATATCTGATCCTTCTTCTAATGGGTAAGTGGTCAGGGAAACCATTCCTGTTTAGCCCACCCCCAAACACCTTCACAGACAATCTATGAGGCACAAGACTGTATTTTCAGGCTTCTCCAGAGAAACAACCCC